>NW_021163081.1:65000-665000 GCF_004324835.1 Dendronephthya gigantea
TAAACTTTATGGAACAAATACATTTCAAAGTTACAAATTAATTCATAGTGTGGTTAAAAGTATTTATACAATGAAGAAGAGAAGTAATGATGTGTTTCCTGATTTTCTTTCTATTCGCGGTTCTCCTGATATTCGTGTCAGTAAATTATGTGATGGTATTTCAACAGAATATTTATCAAATATGTTAGTGGATATAAAGAGTGAGGGTGTATGGAAGCACAATGGAATAACAAGGGTTTATTTAATTCGCATAAGGGCATATAACCCTTTTTAAAAGCAGGTGTTTTTATAAAAAGGTGAGTGTTTTTATAAAAAAGTAAGTGTTTTTATAAAAAAGCACGTGTCTTAAAAGTGTATAAATATATGGTAATATTTTTAAAAAATTATTTTTTCAATTATGAAGTGGAAGAAGATTGTTAAACAGTGGTATGAGGAGAAGAAGAGAGAAGGAAGCACTAATATACCAATTACCGATTTGGTTGAAATACTGATCAAAAATGGAATTATACCTCGAGGACTTGAGAAGAAGGAGACTTTGACTTTAAATTGTATTTTATTGACTCAAGTTTTAATGGAGGTTATGGAGAGTATATTTGTACCGCGAGCAGTTCAAGATCCGATGTATTTTGTTTATCATTGTAATGCGAAGGAGATGTTATTATCTGAAATGCAGAGGAATCAGGAGGAACGTATTCGTGGTTTGGAGAAGAGCACAGGTGTTAGTTTGGAACATTATCATAAACTTCAAAAGACATCTCATTAGGGAATAGCACGTGTCTTTTTAAATATACACGTGTTTATATAATAGTGTTATATAATAGAATGTTTTAGTTAATATTATATTAGTTGATGCAACCATGAATGTAATATATGATGAACTTTGTAAGGGTAATGTAGATATTGATGTTTCAACTTTAACATTTCATATTGGTGAAATTTATGAAAAATACAATGATACTTATAATGAAATTTTGAATGTTTTGACATATGAAGATTTATTCAAGATATGGGAGTTGATGCATCCTAATAATTTTGGACATGTTATGTCCTATTTAACATTGGTGTATGCAGCAGGTGGTATTAATGATGAGGAGAGACGTAAAGCTGTGAGGATTGCAATACCTATACTGAGGAGTGTTAATATTCAACCATTTAAAGAACGTACAATTAAGAAGAGAATTGGGATGTGGTTTTGTTTTATTATCAACAATCGAGTGAAGATGACGATTGCTGCATGTTTAGTTTTAGGATTATTTTGTAAAATATTATTATAAAGAGTGGAACACATATTACTTTTCATTATATTTTTACTGTCACTATGGATGTGAGGTTTAAAGTACCTGCAAATTTTTATGTATCAGGACAAAGCCAATGTGGAAAATCATATTTAATACGTCAAATATTGGCTCATATTAATGAAATGTTTTATCATGTTCCTTCGAAGATTATTTATTGTTATGGAGAGTATCAAAAAGAGTTTGATGATTTACGTAATGTGGAGTTTGTTGAGGGGTTCCCCTCTGACTTAACTGAGATGACAAAGGGGCATGATCAATCATTAGTGGTTTTGGATGATTTAATGAGCGAGTGTTCGAATGACCAACGTGTGTCTGATTTATTTACACGTGGTTCACATCATAAGGGTATTTCTGTGTGTCTTTTATTTAAAAAACACAAAATTTATTTCCTCCAGGAAAGTTATCAAGGACAATTAGTTTGAATTCTCACTATTTTATAGTGTTTAAGAATCCTCGCGATTCTTTAGGGATTTCAACATTGGCAAAGCAAATGTTTCCAAAACGAACACATATCTTATTGGATTCTTTTAATGATGCAACGAAACGTCCTTTTACCTATTTATTAATTGATTGTCATCCCCAGACTCCTGAGAATATCCGTTTACGTACAAATATTTTACCAGGAGAGAGACATATTGTATATATGCAGAGGTGAAAGAGAGTTTATATCATTTTAAGTCAAGATGACTTCGAGGAACATATCTGTGTTTATAGCAGGTAATTCAAGGAAGTTAACTTTGAGAGAACCTTTTTTAACTCAGGAGGGATCTTCTATTACAGTAAAACAGGTTACTGTATTTTGGAAGTTTAAGAATATTACAAATGATAACAATAAAATCAGTGTGGTTACAAACACTTCATCGGGTACGCCAAGTACAACTAAAGAAAGAACACTTCAAGAAGGATATTGGGATTTTCAGTTATTGAAGGAACGTTTAAAATTGGAACATATTACGCTTTCATCTTATGTTCATGACAATACGTGTGGTTTATGTTAATTTTGATTCTTCCAAATATACATCTGTGAATTTAAAGAAATTTGGACAGCTTCTTGGTTTTCCAGAGAATTACATATTGACAAAAAATGAGAAGTCACCAAAACCTGTGGATGTAAATCATGGTACGATACCTTAAAGTGTATGTGATCTTGTAGATTCATTGAAAATATTGATGTTAGGGGGAGCCGAGTACAGTTCTTGCGTATTTACCTATTACTCCGGATACTAGACTGAATTCATCTATTTCTAAATATTCTGATGAGAAGTATCCGGCTGTTCCTATTCAATCGGATATTGTATCTGAAATAACATTTACAATTGATTCAAATATTAATGTTCCTGTGGATATTGATGTGTTCTTAAATCTTACGATTAATATATAATAAAATGATTTCTTACCAAAATATCATTTACAAGATGTCAGAGTATATAGCAAGAACTCTTCCGTATATTCAAGTGTTAGCTAAATCAAAACCGCAAATACAAAAAGCAATTTTACAATACGCTCCCCCCGATTTAATTTTAGCTATTAGTGAGATTGTTTTGAATACCCTTAAAGGAGTAATACGGTTAACTCCACGTCAGAAACGTTATTTGACACGTTACAAGGAACAGTTACGTGCACTAGCGAGGAGGAACGTTTCACTTAAGAAGAAGAGGAAATTTTTAGTTCAAGAGGGGAGGGGTGTAGCATCAATACTTGTACCGTTGGCCTTATCGATTTTACTTAAAGGTTAGGGTATGAGTGCTAAAAGATATGTGTTAATAACAGAGGAGAAACTGGCACGACTTGAAAAACTTGAGAATGAACAAAGAGGAGGGCAGTTTGAAAATTCAACGGAATCAGAGAGTGAATTAACCGACGATGTAATTGTACGTGGAATTCCTAAAACTATGAAAGCTAGAGCTTTAGCTCTTTTGGAACGTTTGAATCTAGAAAAACTATCTCATGGGATAACACAGGACAGGTCAAAATAGATGGTGTTCTTATTCAAGGAAGCAATATTTCCGATTTGATTTCAGATGCTATGAGATCGCGTAAATCATTCAACCCTGTTGGGGTATATGAGTTTTTTCAAGCTTTGAATAAAATTAATGTTCCTAGGGATTTAGTAAGAAATGAGGAAAGATGGAAAAATACAAGGGATGAGGATAAAAACATAAATAACGCTCCAAAGAAAAGAGTAACCTTTAACCTTCCAAAGAGTAAGGATGAGAAGATGAGACAAACGGGTAAAGGTTTTGATTTTGGTATTGGTTTTTTTGAGAAAGTGGCAAAAGGTTTTTCCGATCAATATAATAAAGAGAAGAAGGAGCATAATAAAAAGAAGAGGAGAAAAAAGAAAAATCAAAAAGGGGGAACTATCTTTATGGAAAGAGATTGGATAGGATTATCACCCTATGACGGAAGACTCAGGAGGCAAAGAAGAAGAGCTCAAAGTGGAGGGAACATAACAAGTAGAGGGAGAGCAGTGGTTAGAAAATTAAACTCTTGGAGCTTTTAAGATTGATTGTAAAAACGTATTAAGAATATTTTAATAAAATTTTTAAAAAATGTAAAATTGTTTTTTGTCTTTTTTATTCTTTAAAATAATTTTTTACAGCATTGATTAAGCCCACAAAGGGGTTGATTAAGTATAATAACATTAAAATTTTCTTTAATATAACATGCAACATTACAATCATTCCATGATGTATTGTCTGAGAACATATTTACGATTTCGTTCATTGTATATCCTCGACATCGCTGATATAAATAGAAAATACAATATTGTCCACACACTTCGGTCCAATGGCTTTGTAAAGTACGTTTATTCCATTTAAGAGTTTCAAAAGAAGGTTTGAATATATCTTTATAGTAATATGGCGGTTCCCCGTAGCTATCAAAAAATTCTCCATTTTCTTTAGAGGTAAAGTAGAAGGCAACCCAATGTGTTCCAGGTTTTGAACTTGGATCTGTATTAACGACGAATCCACAGGGGAAAGTATTTAAATTTTTAGGAATTTCATTAGCAGCAAATACACCACAGAAATATTTTTTAGTTACAGGATGTCGTTTAAGAATGTTTCTAATTTCACTAGTATTCATGAAGATATATTATACATTACATTTCTTTCTGCATCAATTTGTATAATATTTTCAAAATCTCCATAACATACAAGAGAAATAGGATTGGTTGGAACATCCCCAGCAGCAAACGTGATGTAAAGTGTTAGTGAACCTCGTTGTACTGTATTAAAATAGGGGGAGGCACCACACATATCAGGAGTAAGGTCCCATGCGTAGAGGGTGAATCCTTTAAAGTAATCTTCTCTATCAATATCAAGACCGGTATTCATGTTCATTTTTCCTGTACCAGAGAATAGTGTGTTGTATGCTTGAATGAAATTTTCTTTGTTCTCTTTATAATTAAGAACAAGCTGTTTGAAAGGTATTTCCTCTCCATTAGCTGTTAATGTTACTGATGACACATTAAAGTGTTGAAAGTTATAGGGGTTCTTTCCATAAACACCACTAAAAGCATCAGCCTCTACGAATCCACATATAAATGTTTTTGGAATAATTCCAGCAAACATATTATCTTTTCTTATTTGTGGAAGATTCCCAGGGATGGTGAAGGCTTTACATTCGACACGCCGTATAGGGTAGGTAGCAGGTACAGATCTTAGAGCTATTTCGTGTGCTTTACTAACTGTGTCATTGACTTTAACTTTACGTACTTTAAGTGTTGCATCCACAAGTTTGATTTTTGCATTCATAACTGAGTTATTTTTATCCACTAAACAGAATTTATCTGAATTTCTATTTAGGATTACTTTAAGATCCACCATGCTGAGTAATAACCGTTCTGTCATAAATGCATCACAGAAGATAGGTCCTGCCATTACTAATAGTTTTCCATCTTGAACAAATTTATGACGTTTAGCAAAACCTTGATTTCCACTTCCAGGTACTAAATATTTTAAAGTTTTTGTTCTTCCAGTAGCATGACTAGTAACAACTGTAACAGATTCTTCTGTGGGAAGACTTCCTGTGCTATCCATATGCCCGGGGGTATCTTTGTAGTATAGTGCTGAGGTGAGTTGAGATTGTTTTGCTGAGACGTCATAGTTTAGGAGGGTTTCCAAATAGGCACGATAAGCATAAGTCCCCATAGCAGGTGTAACTTGTTTTCCGTTTAAGTAAACATCAACTTGTTTAAACAAGCTGTGTAGAAAATTGTTAATAGGAGCTACACTTGATTGTTCATTTCCTCCTAGAGGGGTGCCATCTGATTTTGTAATTTTTAATTCAATTACAAGAATCATTTTTGACATATCAATATAATCTTCGGTACCAGCTATTAGAAATGTGATTGGTCCATCATCATTTTCTACACTAGAGAGTGCGTGATAATCAATCCATCGTCCTTTTTCCAAACTGAGTTGTGTAGAAGGAATATTAAATAAATCAATTTCGCTTTTATCACATCGTGCAGAGTTGGGATGTACGTAGTTATTCATTATTATTATTATTATTATTATTAAGCTTATTACAGACTTCTTCTTTACTTCGATATCAAGTAAGATATGATCATTTCTTTAATTTTCATTCAAATATAAATACTTTTTAAATTAACCAAATATGTCTACAGGAAGAGTTTTTCTTTGTCTTTTATTCATAGCACGTTTTCTTACAAAAGCTATAGCTTTTCCTCTTTTAGCTTTTCTTGTAGTTTTTTTTCTTGTGGACCTTCTTTGTGGTTTTCTCCTTTGTTTTACTGCGTTTACCTTACGTTTTGCTCCTCTTCTTTTTCGTCGTTTTCTACCTCCTGTTTGGTTTTGTCTTTTAGGTCGTTTTCTGGACGAGATTGTTTTCTTGATTGAGATCGTTTACTAGATAGGGATCGTTTACGTTTTCTCCCTCCTGTTTGTTTTGCTTTCATTTGATTTTGAAGTAATGCTTGTAGTGCTCTTTCTGCAGCCATATTAGTTGCTTGTGCACCTGCTCTTCTACTATGTGTTTTTGCAGAGAGTTTTGAACTTTTTCCTGTGATTAAATCATTAATTAAAGTTTGAAGTAATGGTATCCCTACACTCATACCAATGCTACCCATTTCTCGTCCCACGGGTTTTAAAAAATTCCCAATATTACGAAAGAATCCACCGATACCGTAACCTTCTTGAATTCGTTGACGATTCATTATTATTATTATTATTATTATTTAAAAATAACTTTTACGTTTGAAATGTAGTGTTACCAGTGCACGTCCACGTTCAAATGAGAGGGGTTCATTTGTGCTACTCCTTAAAATAATTTGAATTTCTTCAAAGGATTTGGTTTGTATAGGAATGTAACGTGTTTGCTTAACATATTTTCTATTCTTCTTAATAGGGACAATATCAAGTAATGGAACAATTTTATCCCCAACAATTTGAGGTTGTACAATATTACAGTATACATAGATATCTGTTTCTCTATGTAAATTTCCTTCATGCGTTGATGTTTCGGTTGATTCAATTTTCTTTTCAATAGATGAATCCTCGGATGTTAAAAACCCTAGAATGATAGCTTGATCTCTTCGTAAATTAACTTTATATCCACTTTCTAAGGAGATGGTTACTCTTCTAGAATGAACTTTAAAATTAATTTTCTTTTTAATTTCATCTGTAAATGAATTGTTAATATCCATTATGTATTCATCAAGTGATTCGTAATATGTTTTTAATTTTTCTCCTTTTCTTTTTCTTCCGTTTTCTATGTATTGAATAGGTTCTCCATTTATAGGTATTATTGACTGTTTTATATATGAAATATTATGTAATGCTACTTCCCACTCGCCATCAAGTTGAATACGATGAGGAAGTTTTACTGTATACTCAGTTTGTTTATTTTCAGGAAAAATATCTTTTGAAGAGTCATTAGGAAGTGAAATATAGAAGTGTGTGTTGTTCATGTTTCAAACAATAAATGACTAAAAAACACAAAAGAGTTGTTTAAATATCTTTTACTTGAGAAGCAGGAATCCACGAATTAAATTTCGCTGGATATCCTAACCATTTTACAAAATATTCTTCTTTTTTACCTTTTCCACGTTTTTTTAGAATTTCCTCAACTTCATAAATATCATCTTCTTTAATTATCCTTTGCAGTTCTTCTTTATAGAATGTTCCTTCTAGTTCTTCTTGATCGTAATCTTTTAATTTATAAACTGGAGGATTACGAGGTATTTGTTTACTAATAGTAAAGATTTCTTTTGAAAAATTGGGTAAATACCCTTTTTCAAATTTACGTTTCATTTTACTAATTCTTACTTGATCCCCTATATTAAATTTATATTTTACTTTTTTTATTCTTTTTCTATTTCCATATAGTGTATGCCATACCTCTTGTTCATTTTTAAAAGTAACATTAACAGGTCTTTTTTTAATGCTACGATGTTTACTGTTATTATATGAGAACACTAAGTCAGATAAAACGTCAATATATCTTGTGGTTTTCTTAGCTGTGAAATAACGCCACATTTTTGTCTTTAGAGTACGAATTACACGTTCTACAATTGATGCTTTTGTTTCATTATAGGTGTTATATAATTCAATTTCCTCTTTTTTCATTAAGGCTTTAAAATGTTTATTAAAAAATTCTGTGCCTTGATCCGTTTGAATTTTATAGGGTTTTCGTCCAGACTCTAATATAATTTTAAATGCGTCAACTAATGACGGTCCTGTTTTATCTTTTAATGGAATAACCCA
Source organism: Dendronephthya gigantea (assembly GCF_004324835.1). NCBI lineage: Eukaryota > Metazoa > Cnidaria > Anthozoa > Malacalcyonacea > Nephtheidae > Dendronephthya > Dendronephthya gigantea. The sequence continues at coordinate 73,030 of NW_021163081.1, forward strand.
TAGGAATTTTGAAAATACATCAATACAAACAAGTAGATATCGGTATCCATCATTTTCTTTTGCCATTGCTTGCATATCAGCCAAATCCATCTGCCATAATTCATCTACTCCGCCAACAATAACTCTATTTCTACCAAATCGACGACGTGCGGGTTTATGTAATGTATAAGTATCTTGTTTCATTAACCATTCTTCTATTTTCTTTTTCGATATATTATATTTTCCATCTTTTTTTACATTATTATATAATCGTTCCACACCTCCAAGTCCTCCTGGACGTTTAGGATTATAGTAAATGTCAGAAAGGTAATCATCCATTGTTTTCTTCTTTTTCTTCTTCTTCTTCTTCTTTAATTGCTGGTATATCTGGAGTTAGACATATAGATCCTTCTTCCTCTTCAATTATGGGCTCCTTAAATTCTTCCTCCTCTTTTATAGGGAGGAGTCTTTGACCTATTAAATTTTGTTCAATAGGTTTATAGTCTTTATTTATTTTCAAAGAGTACCCTACTTGAAAATTACCTTCTGTCTTTAAATCTTTATGACCTAAACTTATTCCTACTTTACATGCTCCATGCTTTTCTATATTCTTATTTAAACGTGCTTTTGATTTTTTTGCTCCCATGTTTACAACGTGAGGTTTTATTCATTTTGAAATAATATATTATATGTATTCTTCTTAAGTAAGAGTTTTTAAACATTTTATTCATTTATAAACCACTCACAATGAAGAGAGGATATCCTTACTATAGTGGTAATCTTAACTTTGGGTATGAATATCAGTATACCCCAAAGGCTGCAAAAGGAAGTACAGGTACAGGTACCCCAGGTAAAATTGGACCGCAGGGGCCGCAAGGAACTCAAGGACCGCAAGGACCAAAAGGTCCGCGTGGAGAACAAGGGGTACAAGGACTGAAAGGATCAAAAGGTGATCCCGGGGCTATAGGACCTCAAGGACCTCAAGGACAGATAGGACAACCAGGACCACCAGGACTACGAGGACTACAAGGACCACAAGGTCTAATTGGTCCTCAAGGGGCACAAGGACCCACAGGACAGCAGGGGCCTCAAGGAATTCCAGGTACTGCTGCAGCAAAAGGTGATCAGGGCCCTCAAGGACCATCAGGGCCTACAGGATCTCAGGGACGTACAGGACCACGAGGTGCAAAAGGTGATCCGGGCCCTCAGGGACCTCAAGGACCACGAGGTGAAAAAGGATCTCAGGGAAATACAGGACCACGAGGTGAAAAAGGGGATGAAGGACCTCGAGGAGATAAAGGAGATAAAGGATCGCAAGGATTAAAAGGGGAAAAAGGAGATAAAGGACCCCAAGGTAGTACAGGGCTCCAGGGTCCCCAAGGACCACAAGGAGATAAAGGTGATAGAGGTTTTAAAGGAGATAAAGGAGATAAAGGCAACGTTGGTGCTGTAGGTCCTGCAGGACCTGCAGGAAAACCCGGACCGGCAGGACCGGCTGGACAGCAAGGACTACAAGGACCACAAGGACCTCAAGGTATTCCAGGTACAGCTGCAGCAAAAGGTGATCGCGGACCACAAGGACCACAAGGACCGCAAGGACCACAAGGACCACAAGGCAATACAGGGCCCAGAGGTAAAGGAGATAAAGGTGACAAAGGAGAAAAAGGAGATAAAGGAGATAAAGGCGACAAGGGCAACACAGGCAATGTAGGTCCAACAGGACAGCCAGGTTCGCAAGGACCAGAAGGGCCGCGAGGGGGAAAAGGCCCCCCAGGCAATACAGGCCCCCCAGGTATTCAAGGAAATAAAGGAGATAAAGGAGATAAAGGAGATAAAGGAGATGTAGGTCCTGCAGGACCTATAGGACCTCAAGGTATTCAAGGACGACAAGGAGACCGCGGTCGTATGGGTACCCTTGGACCTGAAGGAAGACGCGGTCCTGTAGGTCCTGTAGGTCCTACAGGTCCCGCAGGAAGTTTTAGTACACAGGAAAAACGCAAAATTGTAATGGTTGATAAAGATTTCGAGAAGATAAGTTATGCTGATAGTCAAGGAAGAAGTAGAGGTACTTACAGTACTTTTAATTTTGTTGAAAGTGGCGGTCAAGAACCTTATGGAGACGGAAGAGGTTTAACACATGTCAGAGAAAGAGATGGAAAAAAAATACCTCTTCTAGGATTACGTAAAGGTTTAGAAATAAATATGGGGAGCAACACTGGTAATAATCTAACAAACTTGTACTTTTATATTGCCGATAAAGTATATGGCGATAATAGTCAATACGGAGTAATATTTGCTGTTATGTTTCGTAATGACACAAAACAGGCTTTACATGGCAATTTAAGCTTTGACATAGTTAATGAAGGAGGAGCTTCTTTTCAAACAAAATCAGGATCAATAAAACATATTGGAGCAATAACAGTGAATGAAGAGACCTATGATTACTATTTAGCACGGACACCGGTAATAGATTTTAATATTACACACTTCAAAATATCATTTGTCTTTACCACTTCAAAATTGGACGACCCCAATCTTAGTAATGGCGAAATGGCAATAACTGTCTATGAGGGATTCAAATTTGAAAATCTTACCGCATCCAATTATCAAAACTCTAATTTGCAGAATAATCGTTTCTTTCCTCATCAAAGTGGTTTTGATAAACATAAATTTGCTGATACCATGGTTGGAAATGTTCTTCTTGCTGGGACAAAAAGAAGCGACGGAAATATTATTGCAAATAATACACTAAAAATTGGTCCTGATAATCTAAGTGCAAGTGTAAGGAGTCTCATTTCAACCCTTGCAAAAAATATTGGAATTGCCGAAAAAATGATAAGTGTTCCTAAATATTATTTTATTTCACCAGAGTCAACAAAGGATGCTAATAAATGGTGCTACGAAAAAGTGGATTTTAATGGTTTTCCTAATCGTGTATTTCCTATAAACAATGTAAGATCTGTGGAACTTTTCTTTCAAACGCAAATATTTGATAATGACGCAACTCTTCCAACTAATTTAAAGTTCTCTTTCAGAGTAACAATTTATAGTGATAATAGTTCTAGCAGAACAGAGCTTTTAGGCTCTATAGATTATTCAGATACAGGTTCATATAGAAGAACACAGTCTGGAAAAATATTTCTTTTAAATAAGAAATTTGATTTTTACCCTAAAAACCCAGATTTAGGTTTTACTATTGAATGTAAACAGACATTACCAAGTTCTCCATTAATAGGGAATGAGTCAAATTTAATGTTTAAGATTAAATATATAGATGTGGGTAGTTTCATATAGAGAGAAAAAGAGATGTATATAAAAACATTTTTAATAAAAAAAACATTTTACAAAATATCATAAAGTATTATAAAAGCCAACATTCTTCTCATGCAAGCACCTCAGGTTCAGAGGTAGAAGCATTATTACTACCACTATTATTACATTCAGGCATTTGTTTTATTATCTTTATCAAACGAAGAATTGTTCTCATCATCAAATCTGTTTTCTTCTCTAGTCTTTCTAAAACTTCAAATACAGGGGGAGTATCTTCATTCTCTTCATTCCATGATAACGGTGATGGAGGTACCAATTCTGTTGATGATGAAGGTATTAACAATGGTGATGATGGGGGCGGTGGTGGGCGGTTATCTTCTTGCATTTTTTCTTCTCCCTCTTTTGCGTCATTCATACCAATTGATGTTAAATGCACAAAATGAGCAATAACATGGTATAAATCATCATTTACATTAGTAAAATCACTTGAGAGAATATCAGGAAATTTTGTTGCAATATATTCTGTTCTCATCTTTTTCGAAATTGTGAAACATGGCACTGCATGTCCACGAAGTATTTCTTTATCTCTCATTCGTTTAAGGAATGAACGTAAAGGAGTACCAGAGAACTCCTTCTTTTCTTCCCACCATATAAGTACATCATGATGTACTCGAGATGAACTCTTAACGATCCAATTATGTTTACTCTTCTTCCTTTGTAAATATTCTTGAATATCTTTACAGAGGCGTTCCTCTCTGAACGTAACAATTACGTAATGTGTAGCATTCATGGTGAAGACAAAAAACGAATGAAGTAAAACTAATACAACAACTTTTATTTATACATATATATCTGCACGTGTTTATTAATTTCTACACGTGTCTTTTAATATCTTTGCGTGTCTTTTTAAAATCCATAAGGTATTGTCTTAAAATCGTTCATTAAGACACGCTTATCATAAATTATACGATAATCTTTTTTCATCTCTTTGGTAACTATGTTCTTTCTTTGCTTATCTCTTGTAATCTTGAAAGGGTTAGTAACGGTGATTTTTGCCTTTACTTTACATTCTGCATGTAAATATACAAGAGCTCGAACTGTACTTGGATTTATCTTTTTGTTAACAGAATGGTTCAGCGTGATACCACGAATCTTTGTCTCCGATTTATTATCATTAGTGTAATAGGCATAATTCTTTGGTCCTCCTGACATAAAAGTTGTAATATACTTTCCATTTAATTCGTCAGTAAGATCTCCTAAATAATTCCCCAAAGGAGGTTCCAATTCATTCTCTTTGGATACATAAATAACCGAGTCGGTATCGTAATAAAGTGCACGTTCACCTAATGTATCCAAAAGATCATATAATTTCAATCGAGCATACGCCGTAGTAAAAGCCGCAATAACAATGTTCGTCTTGTTATTAACCTCCAGAAATTCGTTAGTGTTTTTGTATTGCACCTCCAACATATTATCATTTACTATCTTTACATCATGAATTTCATACTGATCAGAGGACAAAAGTTCAAAATATCTTGAGGTTCGTAACCATCTCGGTCTTTGATACTTTGAACGTTGCGCAAATTTACCTATACAATAAAAATTTACAAATTATAAATTATAAATTATTATTATTATAAATAAATTATTATATTATTATACATACCCCAAAACGAGTTTAACATTAGCTTTGCCAAAGCACGTAAACCGGGATTGTGCTCAATCTTCTCCATTTCTAATTTTATATCTTCATGTTCCTCATACATGTTAATATAAGATTGCTTTTGCTCCTCTGTAATACAATCCTTTGGGAAACCACTTGCTTCTTGCTTTATCTTTAGGAACGTGTTAACTAATCTTAAATAGATTATCTGACTGTTTAGGAAAGTGCCACACCTCGTGTATCTTTAAAACTCTATACCCTTTTTCAATAGCTTTCAATAACTCAACATGACACCATGTTCCAAGAATAGACCTTTCTTGTTCGGTGTGTGTACATGGATTCTGATTGAAGGAGATGGCACAAGCTTTACATAAAGGAAACAATAACTTGCCAGGAACGCGATACAGAAGAACCGGGTGGAATAAACCTCTTGGAGGTAAAACAGTACATTTTATAAGACCAAAATATGTAGAGATATCTCTAAAGTTTTCTGTAATAATTATTGGATGTCCAACAATTGTTTTCGTCGATTTATTGCACCATGGGTATAAGCTAGTGAAGTCAACGTATCTAAAAATAGAAATGACGTAATAAATAAAAAATCTTTAGGAAAAAATATAATATAAGAAATATATACCTAATCTTCTCATTATCTTTACATTCATGAAATAACTTTGTAGCATTCGTACGACCTCCATAGAATGCGTCACGTGGTTGAAGGGGATCAACAAGATCAAAGTTTTCAAAATACACACGCATCTCTTCATCTTGTTCCAAGTTCCTCTTTAAATCGCACTCCCACATTTCTATTACATTATACCCACACTCTTTAAGATAGAGATTCTTCTTTAATGTAGCCTCAAAGAGATCACTCATTGTTTTTCCATTAACAGGATTAACTGTATTGCAAGTATAACATTTTTCACATCCTAAAAATAATAATAATAATAATAATAAATGATTAACAAAATCATAATGCTAATATTAATATATAATAATAATATAATAATAATAATTACCATGCCATATACATCCTTGAAATTCATATGCTGTATTTAATTCAGGATTATATCCGTCCAATGAGTATCTATCAACACGTTTCTCTCCACCATTCTTTCCATGTTGAATGAAGATTTCTTCCTTCTCTGATATATATGATAGCCACTTAAATGCCATGTTCGATTGTTTCACCTTCATTTGATAGTCATTTTGAAAAATCCCTATAGTCTCCTCTTTAAGGAAATTAGTACGAAAAACCAAATTACACGCACTAGCGATAGTTAAACACTTCTCAAAAGGATCAATATTTGTAATACTTCTAAATAGTTCACGAAATTCCATACAACATCGACGTAGAATGTCAACATCAGAACGACAATACTTTATAATTTCCTCTTGAAAATTGAAAACATAATTTTGTTCTCTCTTTTCTTTATGCCATTTTATAAATGTATTACGTGCCTCCTCTTTCATTCCATTTGTGTTATAAAATGCTTCACATGGTATAGGTCCAATGTAATCTTGATTTTCTCTTCGATTGAATGAATGAGGGAAGTATCCTTTACACATCTCATTCATTCCAAATGTTTTAGGGAAATTTGATAATGACATAGGAATAAAATTTAAAGAGTCTATAAATTTTATATTGAACATTGGAACAGTCAGACTGAGAATTTTTGCATCACGTAATATTATATCATATTTCACCGCATTCTCATTTAAAAAGTTTTGAATAAAATACCCATCATATCCTTGGAAGTTGTGTGCCACAAATATACAATCTCGATGTTCCTTTGTAAAAAGCCACTCACAAAATCTTGAATTAGTATCTTCACCTTGAAAGATCCACTCATCCCCACTCTCATTATGAACAATACATAAATTAGTTTTATGTATACCTTCATCTTCTTGTCGTGCCTCGTAGTCAAAGAAGAACAATTCATTATATCCTTCCCCTTTCTCATTTTCTTCTTCTTTTTCTTCTGCTTCTTCTTCAGTTAAAATGTCCTTCTTCTTTGAATCAGGTTTCCTCATGTAACACAAATGATTATTGATATCGTCAATAATAGCTTTACATGTTTTACATTGTATTTTTCCACATAGATGATCCTTCAACTTATACTTTGTCATGGATCTTCCACATTTCGAACACTTCCTTATTCGTCACATACAGATTCACTTTCTCGTAGTTTTCTTGTGGTTATTATAACATGTTTCACTTTTGAATGTTCTACCACATTCATTACAATCCACTGGCGAAACAAAAGGACAATTTATGGCACGACAGCATCTACACATGGAAGGACATAAATGAAGTTTGACATCGGAATACCCCTGTCTACATGTATGGCAATAATAATTATGACCAAAGAAACCCGGCATAGAATTAATTACATCATAATGATTATTATGTAGATATAAATAAACTCGTTTCACATCTTCCTTTGAATTAGATTGATGAGGATATATAATAACGTCTCCATGATCTGCCAAAACAATATTTATTTCATATTCGGTAAGATAATTCTGGAATAATTTAACTTCAGGAATTCCACATGGTCCTTCAGGTACATTTGCCTTTCTATGTAAATCTTTAGCCATTTTCCTTTGAAGTGCACTTCGACTATCTTTTATGAGATAATATTTTTCATTCTTTTCAATTTTTGCTATAGCTACAATAAGAGCTCTAGCAAGACATAAATTGTCATTATTCTTTATAACAACCACTGACTTCTTTGCTTGTAAATGTTCATAAAGTTTAATGTGTCTTCGCCTACGATTCCCCGATCCCGATGGCATTTCAACATGAACAATATCTGCAATTACTGTATCATTTAAATTGAAATGTTGGTTGGACTGTACCACACGTTCAACTTGAGAAAAAATTCTCTCTGGAGTGAAGCGAGAAACTTCCATAAACGGTAACGATATAGGTTTATTTAATTGAGGTGTACGTAAAACAAAACGTACTTGATCATTCTCTTTCATTCCATTAGTAACATCATTAATTAACTGTTCAAAAATCTTTTGAGTTTTTTCATACTCTTGAATAATGTTAAGCTCTTCATTCTTATTACTGAAACGGATTTTGTAATCGATACCTTTCGTTTTAAACTTCTTTGATTTAACTTCATTAATCTTTTCTATTACATAATTAGAAACATCGTTCGTTTCGTCCTGTTCTATATCCATACTTGTACTTGCACCTTCGTTTACATTATCTTGTCCTCCAATTTGTTCATTGTTATTCATTTCATCAAAATCCCGCTTTTGTCCGCCCGAACCAACTTGTATATTGTCCAGCTCCCAAATCCAATCATTATTGTCATTATCAATCAAACGTAAAAATTTTTTATCTGAATTAAAAATTGTATCTTCGTCTATTTCCCAAATCCATTCATCATTGCTATCATTAAATTTGTCAATCTCCCTTTGTAAATCGTCCTCCATCCCCACGATAAAATTGAGGTGAAACATCAACTGCCCCGCTTATATAGATAAAATAACACGTGTTTATATTTTACAGAACGTGCTTTTATTTTAGTTTAAGTGCTTTTATTTATCTACACGTGTTTTTATTTATCTGCACATGTTTTTATTTTAAAACACGAGTTAATTTTAAAAAAACACGTGCTTTCAAAAAGTATAAATATAAGAAATCGAACTACTTCAGCACAAGTTCACAAAAACAAGTCATGATGAAGTGCTTACACAAGAAAGAAGCCAAAGTGATAGCAGATGGAAAGTTCTGGGTCTGCGATCAAATAGATAGCTGCAATTTTATTTGTTCAGAAGAAGATGGTTTCCTTTTTGAAAAAGGAATCGAAAAATTTCTGTCTACCTTACAGAAACAACCCTCTTGCTGCGAAAATAATTTGGCAAGAATGTATGTGGTGAAGAACCCAGAGAAAGAATCGTACGGACGTCCCTTCTTCAAGTGCTCAAAAAACAAAGATCCATGCAAATACTTTCAATGGGGTGACGAAATAATAACCGAACGCCCCCAATGCCACCATGAGAAAAAAACCCGCAAACAAGTGGTAAAAAAGGAAGGTGCAAATAAAGGAAGATTCTTCTTCTGCTGCCCCGAATCACCAAAGAAAACCTGCAACTTCTTTCAATGGTGCGAACCGCAAAATCCACCACCCAAAGGAACCCCACGTAGATTAATTCCAAAGAAAATAGAAGAACCCTCCACCCCCGCACCGAGACGTAAGTTAAACCCTAAACCCGAACTTAAAGATTACAGCAACGATGATGACGATCTACATATAATTCCACCAAGCCAAAATCGTCCATACGCCGGGGACTATGCAAACGGAAGTACCTTTGGCTTTTACCCCCAATATTACCGACGCTATGATGAACAAGAAAAACCATTGAAAAGAAGAAAAAAGATTGTAAATTATAGCATTGATGAAGAAGACGGTGATGATGAATCTACTTTTACATAAAGACAATACATAAAAACTTTTTATATTCAAAAACTTTTTTTATATTCAAAAACTTTATATATCTTTTTGTGTAACTATGAATAAAAAATAAAATTTTTTTAAAAAACTTTTCTCCTTAAAAATTTTTTCCGCACCCCTAAAAAATTTTTTCCGCACCCCCTAAAAAATTTTTTCCGCAACCCCTAAAAAATTTTTTCCGCACCCCCTAAAAAATTTTTTCCGCACCCCCTAAAAAATTTTTTCCGCACCCCCCTAAAAAATTTTTTCGCACCCCCTAAAAATTTTTCTCCTCACCCCCTTAAAAATCAATGATGTCATTTTAACTCAAAATCGATGACGTAAGGGGAAACCCCAAACATAATAACAACAACATGTCCTTTTTTTCAAATATATATTCTTCGATAAAAAACATATTAATAACAATAAAAAACATGTTTTAATAACATTAAAATACCTTTTTACTTTTTAAAAAGTCATAACATCGTTCTTAAAATTATCATCATCCTCAAAACACTCAAAATCAAGAAGTTCTACCTCGAAATCAAAGTCAGTAATATACTTCCGTATGTCTTCAAACGGGTCGGTAGCACTTGCTTGTGTTTGTCCAACATTCTCCTCGGGTAAATCGGGTAATGCAGAAATAAAATCTAACTCATCAAAGGATAAACCATCGGTAGCCGCCATTTCGTTTTGGGTAGACATTGGTATTACGCTTTGGACAGGTATGGCTTGAATTTCAGCTGTCGGTTTATTTACTTCGCTTTGGACAGATTCGACTTCAACTCTTTCGGGCGTCTTGTCATTTAAATCTCTTTCAAGGTGTAGGATTTCCTTTTGAATTTGGTCTTCAATGCTCATAATGTCATTTATTTCATCTATGGAATTGGTTAACGAAGCCAAATCCATCGTGCCGTCATTGAACAAATTCATTCGCCAATCCATGGTCTGTGTGATATCTTTCACATGCGGGTTCATCTTTGAAACCTCCCGAAAAACTTTTGAATATTCAAAGAATATTTTAGGATATCTCCTCTTTATCCAAATCCTTAAAGGTCTGTTAAACCTTTCTTCGCTCTTTATTTTCTCCTTCCTCTTTTTCTCCCTCTCGTTTTTAGTTAGCAAACTCTTCTTACGACCCATGGCGATATGAATAAAAATTTCGAGCTATTACCTTTTTATAGCTTTTGCAAGAATAACCTAAGGATAACTAAAACGGCCAATCGCGTACGTATATTAATAGTCGGACGTCTAAGGACAAACTTTAGAACGTTTTCTACATGCGGCAGCCTATAAAAGGGCGGGGATATCTATCCTTCAGAACAGTATAACTATCCTCAAGCTCGAAGCAAGTATGGAAGATTTAGTCGGCATAATCGATATGGACGGGTTCTTTATAAATAAAAAGTTTCATTGTAAAGAATTGGGGCTACTAAACATGAAAGAACAAACAGAATCAAACGGCATGTTTGGGGAAACAAAGGCCTCATCATACCTCTTCGAAATCCCCATCCCATGGCATCAACTAACTCAAAAAGATAAAAGGCAATGTTCGTTCGTGGTTAACAACATTCACAAACTACCCTATACAACTCCGCCCAATACCGCAGAAGTACGCAAAGCGAATGAGCTAGAAGACATCGTAAATACATTCTACAAAGACGTACAAATAAACGAACAAAGTCATCTGGGTTATAAAGGCGGATCGATCGAAAGGGACTTACTACTAAAGCTAAACATACCTAGCATCAATCTAGAAATATTCGGAGCGCCAAAGCCAAGTCAGTACGTTTCTTGGATAGAAGCTAATCCTTTTTTAAGTAGCGAGGAAAAAGCCGGCGTTATCGAAACATGCGGTAATCATCTTCCTTGTAAAAAAGCATATGAACATTGCCCAAAAGCCGAGCTACAAATATTAAACAACTGGATTTATTGGAACGTTATAAATTGATATTGTACTACTGTGTTGTTTATTGTATTTTTACAATTTTTTCAAAATATAACTCTTTTAAAAAAGTACATTTGTCTTTGTTTATCTTAGTACATGTAGTCAAATACCTCCGAATTGAAAAAAGGACCATTAAATATATCCCTCAAAAAAATTCTAGCCACTCTATCCCATCTCTTTGGTTCCCTAAAAATTATCATGTCCTTCAATGTGTTATTAAAACAGTTACATATTTTATATGAAGTAAAAAAACCAAGCGATTGTACATCTTGCGTTGTAAAGTTCATACTCTCGGACATAACATTAATATAAACACTTTTAACTCCGTTCATTATAGATTTATAACTTTGATTTCTTAAACATACACCATAAAGACACTCGTTAATTTGAACAATAATTTTACAATCAAACATCCCCTTTGGCATTCTCATAACCAATTTATATCTCCACATACAAGCATACTCTTCAAATAAAGAATTCTCGTGAGTTGTAAAGTAAATAGGTATCTCATCGCAATACCTCTCCTGCGGAATATTTACATACTCCAAAAGTAGCTCGCGTACGTCGGAACTGTACATATGATGTAATAAGTATGTAAATGCCATTCTCAACGCCTGTACCAATGCATTCCTTAACGGATGAACTCTTATAACACATACAAAACAAAGAAGAGAATCAATATCCAGTGGTCGTATATAAACAGGTAAAGACGTAAATATGCTCTTAATATCCCTTGCAGTAGGTTTCTTATTATAAAGGATAACATCTTGAATCTTGTTCAATACACCTTCCATGCCCGTTATGGATAAATGCAACGATAAACATAAACTTTATGTATATAAAAACACACACTTTTATTTATAAACACGTGCACTTTTAAAAACGTATATCGCGTGCACTCCGACGAAATTGCGTCGAAAAATACCAACTTATAGATACCCTTACTAATCTATCATATCTTTTACTAGGCCTAAAACATAACATTTTAGATAACTCATCACTCTCAATATCATTACATAGCAAAAAAACTTTAAAAGATCCATCCTGTGCAATAACGTAACCAGGTAAAAAATCAGTAAGACTAATACAAAAACGTATTACATTGTTATATAGAGTCTTTATTTTATCACGTATCTCTTTGTAATGTCGATATATTATTTGTATTCCGTAAAGTTTATTATTTATTTGAACAACTACACAATGTCTAAGTCTCGTTGAATGAAACATGTCCCTCGGTACTTTCAAAGCTATCATAGCATCAAACATGTCAATATACGATTCATATGCAGATGTAGTGAAATAAATGGGCACCTCCATGCAATATTTCCCGGGACATAAATGTATATAGTCCACAAGTATCTCAGCCATATCCTCCTTTAATATATGATGTATCATATATGTAAACATTGACTCCAATGCTTGAGCAAGTTGATTTCTCAATGGATGAACTTTTAAAAAAACCACGAACGTAAAAAGGGAATCAATATCCAACAAACGAATAGGTGTAGGTGAATAGGTGTAACCGCTTGATTGTATACCGCGAAACATGTTTACATAATCTTGCCTCCTTGGATATTCATCACTAATTATATCGTTCTGAATTTGATTAATGATAACCCCTTGGAATTTATTAACAATAATACCATAATACTTAGTCATGATAAAAATACAGTAAAAAATAAAACAATATAATACGTCTTATATAAACAAAAAAAAAGCACGTGTTTATATTAATCAACACGTTCCTAAAAATAAAAGCACGTGCATATATGACGTCATTATATATACGTGCATATATGACGTCATACACATTAGCGTGAACCACACGCATTCCTCGCGTGTATTATAAAAACACGTGGAGAAAAAATATAAACACGTGGAATTATGACGTCATATAAAATCCCACGATAAAATCCCACGATAAATAAATCCCACGATAAAATTTCCCACGAAATCCCACTAAATGCACCATACAACACTACTGGTAAGCCTGACATATCGACTTTAAAGATTTTTTCAAATGCTGCTTGTGGTTCCTTGGGTGATGAAGGCCACAAACCATGTTTCATTAATGTCACTGTTTCTGGCTCATGGCAACAGAATTTAAACTTCACAAGACCCTGTTGACCTAAACAAAATTTGTTGATAAGAACACACAATTTATTTATTTAAAACATCTAACTGGGAAGACTCTCTCTTTTAATGGTCAGCCAGTTGATAGCCACTAGACCAATGTGTAAAAAAAATAAATGACAAAACAGAGTATAAATAACATCCTGAGCAATCCAAGATATGGATTAACATAGTACTACTTACATGAGTTTGTGATGTTTCAATTTTATTATCAGATAGATTGTAATAAACTGCAAATGTCACAAACTTCTGTTGATAGTCTTGGCGATAGCGAAACCTATCAACCTGGTGACCAGGCAGCTGAAATAGACGATCACGAACTTAATTCAAGTTCTAGTGAGGTTCACGATCATGCGACGGCGACGCAAATTTACCAAAGTAAAATGGCCAGAAAGACCGCTAAAGCTAGCGTCACGCGAAAAATTAATGAGATCACCGAGTTAATTAAGGATGTTAATAACTTGGAACGTGTTCAGAGTCTATTTGGCGAATTAGAGGAATCTTTGAAGAGGAATCTTTGAAAAGGTAAAAGGCAAAGTATCACGCAAATTTAACTGATGAAGATGACATACAAGAATCGGAAGCGTATTATAACGTTGAAGTACGTAGAACGTGTGCGTTCAAAGATAGGTTAAAAACTTGGCTTGATAACAGCAAAATCTGTCATGGCAATGCTGCTGAGCAATTTAATGAGATTAGACGGAGCGATTCCGTGAGCAATGTTGGCACAGATCGCGGTGCTAGATCTTCATGCCGATCACGCAAATCGAAAAGTATACGCTCTCAAATCAGTTCAATGAGTTCTCGAGCTTCCAGTAGAGAATCAGCGATTGGCGCAAAAGCTGCCGCTTCCGCGAGGAAAGCAGTCCTTGAGGAAGAAGCGAACAGGCTTTGACGGCGACAAGAGCTCCAACAACAAGAGCTTTGCCTTAAGCAAAAAAGAGAAGAGCTCGAACTTGAAACGAAGATAGCGCAAGCGGCTGCCGAAGAGCGTGCCTACGGCAAAACAATCGCGGGCTCTGGTTTCGAGATTGACGGCGAAATCGGCGCGACTCTTTCCAAAAATGTCGATCCCAAGCCGTGTCGTGCCGAATTGCATGCGAACTATAATGAATTAGACCGCCCCAGGGACGAACGTTCCAAAATTAACCTCGACGCGGTAAACCAATCGTCAACTGCCAACAATGACTTGTCAACACCGAGTGCAAACGAAGGTTCAGGCGCGAGACAGATTTGACAGATTGTAATAGCCCTGACACCCTTGCAAATCATCAATTAAACGCGATAGGAAATGAAGAGAATTTGGCAGCAATGCACGCGATTCAACTTTCACCTGAGGCTAACTTGCAAAGCACTGAAAGCAGCAGGAAAATAATGAAGTTGTTAGCTCTGCAACAACAACAAACATTGGCTCTGACACTTCTGTCCCCTAAGGTACCCATATTTCACGGTAACCCAATCGAATACCACAGTTTCATTTGAGCATTTGAACAATTGATCGAGGCTAAGACCCAAAGCGATAGCGCCAAGCTGTATTATCTCTTACAATACACGTCAGGTGACATACAAGATTTGATGCGTAGTTGTCTGTCGATGAATCCAAACGAGGGGTATAGAGAGGCACGTCGGCTACTTAAAACGAAGTACGGTAGGAGTTATCTCATCGCAACAGCATATGTCGAGCGCTTGACGAGTTACCCGCCAATTAAATCCGAGGACGGTGAGAGTTTACAGCGGTTTTCTATTATGTTGACAACCTGTAAAAACGCTCTGAAGCAAGTTGGCTATCTTAGCAAAATCGAAAATCCCGATAGCATGCAAAAGATCGTTGAGAAATTGCCGTTTGGCTTGCGACAAAAATGGCGTGACGTTGCCGATGACATCACAGAAGTCAAGCAGCGCGAGATTACGATCGAGGACATTACGTCGTTTGTCGAGAAACGAGCCAGAGCATGCAATCACCCAATATTTGGCAAGATTTCGAGAGAAGTTAAACTGGAGAATGCTGGAAGGAAAAATGTAAAGCCTACTCGTGGGTCCTCCTTTGCTACAAAGGGGAAAGATGGCGGCTCAGTCCGTACTAAAGTGGTATGTCCATCATGCGAGAGTAATCATTGGCTTTCTCAGTGCGATGATTTCAAGAAAAGGTCGATCGAAGAGCGATTTAAACTCGTGCGTTCGTTGAAGTTATGCGACAACTGCCTTGTTCCTGGTCACGTGGGGCGTTCATGTGAAAAGAAGAGCTTTTGCAAGATCGAAGGTTGTAAACATAAGCACTCGACATTCCTGCATCGTAAGCCCACCGATCCAGGCGAGGATGAAAGGATTCAAAGGCAAAAGAACGAAGGTGCCGAATCTCAGCCACCATCTCAAGCCGGCGAACAGAATGCCCACAATGGTTACGTTAACGCGGATGATGTGCGTCGCAATTCCCCTGTGGTAGGACTACCGATTCTCCCAGTAAAAGTGAGGGCTGTAGGAGGCACATCAACAGTCGAAACGTACGCCTTTCTCGACGGTGGTTCTAACACATCGTTTATTACCAAATCTCTGCTGAACAAGCTCGCGGCGAAATCCAGGAAGACAACTCTATTGTTAACCACCATGGAAAAGGAAAGAAGCAAGTTACAAAGCTCAGTCGTCAGCCTCGAAGTTAGTGATTTGAATGGTCAAAACACTGTTGAAATTATGAACGTCTTTTCCGTTTCCAAACTGCCAGTGTTGAGAGACGACATCCCGCGGCAAGGCGATGTAGATCGTTGGTCACATCTCGAAGGCATTGTTCTCAAAGATATCGACAGCGAGGTTGGCCTCTTAATTGGAAACGACGTTCCGAAAGCGCTTCAGCCTAAGGAGGTTGTGGAAAGCAACTCAGACGGGCCTTACGCCATCAGGACTGTTTGGGGCTGGACAGTAAACGGACCGCTAGGTCGCAGCGATCACCATAGTGCAACGGCCAATTGTATTCAGAGCGAAGTTCAGAACAACGAGTTGGAAAACATCTTCAGACAATATTGCAACAGGGAGTTCAACGACGTAGACGACGACGTAGCGATGTCATGTCATGACAGGCGAGCGTTAAGCATCATGGAAGAAACCGTTCGTTTGAAAGACAGCCATTATGAGATTGCGTTGCCTTGGAAGAGCCCTCGCCTGTCCTCACCGAAGAACAAGTCGGTCGCAGTACGTCGATTGATGTTCCTGAAGAAAAGATTAGCGAGAGACAATGACCTTTTCCAAAAGTATGTCGCCTTCATCCAAGACCTTCTACAGAAAGGCTATGCTAGGAAACTAACCAAAGAAGAGAACACCTTACAAAGAAATATCACCTGGTACCTATCACATCACCCTGTCTTCCATCCACAGAAGCCAGATAAAGTTCGCGTGGTGTTCGACTGCGCGGCTGAGTACGGGAGCACCTCTTTGAACAAGCAGCTGTTACAGGGGCCGGATCTCACGAACAGTTTGGTTGGATTCCTGACGCGATTCCGAGAAGGTCCAATAGCGATGATGGCAGACATTGAGGCAATGTTCCACCAAGTGCGAGTCCGACCAGAGGATTGTGATGCCTTACGGTTTCTGTGGTGGTCCGACAACGACCTCAGTCGCGAACCCGAAGATTATCAGATGACGGTGCACCTATTTGGCGGCGTGTCTTCACCAACCTGCGCTAACTTTGCGCTGCGACAAACTGCTGACGATAACGCAAAGGAATAGACACTTCCCAAATTTAAATTTCGCGCGAAACACAAAACACGAAAACGAGGCGGGCAATGACAATTCAGAATCAAAGATGGCGGCTTTGCCTCAAAGCTCCGAGGTTTCGTCCGATTTGTTCAATTTGAATGAGATCTACAAGGCAGAAAAGGAAGTCAATTTACTGAAAGATACTTATCCATCTTCTTCAAAAGCCCGGCCAAAGAAACAACTACATGGTGGGAGAGGAACGTCTTGCTGTATTCCAGGTTGTGGGAGTGCATTCTACGACAAATACAAAAACAAAACAAACATTGGTCTGTTTAAAATACCATCAGATAAATCATTGCGGAGAAAATGGATGTTGTTTGTTTCTAGATACCGTAGAAGAGGAGGCGCAGATAATTTTAAAGTTACAAATGCGACAGTCGTGTGTGAGTTTCACTTTAAATTCGACGAAATTTGTGTGTCTAAAGGTATTGGTCGAAAGACACTTGTCCATGGGTCAGTTCCTTCTGTTTTTAAAATAACTGAGGCATGTCAACACAAAAATGGTCGAACCCCGCCTGCTAAACGACTATTTGTGGAAACATCTGATGACAAAGAAAACACAGGTTAATATTTATGTAGATCTAGAATATATAATTTATGACATTGCAAGTATTGCAGAAGTACACTAAAATAGAATTTAGACAGATTTAATCAAATTTTGCCCACTGCAAGATCTATGGCAGCGTGTGGAGAAATGTTTCTCAATTGAAAATTGTCATCTCTCCAATATAGGCGAAAAGTCATATTAGTTCCTAAGTATTATACATATAGCCACAGCAATACACAGAGTAAAATAACAAAGCATGGAGCACCATGTATATATATTGTTTTCAGTTGGTCACTATAATGTAGCATGTAGGATCCACCCTGACTGTTTTATCTAAACATATTTAGAACCACCCCTCGGAACAGAGGTATTACAATCAATGGATCAGCACAATGTACTAGAAATAAGCTATGAAGAAGAAAATCAAAGCACATGTGAACAATGTCAATTTCTGTTAGAAAAAGTAGAATCCCTGGAGAAGGAAAATAAATCTTTACTCATGGAAAATAATGACTTGAGATTGGAGAACTCAAAAAACAAAGAAGATCTAAAAACCTTTCAAGAAAAACATATCTACAAGTATGAAAATATATCTAAAGATAAGCATCATTTTAAGTCAGCTACTGGACTTGAACTGGAAGTGTTTGACCACTTACTTACTTTTTTGAATCCTGGAAATAATGGAGAAAATATAAAGTTTTGATGCATCAAACAGAGAAAAAAGCAACACAACCCCATCTACTGCTACACCAAACAAGGAGACACCACAAAAGCGTGGTCCACGGCCAAACCTAATTCCTGTCAATCAACTCTTTTTAGTGCTTGTTTGGTTGAAGTGTGGATTTAGCCTATCCCATATAGCATGGTTATTTGATACCCCAAAGTCTACAGTTTCAAGATATCTTATTACTTGGATAAATTTCCTCTATTTTTCATTGGGTAGTCTACCAATATGGCCAACTAAACAGCAAGTGCAAGAAACAATGCCAGAATGTTTTAAAACAACTTACCCAACAACAAGGTGCATTATCGATTGCACTGAATTGTTTTGCCAATCACCATCTTCTTTGAGCATTCAAAGCAGTCTATTCTCATATTATAAACATCATGTTACTTATAAAGGTCTGCTTGGAATAGCCCCATCAGGAGCCATTACTTTCATCAGCCAATTATATAGTGGATCTGTTTCTGATAAAGAAATAGTAAACAGCAGTGGCTTGCTTAATAAGGAGTTGTGGGATAAAGATGACGCAATTATGGCTGACAGAGGATTTACAATTGAACAGGAGCTAAGCAAGATAGGTGTACAATTGAATATACCAGCATTTTTGGATGGCCGAGAGCAGCTAACAAAAGGAGAAGTTAAAGAAAGTCAGTCCATTGCCTCTGTTAGAATACATACAAAGGGTGAAGAAGTTCAAGCAAATTCGAAATGAAATACCACTTGTACTACATGGCTCTATCAACCAGATATGGACAGTTGCATGTTTGTTGTGGAATCTGTTACCACCATTAATACAAAAAGAAAGTAACAAAGCACAACCTAACCCTGAAAAATAGGTTTTGGCCATTTTGCTACCAGAATAGTATTATGATAAAGTACATACATCAATAGATGTTTTCAAGAAATTTAATAAAATACATTTTATTATTGTATTAATTCTGGAAGCATGTAGTTTTTGTAAAATGTGTTTAACTTCTTAATTAAGTTTTCAAAGTATTCCTCATCAAATTTGGTTCGTATTATAATCATACCTTTAAACGTATAGACAACAAAATCACAAAACTTTGCTTGTGATAACCCCATTGCCATTTGAATTTGAGAATAATATCCATTAGAATGATTCTTTTTCAAATATGGTTTACCATCATCAATACCAACATAGAATTTTGCATCAGAAACCATGTCATCTGGTGTACAATCTCGCTTTGACTTAGGGCACTTAATTTCTATTAAACCAATTTGAGGATCATGTTCATTGTCATTGACCAATCCATCTGGGCTTGCTGCAAGCCAAAACAAATTTGGCTGGATTACTATACCGGTTTCACGCACAGTAATCTTCCTGTGAAATTTATGGCATAGTACATCTGAATATTTTTCTCTAGCGACAGGTTCATTCATAGAACCATGCTTGAAATTCTCTTGAACACTCGGTGGGAGCTCTGGTAGATCCTTAGGATATAAAATAGATTTAACCAATGTTTTATGGTTGCGTTTTCGAATAAAAACTGAATGGGCATTTGTAGAAGTGATTCTCGGTTTGCGTAGCTCCATCCATTTGGGATTTTTACTTTGATTTGTTGTTTCTCTCTCAAGTTTTAATGCTTCTTCCATAGAAACTTGAATTGATTCCAAGTATGATGATTCATTTTGACTTATATTCCAGTCTTTTGGAATTAATTTATCATTTTCACTGATGCAAACCAGTGGTAAACCTGGCATCTTGCCATCAGAAGTAGTGGAAATACTTCTGCTACTTTCCTTAATGTTGGACAATATTCCAAAATTAAACATGACAGCTTGTAGTTGGTATGAAAGTGGTGAACCAACAGCAAATTCACCATATCTTGTTCTTGTGTAGGTGAGTGTTTCACTTTGCTGTAGACATTGAGCAAAAGCAATTTTTTGGTTTACTGTCACTAAAGACATTTGTAGTACTTTGGTTCTTTTCTCAAAATCGTCCTTACTGTAATTCAATCTTGGGTCATAAGCGGTACATTTGATCCCTTTTGAAGTTACCGACTTTTGAATACTTGTATTCATCACAGGTTCTTTAACATGTGAAGTGTTTTGTCCAGGTACACCCCATTTCCTTAGTGCACTTGTACATGCTTTCTCTTCAGGTACAAACTGCAATCCGTTCAAAGAATACTCTGCTAGTTGTAGCAGAAGTGCCATCACATGGTTACAGTAACCGCTGTTTCCAGCAGGACAATTACAATGGGCTTTGTCAACATTTCCAGTAGTAGAATTGATATAAACAATAACAGAACGCGTTACCTTTTTCATGCTAGCTCTGCATTTACATTTTACGGCAAACGCTGTTTCTGTTTTTGCAGTAAAAACAGAGTCTGACGACAAGTATCGTTCCTCTTTCAATTTTCTACCTCTCGCGAGTGTTTTTGATATCGCAGCGCCTTTTTGTTTTCCACTCTTTAACCTATGTTTTTCAATTTCCTTTATTGTAAGATGTGGGAAATCTTTCAAAGATTTACCCCAAAATAGCTCAACGGGCATTTCCTTAACATTTTCTGCATTTTGATCATTTTCTTTCAACGCAATGCTACTAGCAACTGGCTCGCCCTCAGGCAAAGCCGCCATCTTTGATTCTGAATTGTCATTGCCCGCCTCGTTTTCGTGTTTTGTGTTTCGCGCGAAATTTAAATTCGGGAAGTGTCTATTCGACGCCGAAATCATCAACGCCGTCAAGCGCAATTTTTACGTAGACGATTGCCTCAAATCTACCCAAGACGAAGAAGCGGCGATTCACACGGCGAGCCAGTTGCGGATCCTTTTGTCTAGAGGCGGATTTCGGCTGACAAAATGGTTATCGAATTCCAGAAAGGTCATCGAATCAGTTCCAGAGCTAGATAGATCAAAGTTGCTTAAAGAAGTGATTCACCTCACAGATCTTCCAACAGAACGTGCTCTCAGGGTGTTATGGAACGTGGAGACCGATATGTTTGGATATTCTATTTCGGTGAAAGAGAAGCCACTAATGCGAAGAGGAATTCTGTCGGTTGTGTCGTCGGTGTACGATCCCCTTGGCTTTGCAGCACCCTTTGTTTTGGTTGCCAAAGAAATTCTGCAGGACTTGTGCAGATTGAAGATTGGATGGGACGACCCAATCCTGGAGACACACGCTAAGCTTTGGGAAGCATGGTTGAAGGATCTGCCTAAGCTGGAAGGTCTGAATTCAACGAAATCTCTACGTCTGAGTTGCATCATTTTTCTGATGCTTCACAACGTGACTACGGTGCTGTTTCATACCTAAGAATGGTTGACGTGGAGGAGAGAATTCACTGCTCGTTCGTGATGGGCAAGTCAAGATTGGCACCGCTGAAATCAGTTACAATCCCGCGGTTGGAATTGTTGGCGGCCGTGGTGGCAGCGAAGTTGGACAAGACGATTAAGAAAGAAATCGATATTCCAATCAAAGATTCGTTCTTTTGGACGGACAGTACCTGTGTACTCAGCTATATTTTGAACGAAGAAAAGAGGTTCAATACCTTCGTTGCAAATCACGTTTCTGCAATTCACAACGTATCGTCACCATCTCAATGGAATCATGTTGATACTAAATCCAACCCTGCTGACGACGCATCGAGAGGCCTAGAGATAGAAGATCTGCTCAAGAATAAACTTTGGCTCGAAGGACCAGAGTTCTTAGGCAAGACAAAAGACTACTGGCCAAAACTGAAACAAGCGGAAGTCCTCGAAGTTAAGGAAGGTGACCCAGAAGTAAAGAAGTGCAAATCGTTTGCCGTCACCACTGAACCCAACGTTAATCGAAGCCTGGACGAAATGTTCACCAGATTTTCCTCGTGATACCGTTTGAAAAGATGCGTTGCCTGGCTACTGCGCTACAAGTCGGCATTACGTAGAGCTCGCGAACGACGTCTACGAGGGGAGACTGGACTGGAAAGGAATGACCCGCTACCCATTTCTGTCAACGAGATGAAGGAAGCAGAGCGTGAAATCGTAAGAGTTGTGCAACACCAAAGCTTTGGTAGCGAGATAGCAACGGTTAGGAAGAAAGAAGATTCCAATAGAAAGGCCAACGCCACGGCAAGAGCAATCAAACCTTCTAGTTCTATCCATAGGCTTGATCCGATTTTGAAAGATGATGTCCTGTGCGTTGGCAGACGTTTGCAAAATTCCATCCTCCCGGAAGAAGCGAGGAATCCAATGATATTGCCGAAACGCCATCACGTTGTGAAATTAGTTATTGAGTATTACCATGACATTTCGGCCCACTCGGGTTTATAGCACGTTCTAGCACTGTTAAGAGAGAGATACTGGATCATTGGCGCTCGAGTCGCGATCAAAAGCGTGCTTGGATGGTGTTACGATTGCAAGAAGAGATGTGCGCCTGTTGAGGAACAGAAGATGGCAGATCTTCCTGAAGATCGTGTCACACCTGGGAAACCGCCTTTTACAAACGTAGGCGTAGATTGTTTTGGGCCTTTCACAGTGAGGCGTGGCAGAAGCGAGGTGAAAAGGTACGGAGTGTTGTTTACTTGTTTGGCCATTCGAGCGGTGCACATCGAAGTGGCAAACAGTTTAGACACTGACTCATTTGTCAACGCGTTGAGGCGGTTTATAGCGAGACGAGGACAACCGGATGAGATACGGTCCGATAACGTAACGAATTTTGTCGGGGGAATCGAGAGTTGCGCGAGTCGATCAGCTCGTGGAATAAAGAGAAAATTGGCGAGTTTCTAATGCAAAGAAATGTAAAGTGGATCTTCAACCCTCCCAGAGCATCTCACCACGGAGGTGTTTGGGAGCGCTGTATCCGTACGGTAAGAAAGATCCTTAACGCAATTACGAGAGAGCAAGTCCTGGACGAAGAGCGTCTGTATACTCTCATGTGTGAAGTCGAAGCGATTGTTAACGGCCGACCAATCACGAAAGTTTCAGACGATCCGAAAGATCTCGAAGCCCTTACCCCGAACCACCTGCTATTGCTCCAGAAAGGTACCGACCTACCCCCTGGTAGCTTTACCAACAATGATTCTTACTCGCGCCGCAAATGGAGACAAGTCCAATACCTCGCTGATATTTTCTGGAAACGTTGGGTGAAGGAGTACCTGCCGCGTCTGCAAGAACGACAGAAATGGACAAAACCTCGAAGGAACTGTTCTGTGGGAGACATCGTGTCGACAAAAGCTCACCGCGTAATTCATGGCCGCTGGGTAGAATTGTCGGAGTCCACCGCAGCGGTAAAGACGGGCTCGTACGAAGTGTTTCCGTGAAAACGAAGTCAACGACCTTAGATCGACCGGTGACGAAAATTGTTCTGCTGGAGACGGTGGAGCACGTCGAGGGGACAAGCCATGAACAATAAGTACATTTATAGAGTAGTCTTAGTGTTTTCTGATAATCTATATTTACCATTACATAGTTCTGTTCATTAAAGTCCAATACCTCAATTAATTTAAATGCTTGTAATTCATATAACTGCGCATTTAGGGGCCGCTATGTAGGATTGGAACCTTGTTTTTTCTTCAGTAGTGACAACTGTGCTTATCGCAGGAAACTTATGCTTATCCCTTTTAAATTACTGTCGCCAGGACTTAATTAGTTGCACAAGTGCATGGATAGGTAACGCATGCTCCGGACGAGATTTAATTAGTATAGTTGAGGCATCCAACTAAGCACCAAGAAAAGAAGAGACGGTTATAGTAACAACAGCCAAGCTTAGAAGCAATTGGGAAACCATCTGTAAGTTACCTCAATTCAATTAACCGTATTTAGCGTGTTTGGCACAGTTTTAGTTTAGCTTAGGATTATATTAATTTAGGCTATATTTCTCTATCTAGTCGAACCACGTTTCATGTTTACGTCATACCTTTATGTTCATGTTCGTCCGACCTTCTGCACGATACTACACCTTTTATTGTTACAATTATATACTTGAAAATATCGTCTGGAGTTTTGCGATCGTATATTTCGTTGCATTGTTCCGTCAGAATTGGTTGGTGTTATTATCAATATTGTTGCCCGCGGCAAAATTGGTACCCATTTTTTACGTGCGTTTGAACTGTTTTCCATGCAATTGCGACACCTCAACCGTGCTCACCCGTAAGCTTTGTACCTGACTATTTTCGCAAAATCGACGGTGATAGAGCTTACACTAATAATTAGACTTTACAATGTACTAGTATTGTCTTTAGTAATTAGTATACTGTATATGCAATTAATACATACTAATGAATTAGAAGTTTGGCTTTGCAAATTCAGTCATAAAAGGGGAAGCCTTTGGACGTAATGAGGTTGGGTTAAAACACTCACATAAACTGGTGAAAGAGAAGGCATAAT
This sequence comes from Dendronephthya gigantea, assembly GCF_004324835.1. Lineage (NCBI taxonomy): Eukaryota > Metazoa > Cnidaria > Anthozoa > Malacalcyonacea > Nephtheidae > Dendronephthya > Dendronephthya gigantea. The sequence continues at coordinate 97,816 of NW_021163081.1, forward strand.
CCAGTATAAGGGTAAGCCTGACATATCGACTTTAAAGATTTTTTTCAAATGCTGCTTGTGGTTCCTTGGGTGATGAAGGCCACAAACCATGTTTCATTAATGTCACTGCTTCTGGCTCATGGCAACAGAATTTAAACTTCACAAGACCCTGTTGACCTAAACAAAATTTGTTGATAAGAACACACAATTTATTTATTTAAAACATCTAACTGGCAAGACTCTCTCTTTTAATGGTCAGCCAGTTGATAGCCACTAGACCAATGTGTAAAAAAAATAAATGACAAAACAGAGTATAAATAACTTCCTGAGCAATCCAAGATATGGATTAACATAATACTACTTACATGAGTTTGTGATGTTTCAATTTTATTATCAGATAGATTGTAATAAACTGCAAATGTCACAAACTTCTGTTGATAGTCTTAATTGTTTTAATCCATATCTGGATTTCTCAGGATATTATTTTTCAGACTCTGTTTTTTTTTATTTTTCAAAAAGTACAATTGGACACATTATCAGTCGATGTATTAAACATCAATATAAAGCCATAGTAATTGCTCATTTAATTCATAGGAAAAAATGGAATCTTAGAAGTAGTCATGTTGGCAGGTAAAGAGACATAGTATGGTAAGGAAATTGACACAGAATTTACACAATAATACAAAATTCATAAATGTATAATTGTAAATAAGCTCATGTATAAAAGAAAACACCTGACAATCAACGTCACAATATAATACCATAAACATACCATTTCTATTAACAACAACAACATCACTAGTATAACCATGATCTAAATTGTGATTTGTCTCCCAACTTCTTTAAATTTGTATTGAATGTACTTTTCAATCTACAATGCAACATACTCACATCACATGACTTCATATATACAGTACATACATCCAACACTATTACACTAAGGTTGCAGTATAAAAGAATCATTGAAGTAAGCTCCTCAAAAAGCCCACATGACCTCTGCCAAAATGAGAGGCTGTAACTTATAAATATTAACCCTAACACAGCTATATTACATGTACCCCCCAAATCTCAGGATAGTGGAAAGACGATAGAAATAATAGACATAGAATGCGTACTTATCACGAATACGTGTCCCACATTTTGTTCAAGCTGTGCCCTTATAAATGCGCCATTTTGAATCTCGCGAGGAGTGAGAAATCTTTCAAAAGAACTTTTAATTCAAAACTTAAATTTTGGGTAAAGGCATATTTTACAGTCAATTATTAGCACGCACAATCAAAAATGGCAAACCCAGTTCGGCATTAAGTTGCAGAACAGAAAAAAACCCCAGAAAAAGCGACAAGCGATAATCGACAATCGAGAAAGAGTCGATTTTCACCGTTGAGCACACAAAAACAAACCACCGGCCTATCGCCATATATATTCATTGTTATGTAGGAAACATAGTTAGTAGAGAATAATGTTTATTGTAATAGGTTGTGTAATTCTATTGTCTAGCGAATTTTTCAACTGTGCTTTGTTTTTTGAGGATTTTTGCGTTTTTTTACATGCAACCATTTGTTTACACATAAATTGTTATTTGGCTTGAGCTTGATTATTTGTCCGATGACCTTGCTTTGATGCAACGATAAATGGTTAAAAACCTTTTTGCCTAGCTACAAAAAACATATCACTCTGTATAGATTTTTAACAGGTTTCCACGTAAAAACAAGCAATTTCTGCATAAATAGTTGAAGCCGTGCAAAGAAAAATGACTATGACTATATTTTATTTCGCTTTTCGTGCATTTTGTGAAAAAAAAGAAACACATAAACGAGTTTCATACAATCAAAAACATACCTCCGTAGCGTACCTCAGTACCAAAGGAGATCAAGTGTTAATTATGTACTCCACACTTTAAAAGTTATGCCTTGTCTTTGTGTAGGTAATTTTCATTTTTGACACAATAAATACTGTGTTATAATGTCGACAGCAAAGCAGGATTCCATTTTTTCCGTATTATGACTTACGTACGCTTGAAACAAGATTGATTGAAAGCTGAGAACAGCTATCAGACTCCATCAGTCACTTCATGAAACAATGTAGTCAAAACCAATTAATGCTCCAGGGCGTGACAAAAACAAAAACAAGCTTTTCTCTCAAACTCACTCATATTCATATCTCGCTCGTCGCGACCGCGCACAAAAAACTCCTCGCAGGAGTCTGAAACGAGGAAAAATGCCCTTATAAATCCGCCATTTTTGGAGACAAATTTTTATAACGGAAGAGGTATCAGTACGCATTGTATATCTATTATTTCTATGGGAAAGACTGACCAGAGGCATGAACAAGGTTTATATGTTCCTCACACATAAAATGTGCTGGCCACAGTCAAAGCATCTACCAGATGCACTTTCTTTGCACTCAGGAATGATGCAACCTTGGTTGGCAGGCATAGCTTGATGCTCCAGAAAAGCAGAGAAGAGTTGTTGTCGAATACCAAGCCAAGCATTCCCCAACTTAATCTTTCCATTGCGATTAGCCTTAATTTTCTTTTTCAAACGCATTTTACCATGCTTTGGTTTGAAGCTTGGCCCAACAATTTCATCTCCACCAAAGCTGACTTCTGGCTGCCCACATGCTGAGGTTTCAGGTATAGAAGTGGACGTATACTTGTGAGCATTAGTTCTTTCTGAATACTTTATGGGTACACTAAGCTTTGATTGACTCTGATTGACTTTCCCGTCTTTAAAGCTTACCAGTTTAACAGTGTGTTTTGCTTTAAAACATCTTGGAGACGACATTACTTTCTCAATTCATTGTTTATTTCAAATATTTGTAAAAGTTAGTCAACCAGTGAACTGGCACCATCTTTAATTCGCCAAAGCTGTTGTGTCCAGGCTTTGATCTTAGGTACTCCGACAGTTAGTTTGATTAGGTGTCTGATACCTACTATCACCACATATATGCGTGCCAATTACGTTTCAATTTGATATGTTAATAAGCATATCATTATGTGTGCATCGGGTTTTGGGAGGAGGTAATAACCAGAGTCGTTCAGGGGGCAGTTAGATCAGTGATAAATCTTAGAGATGGTCAATCAGCGTCCCACAGAACCACCAACAAGAACCACCTATAGTACCACGAATACTTCGAGCCCTAATGTCACAAACAAGGTTTGTATTCCGTTTAAATGTTCATTTAAATATTAATATTGCCTATTTTATACCAAGTTGACGAATACATACATAGCCGGCTGGCAAAGATGTTAATATATTGCGCAGAGAAAATATTAATATAATGATAAATACATAAAAAGGTTGTTGGAAGCTCGGTGTTGACCACAAGAGCGAACATCAGCGCAAGCATCAGAGGACCAGAAGCCATTGGACAATTAACAACACAATGGAAGGCATTCCATATTTTGTGGAACAAGTCAGCTGGAAAGTTCCATGCCAAAGGCCAAAAGGGCAAAACGTATCAGCTACAGTGGCAGAAATAGGCAAGTGACCAAAGACATTGTCTGTCTTCCTCCAAATTCCCAAGAGTTAGAAAGTATTAATTGCAGGAATTATAGAGGGGAACTGACAGCCTGAGGCCTAGTTGGAAAGGTTTCCTTCCATACTTCATGGTCTGCTACCCAAGTGAAAGAGGAAATATCTAGTGTGTTTAGGTCACCATTCAAGATGGACGATGGTATATTCCTTATATTTATATGAAGTAAGTATCACTTAACATAACTGTTATACAAATTAATCATTAATATGTGATTATTGGTTACTGTTGTATTGGCATTATGCATTAGTCAATTCTAGCTGTGCCACTCCCTGCCCTAGATACTCTGGGATTTTTTAAGTTGCTTTGGCTGGACTTGGTTTGGTTGTAAAGTATTTTTTGCAAGTTTTTATGGACAATTCTTACACCCTGATTCATACACGCCTAAAAAAGATCAGGTTGAAGCAATATTGATATGAAGAGGATGGAACAATGTTGTGTTGCCCACATTGTTCACAGTTGTTATCAACATCGAACAATATTATTACACCCGATTAATTTTCAACAATATTGTTCAATGTTGTTGACAAGTGTGAACAATAATGGCAGCATAACATTGCTCCATGCTGATAAACCGCAGGCTCAGTGTTAGGCGTGTAGGGATGCAAACTCTCTGGAGAGGAATTATTATGGCACCATCTCTGGTTTAAACTTGCGTTAATGGTTGACTTATTTTTTTATTTAGTATTGTCTTTGGTACCAAAAGGTTGAGTGTGCCTAATGTTTCAACTACATTTCTATGGAATGGATCAGAGGTTGCCTCCGATGCAAAACAGGGGGCAATATATATAAAAAGCTTGACCTCAATTTGTAATAAGGATAATTATTCTGATTTAAGTGATATTGAGGTAAACAGTTTTACTGCAGTTAAACTTATACCTTTTAGGTATAGTTAAAATCACTTATTCGATAAAGAAATTTATCACCAAAAATAATCAACACTTCTAGTTATGTAGGGCGATGTACATGAATTGCCTCTAGATCTGGAACAAGAAATGTTCATTCCATGTTGGGATTGTCAGTAGAAAACATCAAAGAAACACAGCACTTCAATGATTACTCCTCCATAGGCAACAATGTCCCAAGTAATAGTGCTCTTGCTGAGGTTGTCATAGTTCCAGATTCTGCAGATTTGCCAACCAAGTACCAATAATACCATTACTCCAGCTTATTGGTATTGTAAAATATTCTCAATTCCATCCTAATTACATAACAGTTTGCAACCCGTTTCTAGTAAAAAATTAGATCATTTGATAACAGTAGTAAAAAAATAATAAAAAATAAATCTTTACAGTATCATGCACTATACAATTGAACTGGAAATATGTATCTATAAGTATTGAACCATTGATGTCAGATGAATTTCTAGAACTGATCACTCACAACAGTGAAATTGTGCTATATGTTTTAGTTCATATATCAGCCTGGTAGGCAAAGAAGGACTCAAATATATAAAATGATGAAGACGATGATGCTGTGCGAGAAGTGATGGAATTAAGTGCCAGGTTATGTGAAGATGCACAGCTGTCTCCCCTAAAGGGCAAAGTCAGCTTGATGATTTACTCCTGCTATACAAATTGCCAAAGTATTATGTGACCCTAGCAAAATAATTTTTTCAACATGAAGCTTTGCATGTGAAGACATTAATGTAATACTTCTAGAACATGTGGCTAGTGTAATGGATACAACAGTTGAGACAAGAAACCTTATAAATGTATGACGGAGCAATATCTTGGTAGATGGTCTTGCAAAAATAGCAAGGGCCTCATTTGTTCCAAATTGAAAGTTATCCGTCAAATTCGGTGATGACATAGGACAGAGCGAAGGTGCAGTTGATCTTGGCGCCCTGACTCGCGAGTTTTTACGCCTGTCTATTTGGGAACTTTTTGAGTCGTCAATGTTTCCTGAAGAAACAGGCAACAAGGTCCTTGTGCCTAATGCTAAAGAAAGGTATATACATACTACCTACACATTTGTATGTCAGGGTTTAATAATATACGGGGTGTATCAGAAAAAACTAGAAGATTTTAAAATGTCCAGAAAACTATCATTTTATCAAAATATTTCAAAAATATATTTACGTCTAAGTATTTTAACATCTCCTGGCTTATCTAACAGTAAAAGCTATCAGGAAAATTAACCTAAAAAAGCGGGAAAACGGTTTGTAAAAGCCTCATTTTTAACCGCTTGCGCAAAGAAAATGAGAGGTTCAAAATCCAAGTTCATTTAAAGAGATGAAAGTTTGGACTCTTTTGTGCAATGTATTAAAATTTCAGGAAATTTGATAAACATTAAGTCCGCCGTGAAATGTTTCAAAATTGGACTTTTTTCTGTTTACTCCGCTCTCGCGTAACCTTTTTTTATGCAAGAATGATTACATGCATGAGTGATGGTTCGAATGACGTACTTAAAACATAACTAACAATGAATACTCTTGTTTCATTGTTTTATTTAACAAAGAGTCCTGGTAATTACACCTGGAGAATGCAAAAGTAGGGCAGAAGTTTGCGTGCAAAGAAATGGAGGACATGTTGAGAACTAACAACAAATTTTGTAAACTCTGCTCTTGTTTGCAATTGTGTACTGTTTGACGTTTTTGTGTAGTTTATTTTTAACAATAGCATTATTAGATACAGCATCAATGTAAGGAGGTATAACAATAGGATTGTAAGTACGTCATTTGAACCATCACTCATGCATGTAATCATTGCATGAAAAAAGGTTACGCGAGAGCGGAGTAAACGGAAAAAAGTCCAATTTTGAAACGTTTCACGGCGGACTTAATGTTTATCAAATTTCCTGAAATTTTGATACATTGCACAAAAGAGTCCAAACTTTCATCTCTTTAAATGAACTTGGATTTTGAACCTCTCATTTTCTTTGCGCAAGCGGTTAAAAATGAGGCTTTTACAAACCGTTCTCCCGCTTTTTTAGGTTAATTTTTCTGATAGCTTTTACTGTTAGATAAGCCAGGAGATGCTAAAATACTTAGACGTAAATATATTTTTGAGACATTTTGATAAAATGATAGTTTTTTGGACATTTTAAAATCTTCTAGTTTTTTCTGATACACCTTGTATAATAATATATATGTCAGGGTTTTAGCCTCAAATGCATGTGTAAGCTCATTGTCATTCACCAGTAATACCCGATTAAAGTATACATATGTATTTACATTTTTAGCCAGGAGAGAGAGAGAGCACTTACAAATGGGCCAGTGCGTTAATTGCTGTTTCGCTGTGCAATGGCAGAGAAGCTGGTTATTCTCTCTCCGAATGTATTTTCAATTTAATCGCTATTGGTAAGCATGCATGCAAACCAACTATAAATGATGTCTCACATTGTGAGGTCTAAAAAATAGTTGAATAGGTAGTCTATCAATTGCTATTGTCTTATGATTATACTAATATGCTATTGGTTCAGTATGACACAAAATATTTGTATGTTTTCGCATTTAATTTCATTCGGAGCCTTATTCATATTTGCGCTGACACATATTTTCTGCATGCAATTACATTCGGCATAAATTAAATATTTTTAAAATTTCATTTGACATGAAAATTTCGTTATGTGTGGCACTCAAAAACCAAAACTATCAACCGGAAGCGTTCTGTTGTAAATTGTATATAATCGCTCGAACATGCTAATTGCATTATGGTGGATGGTAGAGAAGTCTTTGCTCGGCGGCGAGCAGTTTCTCTATTACAGAAGGCCACAAGATTGATCGGAGAATGCTATGGATCTGTAAATAATTCAACAGCACCAGTTTCAAACAGCAGGCCTATTCAAAACGCGAGTTGCTAAGGTCAAAACATATCGAATGCCAGTACCAATTCAATACCTTCCTCATCAACTCCCAACACTGTCAGCGAATCCACTGAGTAAGTGAAAGAAACATGCTTTTGCCAAATACAAAGTACGTGAAACGTGGACACACACATTTTTTTGCTTGGCTGATCAAGAAAGAATTGTGGCTCCAAATATAGCTTTAAATCGCGCTTACAAAAAGCTGGCTTGGGCCTTAGAAAATTTTGTTCCAATTGGAAAGCGACAGTGGCAGAAGTAAAAACAAAACTTGAAGAGGTTTATCCAAAGTTAGGAAATGGAGTAGGCTTTGAAATTATAAGGTGTGGTTCAATGGGCAATGAATTGATGGGTAATACAGCCACTGCGCAGCGGATACAGTGTGCCATTTTTACAGGATGCAGCAGGACTGGGTCAAGCTATTGCTTTCATCACGCCAATACAAACCAACTTAGATATGCAACCAGAGCCTGAACAAACTATATGCAGTTCTGAGGTGAACATTCAACAAAATTCATTAGCCATTTTTTATCAGAAAACTTTACTAATGACTTATCTTCACGTTAAAAACTTTTGTATCAAGCCATCCTAGATATTAATAGAAATTATTTTTTGCTGTTCATAAAAATGGTGAAAAGGGTACTTGTGTTCTAGAAATTCTTCCAAGTGAGAAAATAAAAATATACCAGTACTCCTCCAATTATTGTTCTAGAGAACATAAAGGAAACTGTTTCTGTTCCATTAGTGAAGTGTGTCAATTGTGAAGTTGAAGTGTTGATTGCTGAGATCAGAGCACATCAACAAAATTGTTGCAAAGATGATGAATTGTAAGTATAAATTATGAATATACCCATTTATGAATGAAATCTTCTAGTGATAGACAAACTGAATAAATAAGATAATTTCCCTTAAATTCTGATGACAATGCATAGTAAGATACAAAACTTTTTTTATTATGTGATAATATAGGGCAGACATCTTTCAAGGTGGATATCACGATAAAGACACATGTTGCTAAGTACAGCAGTCACTTGTATTTTAATCATCAGTGTAAGGAACGGAAAAAGTATTGTCCTACAGTTTAAGATTCAATCCTTCAATTCGGAGTAGAAAGGGATACAAACTCATGGAAAATACTGGTTCTTCCTTCCTGAGATACGTATTGAGTTACATATGGATGATTGTCACCATTCTATACAGCGTTTGGGCTCTGAATGGTTGCGTTTGTCTGGCAAACTTTCTGAAACGTTGAATAGTTCTGAAGCCCTCTGGGCTGAAGATTTTTGTTGTTCTAAGGAACACATACTTTCCCTCAAACAGAAAGAGAAACATGACAAAAAATTGTTACCTTTATTGGGACACAAACCACCGGATCACTCAGATTCGGCTCTTAAGAAGAGATGGGTTAAAAACCTCTCTACTAAGGAGCTAACAGAGATTGAAAGGAAAGGACTAGAGCATGGTCTTAAGTTTGCTATTGTCGCTTTGGTTGAAGAAGGAATTTTTCACATAACGACGAAACTATAAGCTGACGGTAAAAGCTGAAGTCAGTAGCATCCTCAGACATGCTGAGGCTCCCCGGAGAAATATTGACAGTAACGTATTCAAAGCTTTGCTTTCTTTGAAGAAAGATCCAGACAGGGTTGTGTCTCAGCCCTGTGCCTCAGCAGATAAAGGCAATTGCGTTGTTATAATGGACAGAGGAAAAAAACTTTTGCGAGAAAGCAAGTGCATTGCTCAATGACAAAAACACCTATAGTGTCCTTAAGTCTGACCCAACTGGTAAGACTGAAAGAGAATTGAACAAACGCCTATTGCTCTTTAAGAAAGCTAACAAAATTAGCAAGGTCACTTATAAATTGTTGCGTAGACGCGATTATTATCGATTGTTATCTCCATGATTCTATGGCTTGCCGAACATTCATAAGTCAAGAATACCTTTGAGACCTATCCTGTCTTTTGCTAATTCTCCCACTTATAATCTTTTGAGGTATGTGGCTAGAATATTGTCTCCTACTGTTAGGAATACTGTCTACACAGTAAAAAACTCCACTCATTTTGCTGAATTTATTAGAGGTGAACTCTAAACGCAGATCAAGTGCTCCTATCATTTAATGTTGTTTTCTTGTTTACCAAAATCCCTGTCAATCTTGCCATCAAATTTGCTGAAAAAAGACTCACAGAAGATGTTTCTTTATCACAAAGAACATTGTTACCTGTGGAGGATATAATTGATCTCTTATCCTTTTGTCTCAATACAACTTATTTTTACTTTCAAAGGCAACTATTACCAGCAGGTTTTTATGACAACAATGGGATCCCCGGTCTCAGCAGTAATTGCTAACCTAGTAATGGAAGATGTTGAGCAAAGAGTTTTAGCCTCTAGTCCGATTAAACCTTTGTTTTGGAAACGATATGTTGACAATGTGGCCTCTACGGTTAACAAAAATGAGATTGATAATTTGTTGAAACATTTGAATTCTATTGGGCCATCAATTCAATTCACTGTAGAGCACAAGAGTGAGGGAAAGTTGGCTTTTTTGGATACTTATGTTCATAGAAATATCAAGGGCAGTTGCAAAACTTATGTTTACCGTAAACCTACACATATGGAGAAATATCTATCCTTCTACTCACACGATCCAAAAAGTCCTAAAAAGTCTGTTAAAAAACTTTGTTTCAAAGAGCTGAATCGTAAACATCCAAATGCGTTGCTAGGGATAAGGAGCGTGATTATGTCCTCTGTGTACTGAGAGAAAACAATTATCCACGAAACTTTTTAAATTATTGTCTAAAATCCCCTGTCCCGACTAGATGCAATTTTTCAGAGGGTGATTCTTCAAAAACAGGTTTTGCTATAGTTCCATACATTCAGGGAATTACAGAACCAATCAGGAGGATCCTGAATAATTGTGGTATAAAAGTTGCCTTAAAACCCTTTCAGACATTGGGACATATTTTCGCAAAACCCAAGGATCGCATAGCGACTAAACAGAATACTCATGCTGTATACTCTATACCATGTGGTGATTGCGAGAAAGAATATCTAGGTGAAACAAAGCTCCAGTTCGGCACACATTTAAAACAACATAAAAAGGCTGTTTCGAACTTAGACAGTTCAAAATCAGCTTTGGCAGAACACATGTGTCAAACTAACCATAACATTGCGTGGAACAATTCAAAGGTCATTACCACTAATGATCGTTATGGACAAAGGTGTTGTTTGGAAGGCTGGCATAACTCTGAAGAAGTTACCCGTCAGTATTAGCAACCTTAAGCATGTAAGACGCGAACGCGATGATGACAGCTATCAATACAATGGGTCATTGAAAAGAAATGAATAATTAAAGACCCATGATGGGTTTTAGAAGTTGTCTTCATTCTGTTTACATGGGAAAACATGGTTTTTTGCATCTTGCCTAGAACGGGTGCATTTCAGGACCCAGCGAGCCCTACCTACCTTACCTAGTCACTAAATCGGTACAATTAATAATATACAACACCAACTTTGCTATAGCATTTATTTAAAGGAGAATTTCAGCCTCGTCGTCGTTGTGTTGCCGTCCAATGTGCTTAAGGTCCCTATTGTTGACAGTCTTGACGATGTGCTTCGGCTTATACGGCCGACAAGTGGACAAGCCCTTATAAGGCTAACTGTTGCCAGAGATTCAGTGTTTGAAGATAGCATTGCCTTTTTTAAGGAGCGTAGTTTTGATTTTTCAAAGCCCATGAAAATTACCTTCGATAATATTTCATCATTTTAATGAGAATGTTGTTGTTTTCTATGAGTATCCATCTTTTCGAAGGAAATTATTCGTGTTTTCTTCCTTTTCACAACACGGATGCATTACGTTCAAATCTGTTCAAAGTAGCTGGAAGAATGGTAACCACGTCAATTATCCAAGGTGGTCCAGGTTTGCCAATATTTTTGCATGCAGTTTATCTATACTTTCAGCACAGGAACCCTGATGAAATTAGTCAACACGTCAGCCAAGACGATGTTATCGATGTAGAAGTCATTTGATACATTAGCAAAGGTACTAGAGTATACACTATATGATATACAGTCAATTTTTGATCAAATGATATGCATTTTAAGAGCTCATAAAATCGTTCCCTCAGGATCTAACCTACGAATTGATTGACGAATACAAGTTTGCTGGACGCACACACCTCTAAATTTTAAAGGCCCATTCTTTCAAGCCAACGTTAGGGAAGTCCTTCTGAATTTTCGATATCACTTTGTCTAGTTGATTATCAAAGATAGCTCAGTAAGAGTTGGCAGCAGATAATCCAAATTCATGCTTTTTCCTTTCTACAGTTTGTTTGCTTGTACCGAATAATTCAGCAATCTCCACCACCTTGAATTTTTTCTCTATTAAAAATTGAAGCTGTTCAAACAGGATTTTGAACTGTGGCCTTTCTCTCTGACCACTGAAGATTCTTTCTGCTGCCACTATCCTTGAATTCTCAGTATTACTACGCATGCATTCTTTAGCCAATGGTATGCAGCTAACCACATCCTCATTTAAGATTTGTGTATCGAAATATCTTACAACAATATTGTATATCCAATCTAAACGTTGCTCTATTCCATCTAGCACATTTTCATCAATACTACCTTGCAAAAGCCTTATTGATGAGTTGAGAATATTTCAGAGTTCTGCTCTTATTTGCAGGCGATTTCCTTTGATTGCATAAGTCTGAAATCAAATGAAATTGCTCCAAATGAAATTGGTCATAATGAGATTGTTCCGAATGAAATTGGTCATAATGAAATTCTCAAGAATGAAATTGCTCAGAACGAAATTGTTCTGAATAAAATTCTGAACAAGAAACAGCTTTGATTGCAAAAACGCATTTGAAAATGGTGTAATTGAATGTCTGCATTTAATAATTGAACACTTAATTTTAAAAGTGAATGAGGTAATATTGGCTGATATCACACCTCATAGCCTTCGGTTTGCAGGGGATGGCTATTATGGGCATGTGCAAACTCTCTCACAGCTTTTTTCACTCATGTAGTAGTTACATCATCATGTAACGTGAGATAGATACACATAAGATAGTGAGAGCATTGATATATAGAACAGGAGCACATAACACATAGACTTTACACTTTTCATTGACATACAACTAAGTAAAAGAATATTATATTGGCGCTGAGAATGGCGCAAGAACTAGACGTGCAAAATGCAATTACTCAGCCCTCTGTCTCAATCCAGCCAGTCGGTGAATTCAACCCTGAATCCATAGTTGGCGAAAGTTTGGGCACTCGTTGGAACATTTGGATGCAAGACTTTGAAATGTTTATTCTGGCTAGCGGTATTTCTGATCTGAAATGAAAATGCGCCTAACTCTTGTATCAAGCCAGACAATGTGTTCGCGAGATTTTTCGGCAAATTCCACACACAGGAAGTGACAACGAATATGATGTGACAAAGACAAAGCTAAAAGAATATTTTGAACTGCAGCAGAACCGACGTTACGCAGTCTATTGCTTTCTTCAAACACATCAAGAAGCACATGAAACCCTTTACCAATTCCATACTCGTCTGCGAACCTTAGCGCAAACATGTTCGTTTCATGACTTGGACTTTGAGATTGAGCAAAAGATTATCACAGCAGGTTCGTCATGTCGAATTCATAAAAAAGCCTTACGGGACCCAACGTATGATCTTAAATCAATTCTTATTGAGGTCAACGTGATGAACTCAGTACGTACCAAGCCCGCGACATTGAATCGAAAGAATCAAACCCTGAACGAGTAAATGCAATGGCATCTAAAACATGTCGAAATTGCGGGGGAGTATGGCCTCACGAAGGACAATGTCCCGCACATGGAAAACAGTGTCGCAAGTGTGAGAAACTTAATCGTTTCACTCAAGTGTGCCGAGGACAATCACAAAGTCAAGAAAACTAGGTCCCTCTACGAAACACACGTGAGAGAAAACCGCTGAATCCACTCAGTAAAAATGACAGTGACGCGGACAGTTCGGATAACGATTATTTATATTCAGTGTCACATAACAAAGCTCCAAAGGTCAATGTGAAAATATGTAACCATTTATTCAAGGCAACCGTGGATACTGGTGCGAGTATCAACGTTATCAACCAAGGCACATATTCGCAAATGAATGACATTAAACTTCAGCCAACAAACATTAAAGCTTTTGCGTACAATGCGGCTAAACCAGTACACTTTCTCGGTAAATTCGAAGAGACAATCAAGACTCGTAAGTAGTTACTGTGAAGAGTTAGGACTTATCAGTCTTCACATCAACAAAATCTCCAACACACAAGACCACACACCTGATAACATTCTAAACAAACATGCTAAAGTTTTTCATGGTCTTGGTAAGCTAAAAGGAGACAAAGTCAAACTGAACATTGACAAAGAATACCCACCACAAGCCCAGCAACAGCGACAAATTCCGTACCATATCCGCGAAAAAGTGAAAAGCGCCTTAGAACAATTAGAGAAAGAAGATATCATCGAGAGAGTTCCCAAAGACCAGCCTACACCATGGCAGAGTTCGCATATGCATTGACATGCGAGCTGCCAACGAGACCATCAAGCGTGTACGCCATCCTATTCCCACGGTAGAAGATATTAGTTTCGAGCTAAATGGTGCAACATGCTTCTCTAAGTTAGACCTCTTTTACCACCAACTGAACTTGACAAAGACAGTTGGTATATAACGACACTCAGCACACATACTACCGTACTGCTTTAAATCTAGTCTATGAACATAATAATCCACAGACATGGAGATCCATTTGCCTAAAATGTAACAAGGCTCGAGTCCTGGCTAGACCGATCACTTGTTGTTTTTAGAAAGCCGGGATTTGGCTCTCACCGCCACTGTCGTTGCCTCTTGCTGACCTTGTGTGTATAATTTATATTGGTTGGTTCAAATCCTACAGTGGCAGTGGCAGACAGTGTCGGTGGAAGTTGAATCTTGTATACGTTTTGTTTTCCCTGTTTTATCTTGTTTCGCTCTGCTTTGTTTTGTCTCGTTTCGTTGTTTTGTTCTATGTTGTTTGTTGTTGTTTCGTTTGGCTGCGCTTCGTAGTAAATGTACTCTGTTTTTTGTAAGGGCCCACTGTAATTGGTGTATACTGTTGTGGTATCCCTGCCAATTGATTTTTACAATTGGCGAATTTCAGTAAATAAATAAATAAATAAATAAACATGTTGGTTTGTTCCGGTATAAACGACTCAACTATGGAACAAACGCTGCTGCCGAGATATTCCAGTATACCGTACAGACACAACTCCAAGGTCTCACTGGCATCAAGAACATCGCCGACAACATTCCAGTACATGGAAAGACACAGAAAGAACATGGCGAGAACTTAGAACACGGTCTGAAACGTCTCCCTGAGCATGGTCTACGTCTAAATCATGCAAAATGCAGCTTTGTAAACAAGACACTTGAATTTTTCAGTCAAATCTTCTCCAAAGCAGGAAGCAAACCTGATCCTAAACCTGTCCCTGCGCTCAAGAATGCTCCAGTACCAACAAACCTCTCGGAAGTACGAAGCCTGCTTGCAATGGCGAATTATAGCGCTAAGCACATTCCCAATTTTGCCACCATAACAGCCCCATTACATAATCTGACTAAAAAAATACGCCATTTACGTGGACAGATACCCACCAAAACGCTTTCCATTGACTAACAACTGCTTTAGCCTCAGCGCCTTGTATGGCTTACTTTGATACAAATAAAAGAAACATTAGTTTATGTTGATGCCAGTCCCGTGGGCGTATCAGCCATTTTGTCTTAAAAAACAAAAGGAATGGGGCATGAAAAGATTGTAGTGTATGCTAGTACAGCTCTGACCGACTTGGAGAAACGCTATTCACAGACTGAAAAGGAAGCTCTGGCTATCATCTACGGAGTAGAACACTTTCCTTTTTTTTATACAGACACAAATTTATTCTAATTACAGACCACAAACTGCTGGAAATTATATACGGTAGTAGGAAGTCAAAACCATCAGCACGCATCGAACGCTGGGCCCCACGTCTTCAGCCGTATTCATTTAAAATAATGTACAAGCCAGGAGTTACCAATCGTGCAGACCACCTATCGAGACATCCAGTATCCCGCAGTCGTCAGCAGCAGAAAATGACGGAAGAACATGTGAACTTTGTAGTACACCATAGTGCACCAAAAGCAATGACACTCGAAGAAATTGAAACCGCAACCAATAATGACAACACCCTGAAAGGTGTCAGAGCTGTAGTCAAATTAGACAAATGGCACTACGAGAGAGTAAAACCATTTAAAGCAATTAAAGACGAACTTACAGTCACATCCACGGTAGTAGTTCTTTGCAGATCATGGATTGTAATGCCCAAATCACTCCAGCAACGAGCCATTTATATTTCACACAAGGCACACCCGGGTCTCACAAAAACAAAAGTGTTGATGAGAGAGAAAATTTGGTTTCCCAAAATGGATAAAATAGTTAAAGAAACTATCGACAAGTGCATCCCATGCCAAACAGTGGGCAAATCACCACCTCCACAACCATTATCTGGGACGCCAATGCCAAAAGGGCCCTGGGAGACAGTGCACGTAGATTTTTATGGACATCTGCCTACGGTCGAGTGCCTACTAGTAGCAATCGACTAATATTCAAGATACCCTGAAGTGGAAATTGTACGCTCTACCAAAGCTAGACCAAATCTTCGCTAGACAGTCCAACATGGTGACAACGGAACTGAGTACAGATGCTACTTGGAAGTCCTAAGCATGAAAGCCCAACATTCAACCCCTAAATGGCCCCAAGGTAATGCAGAGGCAGAGAGATTCATGCAGCCTCTAGGCAAAGCCTTAAAGACCGCCAACATTGAAAATCGTCTGTGGCAACAAAGGCGAAGCCAATTCCTCCTACAGTACAGAACCACACCGCATACATCATCTACTGTACCTCCTGCAGAACTGTTGTTCAATCGCACTGTACAAGGGAAATTCTCAATATTAAACAAAAGAAACATTGTTAATAGACATAAAACTGCTAAAAAGAGCAATAGTGTGAAGCAAAAGTACAATAAAGAGTATGCGGATAACAAGAGAAATGTCAAGAGTAGTAACATTAAGATAGGTGATCATGTACTGGTATGACAAGACAAAAAAAACAAATTAACATCTAACTTTAACAAGACACCTTACGTTGTTACACGCAGAACACATTCACAAGTCACAGCACGCAACTCAAACAGACATACCATTACACGGAATGTATCACAATTTAAACAGATATGGAAACCGGAACATACTGACATTGAAACAGACAATGATGATCTTTACAACAACAACACCAACAACAAGGAACAACCTGAACTATGACGGTTGAATAGAACAAGAGCTAGACCTGATCGATATGGACAATCTATATATGATTAAGCATTTGTAAATAATTAAAGTTATAAAAAAAAGGGGTGATGTAGTAGTTACATCATCATGTAACAGTCAATCAGTCAGTCAGTCAGCCATGAGATAGATATACACATAAGATAGATATACACATAAGGTGCACAGTCTCTAGATCGCTTGGTATTTGCTTGCTTTGTCAATTTCTGTATAGTCGGTCAGTGACGACAACAGTAGCTACGCGTATAGTGATCTGAATTTATACACATAACACAGCTGCTATTTATACAATATAAATTTATAATGGTTTGCTGGTGAATTTCTTTAGGTTTCGTTAATCGTCTCAGAAGAGATTGTCTCGATTTCTTAAGAGATTGTTTTGATCTTGGAAGAGATTGTTTTATCCTTGAAGAGATTGACTATTTACCTCAAAAGTGGTAAAATTTGAACTCTTGCCATTGTAGAAATAAAAGGAATTGCTTGAGCACTGTTTTGAAAAAAAGGTTTGTGGAGAGTTGAGGAAAAACAAGTTGTTCAGATATAATGGAAGCACTAGACACAGACTAACAACTAGGGATGGGAAAGAGACATTTCCCACCATTAAAGTGGACCCTCTCAAAAGAGAATACAAAAATATCTGTCAAGCTGCTTCTTTTAAAAGTTCCACTTCCACATCATCATCCTCATTTCAATTTCATGGCAACTTTGAAATAAGCAAACTACAACAAGAAATGGCTAACAAAAGACAAAAGACAAAGAAGAGTGAAGACGATTCAAGTGGTAATGAGAATCCTGGGATTGATAAGAATGGGCCAAACAGTGATAGTGTTCTCAGGCCAGAGACAACTATTAGGATAAGGTGTTTCAGGATCAGGGTTTCAACAGTATGTTTGCTTTAATAAAAAATAAAATGTGGAATTCTATTCAGTCAAATACGATGGAGAGATTTGTAAAAGAACTATCCAATAACACCTATGTAGGAGACTTGCAAGATCATCTTGGACGTTCGATGTTGCATGTTGCAGTGGAACAACAGAATATAAATCTTATTGACTGTCTACTTCATGCCGGATGTAATCCAAATGTCAAAGAGATGTGTGGGGTTACTTATTTAATCATTGCAGTCACATTGAAGAACAAGGACATTTGTCAGTTGTTAGTGAAAAGTAGAGCTTGTGTGCGAAGGGCATTTTAAATACTGGTGGATGTGTTTCTGATGATGACATAGCATCATATGATCTTGTCTTTCCTCAAACAACATCCAATCCACCAAGAACAGTTAATGACAGTATGAAAACCAATGATTTTCATAGATCCCCTCCTGCATTTATTACGGGGGTCATTGGCAATGTTGCTACATGCAAAACAAATTGCAGTGTTATGTCTTAATCAAAATCCTATGAATGGGTAGGTGTCATCGTAGGAGATCTATATTCCAAAGGATATCTTGTAGAAGTGTGTTTTAAACAACAAGGTTTGGGAGGATTTCATTACTTTGTTATGAAAGTCCTGAAGAGATTAAAGCTTACAACTCAAGCATTTGAAAAGAAGAAGTTTACTGAAGTTAGTTTGGATCAAATAAGAGAAGAGAAGCAGTACAAGTTGGATTAAGGTAATGTTAAGAGTTTACAAACTCTGATCTTGGAGTTGTTTGACTTGTCTACAAAACATTGTTGGGGGAAAGCAAAGAGACATGTTTCATCCTTGAAGTGCCAACTTATGCTCAGCTGAACTTTAAAAATTACTACACAGAATGTTTTATACATGTGCTCAATTTCGTTAAGAAACTATGGTGCTTGAACCACCCATCAGTAAGAATTTGGTTTCACTTTATATTAGTTAAAAACACTGTGTTCTTTAGATAATTTATTTTAAGGCCACGCATCAGTTAAGATGTGTCATAGAGTGATGGGTTCTATTGACCTATTTAAAACAAGCCACAGTGCAAACACATCAAAAGCAGGCTTTGATGAGCATACAACAACTCAGCATTCAAATGCTGACCCATTTGCAGAGCAACTGAAAGGTGCTTGCTTCTGTCTGCAGAATGGTTTGATGGATCCTGAAAAAGAACCTATTGAATCCCCCAGCTGCTATCCATTGGATGTACAATCTATCTGTCTCTCATAGTGGGTTAAATATTAATTAAAACAAAACCAACTCATCCATTAGTTTCTCTGTATTACCTTTGCTTACAATTACAATGAGATGGTATATTAGCCATTGTCGTTGCTTTGCTCCATTTCTTTGCTTATAATAAGACTTTGCTGATCCAAACCAATGAGTTGCAATTAGGGATAAAGTTTTTAGTTGAGTGACGGATGATCCATGCAAAAATTGGGAAAGAAGAAGGTCATTTACTCTCTTCTGCACCTCCAAAATAGTTTCAGGGTAAATAGTTTCAATGATAAATTTTGCCACAGAAGTACAGTCTTTTTGTTAGTTTATACAGTATCATTGCAACAAATGTCACATTGTTCTTCACATCTAGGTATGTCTCCTTCAAAATAAGATAGAATGGACTTGTGCCAACAGGAGGTTGTACTGTCACAGTACTTAACAACTTCATTCAACATATTGTATCTGTGTTCTTGATCCACTTTACTCTCAATCTTCAGAATGTTGTGGAGATGGAAGGAGCAGTCTTCATTTCTAAAACACAATGTGCATTTTGCAGGTAACCTATGTCTCCCAGCATGACCAGTATGACTTTATTCCAAATGGCATCCTCCTATAACAGCCAAAAGGTGTGTTAAACATGGTCAACATTTGGCTCTCTTCATTGAATCTTCATTTCATTGGCAATAGCCATGATATGGATCAAGCTTAGAGAATACTTTGGCTGCAACCACATGTGTCTTTATATCTTCTATCGTCAGCATCTTGAAATATTCTTGTTTGATCACTGCATTAACATGTCTTGGATTCAAACAAATATGCAGTTTCTCACTGTTTGGCTTCTCTACTATCATCATAGCATTCACATACTCAGTTGGACCATCGACTTTCTCCACGACCCCCTTTTATTCCATATAGTGTCATGAAGATTTCAGTTATTCTCTGAGCGCAAATAGTGTACTCCTTAAAGGACTGACCACAGGTGTAATTGTAGGGTTGACTTCGATATGATACGGTTTCTTTAGGCATCCCAAGGCTTGAAATGTTTTTGGAAATTTATCAGGAAACGTGTCTGCTGATTTGCCAATCACATCATTGGCATTCTGGCATTTCCCATTCATTTTTTCAAATGTGGATGGTGGTATGATATTGGCTTGTGATCCTGTGTCAACTTTAAACTTGATCTTATTTCCTTCTATCAATAAAGTTTTACACACATTATATTCGCCGTGAATTGGATTAACCTCTCCAATGAACAATATTGGCTTGCTTACTGCCTCAGCTCTGTCTACTGCTTGTATTTTTTTCTCTGATCTGCAGAATTTTGCAAAATGATTATTTCTATGGCAGTTGAAACATTTCTTGCCAAATGCTGGACATTCTTTCACAGAATGAGACTTGCACCTCGATACCTGGCCTTGATTTTTGCCGTCACGCTTGAACTCACACTTTTGATTTGCATCTTGTTTACTGTTGTAATCTACTAATTTGTTATGCTTTCTAATGGCCTTTGACAGTCTGCATATCATTCAATACTTTTAATTGTTCTTTAGACTGTTCATTTATCTGACATACTTCTAATGCTTTATCTAATGTTAACTGTTGCTCTCGTAATAGTCTTCTTCTTACACGCTCTGACGTTACTCTGTAAACAATGTGACCCCTGATTAACTTGTCCTAAAAAGACCCAAAATTGCAATTCTTTGCAAGCAATTTAAGTTCAGTTACATACTGGTCAGCTGTTTTATCGTCTCTTTGCACCTGAGTATTAAACTTGTATTTTTCCATAATTGTGTTTCTTTAGGGTTCACAATATTCATCAAACTTCATGAATAGTTCCTCAATTTTATCCATTTAAGCCTCTGTAAACTTCATTGTATTATAAATGTCCCGCCCATCTTGTCCAATCACATACCGGAACGTCACACATCACGCTTTCTTGCTGCTTTTAGACATATTTAAAGTGATATACAACTGCATAGTTTCTTTCCATCGTTTCAATCTTTTGAATAATGACAATTGCTCCCATTCACGTTCATGCTAGTTCCTCCAACCACAACATTTTCTTTTCTACACCTTCTTTGTTTTCCATGAAGCTGTCCGTCAGATCGGTTGGTTGAGCTGTCCAATCCTGTGTTGACTTTCAAAGGGATTGGCAGGGAGGCTTCCAATTTCTTCATTTCAAAGGCTTGGATCTGCTGAGTTTAGTCCTGATTTGATGTGATGCCACTGACTCAGAGATGACTCTTGCCTGAGAGTGGCTACGCAATTTGCTACAAACCTGATGAATCTTGAATCATGGTATGCAATCTTGGCCATTTTAAGTCTCCCTTGCAGTTTCTTTGTGATGGTCATGTTCACGCATGTTGCCAATGTGGCCGCTGACAACTCCAGCTTTAGCACTGTAACCATGGGACTTCCCCATAACAAAATGTATGTAGACATTCTCATTCAAGAAGGGATGCATCGTGATGTTCATGATGTGTGATTAAGTGAAGTTATGTAATCCTATCTTGAGTGATGTGTCATAACTCATTCAAGCATAGATTCAACATTGATTAGGGGGGCAAGGGGGGGAAACGAAACAGAAATATTAATGTTTTGCGTAAAAAAGTACAAATCATTCAGAGTGTAGTCGATGGTTTTGGCCAGGATTGTAGATTGTTTTTCCATTTCTCCCAATGAGTGAGCAAGTCGGCAGGCAACTCACTGTTCCAATCCAACTTTAATTGACATGGTTCTTGGTTAATTTCTCAAGGTGGTAATATGAGTGGTCTGGCTAATCCAAGCGGGTCGTAGGCTGTCATGATCACGATAACACACCTTCACATGTTCTGTTCCTTCTTGTTGGCAACAGCTAAAATTATTATATCCCTTTCAAAGTCTCAACAAATACCAGGGCAAGGTTCATAGGTAATTTCAAACGTTGGTTGTTATGGTTTACTATCATTTAGAAAGAAAGAACTAAATTGTAATTAAAATTTCACTGAAATTTTGTATAATTATTTGTTAGTTCTATGGGCAAAAGTATGTTCTCAAATCTCAACACATACTTTCATTCTAGGCTAAGATATATAGCTTGTAAATTAAAAGGAGGAAATGTCCCTGTGACCTGTCAGTAGAGCAGCCATCCTTGTCGCCAAGTTGTAGTGTTCACTCCTTGTTCATGCTGAAAGTTATCTAACCAAATCTAATGAACTAGGTTAAACATTAATCAAAAGGAAATTACTCAAAATACTCAAGTTACATTAGTCGCGGATATTGTCACTATTAAATTATAATTTTAGTTGCTCATGTAAACCGGGCATGTTTTTCTCAGTTTATTATCTTTTCTTCCTGAAACTACTGTGACTACATTCACTACATTTATATGATGACAACAGTTTATCCGTCATTTCATAAGAATAGGCAAAATAGTTGTGTTGTAAATAATGTACATAACCCGCAGTGCATATTATGTCTATATGATGTGGATACTTAGACGCATAAATCGATACAAAACAATATACTTATAATCAATACTGTATGTGGCCAAAATTATTTGATTACTGCACGAAATGTCCATTTTGTATAGTATCATTTATGTACTGTATGCAGAATATCTGGTATCTACTTGCTATCAACATAATATAGCGATCTATCAATACATAAACAACATAGTGTTGTTTCTTCCTAACCTCTTTCCTCTATTTATGGAATAAACCTACCAAATTATATTTGTGTTGAATTGGATGCTTGTAATTCAATTTAAGTTGATAACATAATTTGATAAATTGCGTAGATTCTCGAAATAATGCTCGATTTTTACACCCGGAATGTTTTGAAGCAATGTTTTCGGGTGTTCTGGGGACCAAAACTGAGCAAATCCCAAAACTGAGCAAAACAAAACCCAAACCACAGGAAAGCAATGCCTCAAAATTTACAGTAATGGTCAAAATTCTTCAATATTTTGGTGAACTTAGCAAAAGGGATAGTGCATTCATATATGAAGCAAGTTAAACTGATTTAAAAATTTTAAATTACTGATCAGGTACAAAATGATAAAATTCAGAAAGCTATTGAAAATATTTTTTTTCTTGTGGCATTTTCTTAGATTTAACTTAGGTGTTTGACACTGTGAATCATACTATATTGCTTAGGAAACTGAAATACTACAGAACTACAGGAATAGTACTAAAAGTTTTATTCATACCTAACAGACAGATCTCAGTTTGTTTCTATTGGTACTATTTCGTCTGATGATAAACCCATTTTGTGCGGTGCTCCGCAAGGTTCAGTGTTAGTTACATTACTTTTCTTTTAATATTAATGACTTTTTGCCACTGTGCTCCTCAGTTAGATCTCCATCTCTTTGCAGATGATTCAAATTTACTTTGTGGTGATAGAAGCCTAACAGATGTTGAATATAAAATGAATAATCAACTGACTTTCAATAATGAATGGCTTTCTATTAATAAACTTTCCTTTAATGTGGATAAGTCAAACTATGTAATATTCTCCCCTTTGCGCAAAAAATGCACTAGGAAACTAAATATCTTTATAAATGAAATCGATTTCCTAAAAACAACTTTTTAGGCCGTATTCTCTGGCACAAAAAGTAGCTTAGAAAACGATTTCCATTGTTAGAAAACACAATAGAAAATTAGGATAAATTATAGAAAGTCTAAATTCACTTGTTTTCACCTTCACAAACCTGCAGGTTTCAAGCATTTCATCTTCGAAAAATCAGTGAATTTGCATGTTTTGGTAATAAGTTTATGTCCAGTATACACCAATAGTAAAATCGCACTTGTTTTTTATTGCACTTTTTGTTCATTATACACACTAGACATCATTATACATCACTGGACATCACTGCACATCACTAAGCATCAATAGACATCATTATACATCACTAGACATCACTATACATCACTATACATCATTATACATCATTATACATCACTAGACATCAAAATACATCACTGGACATCACTAGACATCACTAAGTATCAATAGACATCATTATACATCACTAGACATCATTATGCATCACTCTACATCAATAGACATCACTGCATATCACTAAGCATCACTGGACATCATTATACATCACTGGACATCATTATACATCACTGGACATCATTATACATCACTAGACATCATTACACATCACTGGACATCAATGCACATCACTAAGCATCAATAGACATCATTATACATTATTATACATCACTGGACATCATTATACATCACTAGACATCACTATACATCACTAGACATCATTATACATCACTAGACATCATTATACATCACTGGACATCACTAAACATCACTAGACATCATTATACATCACTAGACATCATTATACATCACTAGACATCATTATACATCACTGGACATCACTAGACATCATTATACATCACTAGACATCATTATACATCACTATACATCATTATACATCATTATACATCACTAGACATCAAAATACATCACTGGACATCACTAGACATCACTAAGTATCAATAGACATCATTATACATCACTAGACGTCATTATACATCACTAGACATCATTATACATCACTGGACATCACTAGACATCATTATACATCACTGGACATCACTAAGCATCAATAGACATCATTATACATCACTAGACATCGCTGGACATCATTATACCTCACTGGACATCATTATAAATCAATAGACAGACATCACTGCACATCACTAAGCATCAATGGACATCATTATACATCACTGGACATCACTCTACATCAATAAACATCATTATACATCACTAGACATCATTATACATCACTGGACATCACTAGACATCATTATACATCACCAAGCATCAATAGACATCATTATACATCACTAGACATCGCTGGACATCATTATACATCACTAGACATCACCAAGTATCAATAGACATCATTATACATCACTAGACATCGCTGGACATTATTATACATCACTGGACATCACTAAGCATCAATAGACATCATTATACATCACTAGACATCATTATACATCACTGGACATCACCAAGCATCGCTGGACATCATTATACATCACTGGACATCACTAAGCATCAATAGACATCATTATACATCACTGCACATCACTAAGCATAGCTGGACATCATTATACATCACTGGACATCACTAAGCATCGATAGACATCATTATACATCACTAGACATCATTATACATCACTAGACATCATTATGGATCACTGGAAATCACTAGACATATATCACTAGACATCGCTAGAGATCATTAACCATCACTGGACATAACCAGACATCACTTAAATTGATTCGTATATCATTACTTTACTAGATCATTTTCGCTGTTATGATTTTGATACTCAGTAAAGATTCTTCAAAATGTTTTTTGTTTCTTTTTGCTTTTTTGAGCTCCAGTTGCATTTGTGGATGCATGGATATCTCGGAAATCACAATGGTTAAGATTAAACAGGCAATTAAATTATTTGAAGAGGCTGTTTGCGAGAGTCCGTCCGGCTCTCTGCTTGTGAGGGAATGACCTAGCGCTATGTCTGACAATCTGCCCAATACAGAATGGTATACATCTCCTCCTATCTTGTTGTGGGACGTGATTTTTAGTCATCCTGACCTTATTACTCGATTTTCATGTCCATTTTGTTCGGCAACCTGTTTACAAAGATCTCGAAAGTGGGCAGATAAAACATGGGCCAGCTCATCATATGAACCTCAAGTTGTTTATGACACAAATTCTGCAATCCTTCTTGTTTCTCATATTTACCTTTGTTTGTCAAATCATCAAGTTCCTGTGCATCATCCATCGATCCTTTCTGCGCTTCCATTGTCGGTTTTTGTTCCATTTTTTCTAACTAATCGGGCGGGTTTCACAGTTGATATGTTAACCCAGCTATCCTCAATGGTCGACAAGGATTTAAGTTTTCATTCGATCGAGGATATTGTGTGTAATCAATATGACCAATATTACTGGCGTCCTAGGTTACGGTACAAGCAAGACAGCTCAACATTAAAACTTAGTGAAAACGTTATCCAGAGGCAGAGTTTTCCGCCATTTGATCAAAAGGCGTTTCCATTCCTGCACGAAAAAATAATTAGATCCGTGTTTGTATTGTATTCTTTGTTGTTCGATCAGCTCTTTTACGACGACATGGCTTGTCGTACATCTAGATGGCTTGCGTGCGATCACATGTTTAAAAGTGCAGGCAACATTGGCTTCACTAGAGAGAGTGACGGACGCTGGATAAAGTTGATGAAATGTGTATTTATTGTTTTGGACAATAACGGTAAAATTATTCATTGGAGATTTACTAAAGGAGAATCATTCAATGAAGTAAGTGGGATTTTTAGAGAACTTAATGACAGGTTTGAACGATTAAATACTGATTTAGAAGGTATTGTCATTGATAATTGCTGTAAATGGAGAAGTCAATTTCAATCCCAATTCTTTCCAAACATTTTGGTAAAATTAGATCTTTTTCACGCTGTACAGCGATTTGTAACCACTTTACCTACGGCAATAAGATTAAATACAGATATATGCAAAGGGTATGGATTAATTTTTCGCTAATCAAATGATCTTGGAATCAAAAGATTACAACCAACTCCCGATAAAGAAACATTCATTGCAAATCTTGAAAGTTTCGAAGAAGGTGGAAATCGTAATTGTAATTGTAATAATCATTATCTACCAATTAATTTACTACAATTCATTTTATCATACCCATATTAACAGTTACTATATTAATACATTATTAAAATTGTGAGACAGGACCACAGGATTCCTTGCTCTAAAGAAGAAAAATTGATATTTAAGAAGGAGCAAATATTCTTAAACACCCTATCCATTTGACCTTTTCACCTCCATTGGAAAACAAGAACTTACCTTTCTTTCTTCTAGTACGTTATCAAATTACCATAACTAGAAATACATGCATGCAGCAACCCCTCACTATTTCAAACCAAGTACACAATTTCCTGAGTTAACCTGACCTAAACTTATATTATGAAATGACACAAAACTCAAATCAGTCTTAAAGTTTCCATCATTCAATACAAAAATAATCACAAAGCTAGTGTAAACATTGCCCGTTCAATTTTGCTGTATTATACTATGCCAGCAATTAAGTAACGGTTTAAAATCGAAGTTTCAAACGATTAAAACAGTAGCACAATTAACGCAGACAAAGAAAAAACTTCAAATGTTATTTTATTCTGTAATTGCAGTCAACGCCGGCGGCTAAAAGTTTCAGTATACTTTATAAATATAGTGTGTATTTTTGATACCAAAATTCAATTACACTTTCAAAAACACTTTTTGAAGTTAAAGCAAAGGTGTAATAGCCCTTCACAGGTTTATGCGTTTGCAGAAAAAGCTGAAAATTTAACAAATGAACGGCATACAAAGCTGAAAAGTATACAAATACGGCTCATCCTTACCGCGAAACAAGTACGAGATAAACAAAGTAAACACGTACCCTTTGTCTTTGAAAACATTTATAAGCTTGCAGATTATGAATTATTCCTCTTACACGGCTTTGTTTTGACTGTATCCACGTTCATCTTTGCTATCTGTCATGCTTCATATATCTTGTTTCTTCTTGTTTTACTTTCTTTGCACAAAGTTTATGAAACGCTTTTACAAAAATGTTTACGAAATGACAGTTAAATTGCTGACGTTCTCATTGAATTACAAACTTTCTGTCTTAGCCAATCAGAACGTTCGTTGATTACCAGTCTACACTCGTTCGCATTTCACGCATGCGCACAAGTACCATGACCATTGAACGTCCACGGTCCACGGTCCACGACATAGAATTTGAGCAACTTTGGATTCCGCTATGTTCTGTCACAATACCCGGGTGTAATAAATCTCCCAGCGGAATTAGTACCCTCGCACGGCGCTTCGCGCCGGCTCGGGGATAATTAACATAATATTGAAATTTAATGAGATTATGAAATTAAAAACAAATAAAACTTACTTTAAAGTAAGATGCGAGAGTGCTTTGTACCTTTCTTCGCTTCGTAGTTCATATTTGTAATTTCAAAAGTTCAATACTGTTTTGAAGTAGAGCTTTTTCGTATTTACATCTCAAAGTGCAGGCGCAGAAAGCGTGGCCTGCAATCAGGCCGAAAACAGGCTGTGCAGGCGCAGAAAGCAAGGCGTCGCAAAGAACTTACCTGATTTTGTTTTCAAAACAAGAACTTACCTGATTTTGTTCCATCACCCTTTCACCCCCTGACGTTATACGGTGTAGATACTCTGCCATCTCGGCATCCATCTGATTGGTGTTCCTGACATCATAGTACTGGTCAGCAGTTTAAACCGAGTGGGTCATTTGCGCTGCGATGTCCTGCTTTGTTATAGTACTTCCCACTTTGCAATGTGTCAATATTAACTGGGATTGAATAAGCATTTCTTTGAGGTTCTCAGCCATGAGTTTGCCAAGCCGCACAACGGATTGGCTTATGTTGCTTTCATTGAGAGCCCTCCCACTTAGTGTAATAAAGATCGCCTCCTCTGGATTCACTCCCGGCCTTCCTGGAATAACAGATAGTTCATTTGCATAGACCGACAGCCGTATCATCGTCATTGTGAATCCATTCGAGAGTAAGTTCACCTGAATCACCTTCGCCTTCGGCAGTTAAATTATCGTTATTGTCATCAACTGATCTATCTGCACTTGTAGGAGTTGTAGTTTGTGAGGTAGTTTGCGTTTGCTCCCCCTGAAATTTAAATTTGATAATTTTGATTCTTAATTTATAATTTAAAATTTTCTTTCTTCTAGTACGTTATCAAATTACCATAATAATTAACATAATATTGAAATTTAATGAGATTATGAAATTAAAAACAAATAAAACTTACTTTAAAGTAAGATGCGAGAGTGCTTTGTACCTTTCTTCGCTTCGTAGTTCATATTTGTAATTTCAAAAGTTCAATACTGTTTTGAAGTAGAGCTTTTTCGTATTTACATCTCAAAGTGCAGGTGCAGAAAGCGTGGCCTGCAATCAGGCCGAAAACAGGCTGTGCAGGCGCAGAAAGCAAGGCGTCGCAATTATCGACGGAGATCATCGCATGTATATGTGAACGTAATTTGTCTGTAATATGCATAGAAATTTGTTGTATTCAATAATTTCGAATTTATAAGCTCAAGTACCGTACTTTAATCCTTTATAGGAGGGGTTAGAGAGATTCCAGGGGGGGTTCAACCCCCCCTAACCCACCCAGTAAATCCGCCACTGTTTGGGACATAAAAATTATATTGAAATTGAAATTAAGAAAAAAAATATTCCCAATGGAATTTATAGTTTAAAAAAGATATTAAAATTTATTAATGGGTATATTGAGGAATATGGAATTTTTACAACAAGCAAATGGAAAAATTAAGTTAGTTTGGAATTCATTTTTTGAGATATGGTTTACTCAAAAAAATGGTTTTTCTGATCTCGATGGTGGTGCAGAAATCAATTTTGACCATCATGTTCAATTCAAAAAGTCTGAGTATAATCAGACCAATAATGATCATTGGGAAGTACTTTCCGAAAATAAGAAAATAGCACGTCTGGAAAAAAAATTAAATACTTATACTAATAAATTTATAGCATATGATGGCGGTGATATAGATTCATTTAGAAAGGAAAATACTAATTTTAAGAGACAAAATTATGGTACTTATGTTATTGACATTGATGGTACTTATTATCCCGCTGTTGGTCTTAATAAAGATTTTATTGAAGGGGTTACAGATGCAAAAACCGTGGTTGAATTAAATTTCTTTTTGTTAGATTCTTTGAAGTATTTGTTAGGATTTGGAAAATAACGCTTTAAAAAAACGTTTTGGTGAATCATATAATTCTTCTTCAACTGAATTTATTGAGGGTTCTTTTTTACCCAACATAAATAACGGTGTTCATGATTTATTTATTTATTGCGATATTTGAATTGCAAGGTGTTGCAGTATGTAATAGTATCTCAGAGTTATTATGTGTAGTGCCGATTGAAAAAGATCAAGGAGAAGGGGATTCTGTGTCCTATACACCCCCGTCATTGGAGCGGAAACGTTAATATTCAAGCTCTTGCTCACTATGCTTAAGCTTAAGTTAATTTGGGAAAAAAAAATTTTATTGTTGCAAAAGACTACGATATTTCATATAATTTCATGTTTAAAAGTGATTATGAAGATCAGGATATATATGCTTCACTTGAGAATTATAGTGGAAAAAATGTGAAGGGAAATTTCATAATTTCATATTGTCGCATGATTGATCTTAATGATGAAGATTTAAATAATGCTGATTCACCTTGGGCTAGTGACAATAATACGATGGGGTGGAAGGGTATAGATTATGGCGATTATACAATTTTCACCCACGGATTGTCAGATTATTTCGATTCATCTATAATTAAGAGATCTTATTATTCAGCAGCTGAGGCGAAGACTCTTAACATACTTAGTTGAATATCAACTCCATCCTTGAAACCAACATTACGTTCATGCAAGTATACTTATCGTAGTTATAGTAATATGCAATATATACATTTTTTTGCACCTCATCACAATAGAAAAGAGGAAGGTGGTTTGTCAACCCTCAAAATTCAGCAGGTAATTCAATTAGGTGTCGATCAATATTTTTTATTAGCCAAAAATTTTTTTCATTTTATTAATGTAAGTGCAAATAAAGAAAAAATTAGTAGCAAGTTTAAGCTACCCAAATCTCTTTTAACCACAAAGGATAATTTTAACAAAAAATTTTAGTTTATTTGTGAATATGAAGACAGTACTAATGGTGCTTTCACAAATGAAGAAATTAATTTGCATTTTGTGTTATCAGATGGATATTAGTATCTGATTGATATTAGTTTCTTCATTTTTTAATATGGCATGAAGGGAAGAAGATATTGAGTTGTGTGAGTCAATGTTATACGGAAATTCACCAGGAAAAAATTATGCTGGAAACCTATTTAATAATTGTTGAAGCCACAAGCACGGATCTAATTCCTCCGAGTAATTTGAATCAAGAAACAACTTTAAAACGAAATTCAGGAAAACAACAGAAATGAAAATCCCAAATCGACGCAAAAGTGTTAAAAACAATTTTTGGTGGAGATTAAGAAATTGTTTATCATTGAAGGAGATTACATCGATATTGACAGATGGGAGAAGGGATTTTCCGGGGGAAAAAACGTCAACGTGGAAAGAATAAGCAAAGAAGGGGGAAGAAAAAAAAAACAGGGAAAGGATTTGGTGGGGGAATGGCCGCAGGTTTATTAATTCCTAATTTAACATCAACTTTGGGGAATGTTTTAAAAGTGAACATTTAAGTAAAAAATTTGTAAGCGATTAAGAAAAAAATATATTATTACTTTAATTTTTGTCTGCATTTCATTTTCTTTGTGTCATCATGGTGAAACGAAGTGCCGAGGAAGCGGGATTGAGTGACCCCGATCAAAGAATTGAAAAACATGATAATGTTTACGCAACAGGGATTGAGTTGTACAGAAATTTTCTTGTTGATAAAACATTTGTAGAAAATCATCATGAAATTATTAATGTCACCCCTGTTGACCCGCTTGCCAACGTTTACACATTCCGTCACTCAGCAACACCATCCGAATTAAGTTTAATAAACAAAGTACGAATTTCCGCTGAATGTCAATTGATGAATCATGTCACGAATAATGCTGTGGCTGCAGCAGCCGATTCATGATGTTTATTAAAATCCCCATGTTTTTTATGCACCATGTGGAAAACGAAGGAGATTAAAATAAATCATAATCTAATTAACTTGTCAAGTAATTACGAGGGGTTACATGCATACATTGAATGGTTAATGACTGAAACACCAAACACTTATAATGATGGTCAGCAAATTAATCTCGCATACAGAGATACAGCGGGTGCTTTCAATTACGCTGATCACAGTGATCGAGTTCTTTCTCACAACCTTGCTGATGCCCTTGGAAATTATGGTGCTGAACGAAGACATTATTTTGCAAAAAGACAAGGAGCATCATTTTATGCAGAGGACATTCTTGCTTGCCCCATTTTTAATGATAATGGTCGTGATCGATATTTACCTACAAGTTTTGACATTGAAATTCAATTAACAAGAGCTGCAAATAATCTTATTTTGGCTGCTGCTGATGGTGGGGGGCCTGGTGCTGCAACAGCGGCAACGTGGCGTCTACACTTATCTAATTTACGATTAACATTCCCAATTTTTAAACCAAATGAACAAATGCGAACAGTAATAAACTAGAAATACATTGCATGAAAAGTCCCCTCGCCTGAAGCAATAAATGTATATTTCCATCACTGAAATTCTATAATACTCGTTTCTGCTGAATGATCGAAGCCGTATAAGTAAAGTCCTATATCTTGGTACAATTATAAAGTCGACTCTCGAGCTATCACATTCAACTATAATCGTAATTCATTAATTGTGCTACGAATAGTTTTAAATACTACAATTTTTAGCGAAATTTCGTTTCCTTTTTAAACAGATTGACCTTTAAAAATAAATGCTTTCCCAATCAAAATCATTTTAACGAAATTGACGAATAAATTCAAGGTAGTGTCGTACGTTTGTTGATAAATCTACAACTTAAACTTACAAAATACTTGCATGCTTTAAAATACAAAATCTACCTGTTTACCGGCTCAAAAACACTCCAAAAATGCTTTAAAATCGTAGATTTTTCACCACCTATTTCAATCAAAGTTTTTCTACCCGAAAGCATAATCTACTTTACATTTTAATGATTTTTACAAGTGAATTTTTCCGTATATTTTCAAAACCATCCAAATGAAAAATTTTTTTAAAAAAGTTTTATAATTCAAAATATCAGTTATGCTGACGCGAACCAAAATTTTAATTTAGCCAATCGCACGCTTGCAAACGTTTGCTGGTTACCAGTTTTTACTCGTCTTAAACTCACGCACGCGCATAACTTACAAAAACGCCCAACGTCCTTGACATTTAAATTTTGTTTCTGTTAAAGAAAATGGAAATGTTGTCTATCCTGAACTTAAGAATTCAAAACAAGCATACAATTTGTTGCGTGATAATTTTAAAAAACAATTTGGCAAAATGCCTTTTCCTTGCGAGGATTATGAAAATGGATATTCTGTGATGTTTGACTTAACACCAATTTGAAATAGTCATTTAAAAACTCTTCCATTGAGTACAACTGGAAATGTTTCGGTTGATTTACGTTTTTCTCAAGATGTTGCAAATAATTTGCGTGTTGTATTTATTGGAGATTTTCAAAACCAAAGTCACATTTCGTATCAACAGGAGCCTCGAAGACTATATACATTTTAAAAAAATGAGAAAAAAAAAATTCAAGCCACAACCAAAAAATCACCGATGTGAATATTTAAATTCAAAAAGATATTGTATTCATTATCCATTTGGTGTCGTTATTGATGGTGTTAGGTTTAAACGCCTATTATACATAAAAAATTCCGATTTAGCTTTATGCGTAAGTAATGGAAAGCAAAAGTAAGAAAATTGAACAAAAAGTAGAAACAAAAAATGCGGAAAATGAAGACGAACCCCCCAATCAGAAATTGAATTTAATTTTGATCAACAGAATAATTATGATGCTGGTAATAATGATGATGAATTCATTTATGAATTTGATGATGAAGAAATTAGCACACCTGAATCAATTGGAAATATTGGGGATGATGAAATGAGCAGTGATGAAGAGGAAATTGATACAGATACATTACTTAACATTCTTATGAGATTTAATAAAATTAAAAACAAACATAGAAAAAAAGAAAATAAGTCTTTTTTATTAAATTTGAAACATTTTCTTCGTGTTGATATGAAAACAAAAAATAAGCTATACAATAATAATATAAAAAGGAAATTAATGTATCTTGCTACGAATATTGTTAACTGATACGGAGAAACATTTGCTTAAAAGAGTGGTAAAAGACAAATTTAGTTCAGAAGATTTGAAGATCTTATTTATTGAAGATTTTGCATTGAATTCATGTTTTAGTAGAGCCATAAAGCTAATTGAACTCTCATTGACTCGTCTAAATTTAATGACTTATTGAATGCTTTTGAAGAGGAAAGAAAGGAAAAAAAATTATTACGTGGAATTCTTGAATCGAAATTGCAACAAATGTTGATGGCGAATGAAAAAATGAAGCAGGGTGATATTTCAGATCATGAAAATGCTGTTATTCAATTTTTGAGAAAAAAGGAGAAATTTTTGGAAGGAAAAAATGAAAAAAATAATTCTCCCCCCATTAACAATGAAAAAGAGGAAGAAAAAGATGGAGATAAAAAACAACTGCAATTTGATAATAGAGATGCTGAAAAAATTGCTAAATTTATTAACGAATGCAATCTGATTTGGTTCATGATTTATCATACCAAAGAGCAATGCTAAATTTAAATCTGGGTGAGCGAAGTCTTAATTTTGCACTAACAAAGTTAAAAAAAAAGTAAAATGCCTGTGTCATATATATAAAATAGAGGAATAAGAACCATGTACAAGAATATGATTGATAGCAGTGCTAGTGAAAGCAGTTATGAATTTACATCGCGTATTCCAAGATCAAGACGCAGATCACCATTATTAGAAGCTGATGCAGCACTGAAAAAATCAGATGATTTAATAAGAAGTGCTGAGAAATTACGAAGAGCTAGAGACTATCCCTATTCACGTGTAGAAAGACGAAAATTATATAAATAAGTAATGTTTATGTTTCAAGAATTTTTTTTTTAGAAAATATTTACAAATAATAGTAGTAATAACTTATAAAGTAAAACATTTTGAAAAACACCCAGGTATTTTTGGAGAAAAAGGAAACAAAAAGGGTTGGAGTTTAAAGTTTATAAATTCTTTGCTTTAAAAGAAAAGTGGTACAAACATGGTGGAATATTACCATTGTTATTGATGAAACAAATGGGAATGGGTGTAAAAAGAAAGCAAAAAAGGTTTAAGCTCGGCTTCAAGGAGACTGACGAATAAAATAAAACAAAGAGGTGGGATAATTAATGATTGGCCAATTTTTGGAAATCCTGGTCCTTTTCCCAATTATAAAGTAATGAAGTTTAACGCAATCTGTTTTGTTAGCAAGTATTTGATGACCGATGACATTGATAAACTTGGAAAAAAATACATAGACAATTTTCTGGAATACAGATACAGCTAATAAACCAGGTCAACATTGGGTTGCAGTAAAAATAAAGGCGGGTAAAATGTTTTTTTTGACAGTTTTGAAATAAAAGTAGAAAAATATCAACAATTTTGGAATACATTCGCAAAGGAAAATAATTTACAATTGATTCACGTTAATAACAAATTTATTTAAAACATGTTTACTGTAACATGCAGGATGTGGAGTTTATTATATCTTTGGAATGAATCGTTATTTCTGGAGAATAATGAAATATTTTTGGTGTGAAGGGTAAAATTAAAAAAAAAGAACAAGTAAGAAAAACACTTGAAAATTAAATGAAATTATTTGAAATATCCAAAAACAATTTTGACATTAAATCATTATATGAAAAAAAATGTAAAAAAGTAGAAAATAGTCAGAAATGTAAAACTTTTATTTCATTAATAAAAAAAATTAAATTATATACAATGTTGTGTCTTCATTTGGCATTATTTTTGTGCGACATCGTGCATTTGCATAGCTGTCAGGTTTCCCATAAAAAAACAAATACGAATTCTTTTTATCTTTAATGTCATTATATATTTCATCGAATCTTCTTTTTTCAATTCCTTTGCTTTTAGCCATTTGGTATATTGGTTTTACATCTGTATGATTGATAAACACACAATGATAATGACTTTTTTTTTAATGCTGAAAGGACGTATTTATACCCGATATCTTGGCAGACAAATATCAATGACATGTCATGGTGATGACTATCGTGGCAAACTAAATTATTCAAATTTCTTTGATTTTCTGATGCTGTGCATGATGCAGTTGCCAAACCAACATGAACCATTAGATCATCTAGGATAAACAATGTTTTTACACCAAATTCATTTTTTAAATCATCTATTGTTGGGATACCTTTATCGCAATCAATAAACTTTATATCTTGAAGATCGCTTTCATTTAGTTTTTCATAAATTTCTTTTCGAATTTCATTGTAAATCAGTTGAAAGGTGGTATAAAGAAAGACAATTTTATCAGGTGTCGCGTCAATCATTTCGTTGATAATTGCAATTAGCTACTTTATGAAATATGTCTTTCCACATTGTGTTGGTCCCATAATGCACATCGTAAACGAATGGGAAAGGGGTAGCGTTACATTGGTTATCTTGTTTCGCTAAAATAAAAACCAAACGGAAATGATTTATAAGAATTTTCGATAATGTATCTTTTATTAAATGTGAATTTGAATTTTTTAATTTCGGGTAACACCATTACCTGTTCGCGATTATTTCGTGTAATTTTTCGATTATAATAAAAATCGATAATGTGTTCTTTTTTTTCCACACACCGTTTTATTGATTCAAAATTAATTTTTTTTCGCTTTATTATTCAATGAAAAACCTTTTGCATGTGTAATCTCATCGCATTTAATTTTGTCTTTTTCGACTTTTTATTAAAATACGAATATTCTGTTGTTAAATACGAATAACACTTTGGTCCGGTACTACAAAAACTTGTAATCCAAATTTCGTTACTATTATCCTTTTCCATTTCATCTGTTAAGTCGCCAAGAAAATTCCCAGTTTGAATAATATTTTTGTTTTTTTCAGTTTCAACAATGTATCATAATACAATACATTTTCACCTAATTTCTCTAATACATTTTATAGTTCTAATCGAGCATAAGCGGTCACAAATGAAGCAACAACAACATTTCTATTATCCAAGTGAACAGATGTTGACATTTTTTGTCAATATTTCGCATAATTCCATATATGTTTGAAATCAACAACAACGCTGTTATCATTTTGTGCCAGTTTACCCCATAATGGGTTTAATAAAATTGTTCGTAATGCAGGATTTTTTTGCACTAATTTCTCTTTATTCAATTTATTTTTTCAATTCTTTCGTATTCATTTATGAAGTGATTTAAAAGATTATCATTAATGTTTCCCTCTTCATCGAAACATTATTTTGGAACTCCACTACTTTCTTGTTTTATCTTAAAAAACGTGTTCACATATTCCCCGAAAATCTCTGCTGACCGTGTATAATCATATACTTCAAAAATTTCAATTATTTTATATCCACTGCCAATTGCTTTTCTAACTTCAACACTTGTCCATGTTCTACAAAGAGAGCGCTCGTCGACAGAATGCAAACAATTTATCGTTTTCTCAATCGTACATTGATTACACAGAGCAAAAATTAATTTCCCCTCAATACGGAACGGCAAACAGGAAAAAATAATGATCTTGGTGGTAAATTCTCGCAAATTAAAAAACTTTCATTAGTTGTACTATTGAAACCTTCGAGCTCAAAACATTTTTCACATCTATGAAAATAAAATCCGTGAAACTGATATACAGTGTTTGTGTTTTCATCAAAGCCATCAACATATCGCCCACAAATTTGCTTTTCACCATTTCGATGCATTTTTGAGTGTGTTAAAATAGGAATAGAATTTAACCAACATAATGCAATTAATGATTGATTGGTATTCCCTGAATATCCTTGTTTCGGAATTGACACCATTTGATGTTTTCTTAAAAAGTTTAACTTAAAAACCTTTAATGCAACACTTGCAATTGTTAGCATGGACAAATCGTAAAACGGTCGAACATTTGCAATTTCATTCATTAAATTTGAAAAAATTAAGCATCCCTTTCGAAGAATATTAACATTCGAAACACAATAATAATAAATCTCATCACGAAATACATATGTTGATTTACATTTAACATGAAAAGGAAAATAATCTCCGAATGAAAAAAT
The DNA here is from genome assembly GCF_004324835.1 of Dendronephthya gigantea. NCBI lineage: Eukaryota > Metazoa > Cnidaria > Anthozoa > Malacalcyonacea > Nephtheidae > Dendronephthya > Dendronephthya gigantea. Next base: position 135,557 of record NW_021163081.1, read on the forward strand.
CCAGTATTGCCGATGCTACGAATGATTAATTCACTTTTAAAAAACAGATGAACAAAAATATGTTTATTGCAAAATATACAGGGAAAAAAGAAACAAAAGAAACATCAACATGATGGAAAAAACAGAGCAGCACCGTGCATGATTTGCAATGGGAATAAAGCAAAAAGCAAATGCATAGATGCATACAAAACAACGCATGGCGCACCACGTTAGGTGAACGACGAAAAAAAGGTGGAAAACCGATTAATTCAATCATCACAAGAGATTTGAGAAAATTTCCAAGAAATACAGAATTATTTACCTCCTACGGACGTAATTAGCTACTGGCCTGGAATAATTTACGATGAAATATAAATCAAAGGGAAAAAAAAAAACACGCAATATTATCTTTGCAAAACGAAAATCACAAATCACTTAAGAAAAAAGATGGGAAAAAGGTTTAATCCATACTTTGCGAGATTAAATAAAACTATACAAAAGAAGTCAAAGAATGCTACAGTAAAATCACTGTTTATTACGCAGAAAGGAGGAGGAGAGAAAAAATAAAATAAAATACACAAGAGACTTATAAAAAAATCAATTATTCATGTTCTGTATCTTCTAAAGAAATCATCAAATTTAAAAATTTGTTTCGCTAATCTTGCTCTTTTGCCCGGGAGGGGACTGGGGAGGACTTGGTGTGTTAAGGGGGCTGAGGGGGCTAAGCGGCTCGTTCACCCAGTTACTCTAGGGATCACTTTTAAGATTTGATTAGGTGAAGAATAACATTATAACATTATAACATGAAGTATTAACATTTCGTCAGCTCAAACGGGAAGTTAAACCTTTACCCTTTTTTAATTTAAATCTATTTTGGTGCCATTATAAATATGGAAATATTGAAATAAATTATCCAAAAAACAAAAAATGGTCGATCTGTGTCTTTAAGATTGCCAAAAACCTTGCCTTCGGGAAATAATCTTCCGGAGAAATAGCGTTTTTACCTTCGGGAAATAACATGACTGAAAATGCGAGGAATCGCGTTTTAGAGACCCTAGTAATAAAAATTTACTAATAAAATTTAAAAGTTTGGGGGCATGCCCCAGAACCCCCGCTGTCTCATGCCTTCATTGTTTGTATTACCCCCCACCCAAAGAAGGATCGTAATTTCATTTCTTTCATTTGCAATTTTTCCCCCTTTAGCTTCAGGCAACTTTGCTTTGAAGATATCACCCTTTTTAATTGAAATAAGTCTGATTTTTTTCCACCCAATAGAGAAATATACCATTCAATAATTGTTTTTGCAACATCGTCTTTAAATGTTGCATCTAAAGGAAAGCATATGAATCCAAATTTTCATCAAAAATGTATTTTGAACTAGGTTTAATCGATATAACTTTTTCAATATGTTTGTTTGAAAAAATATGAAAGGGAAAAAACATAACGCATTTTTTAAAATTTTTATAACTGCAAACAAAAACAAACTGAAACTCTTCATAATTTTCAATTTTAGTTATCCAATATTCAAAATTTCCAACTTGAGTAAATGATACAAATCCTTGAACTTCGTTACTTCTTTGAATTTCACGAACTTTTCTTTCAAAATCATCCTCTTTCCACCCAAAATAGAAGGGTAATGCATAGACACAAAGATCAAAACGATGACGCAATTGCTTTTTTTCATATATTTATCCAATGGTTTCAAACAAATTAATGCAGGATCAGCTAACTTTATACATGCATTTCCACTCATTTCTCCTCAAAATGTATACCTGGACAATCAAGCACCTTGAATATATAACCCTTATACCTTTTCAAATTTATCAACCCTTTTAAGTTCATTAAATACAAATAAAGTAAAACAATAAACCTCAAATAGAGAACAGTGAAATGGTAATCCTCAAGGATTTTTTCCATGACGAAAACATGATTTACTTTTCATTTCAAAAATTTGTAATTGCTTTTCATATTTTGCACAACCAAACAGTTCAAGATTAATGCATTCAAGAGAATAATAAGAACATAAATCCTTCTCAATATGTCCACCCTTAAAAGCAAAAACAAATTTATCATCTGAAAAATTCCGTTTAAAAATATGAAATTCATGCTGAGTAATATCAGAATAAGAATACTTTTTTCTCAAAAATGGTAAACCATGTATTCTGTTTGAAACATATAAAACTGATGAGAAATCATGATCACTCAAAAAAACACCAGGGTGATAAACATAATAAGAATGACAAATCATATCACGAACAGAAAAAATGCTGACCTCAGCATAAAGATCCTTTCATTAATTCGCCACCCATCAATATCTATAATATGTGTCACTCTCTTTAAAACTTTTTCTTTCCTTTCATTAATGTCTTTAAGTTGAACTACTGAATATTTATTAATATGTTCACAAAAATTAATTGTTTACCCTATCATTTAATACTCAAGCATATCATAACCTTTCAGGATGACATGTACCGACCACTGCATTCACAAGTACCATACTCAAAATAATGTCTTCCATTAATCTGCTTTATTTTGAACCAAACAAAAAGAAAATCATTTCCCATTTTTTCCGATTTATAACTTTACAATTCTTACATCTTAAAGTTTTCTTAGCGGCAACATGTAAATGACAAATCCGACATTGTCTGTGTAATTTCATAATTGCAAGGGTAATCTTTGTCAGTTCTTAGATCTTTACAATAAAAAAGCTTCCCATCAAATAAGCGACTAACACTTGTTTCCAAAGCTAAATACCCCGAATTTCCAAATCTTTCTTTCCACATTAAATATACTCTATGAAATCTTTCATTAATGCAAAAATGATCATCTCGAAGATAAAACCCATCCTCATAGATAAAGTGATCGTTCCATTGATGTTTGATAAACAATTGGTATGTAAAAGAATTAATTTGAATTTATCACAAAAAAAATTACCTCCACCATAAACGGAAAATAACAAAAATATGTATGTAAAGCCAAATGGGAAAAGACAATAATATTTTTTTTTCAACTTCAAACATTGATCATTCTCATACTCGAACAATTTTACAACTTTATTAAAATCACGCAATCCCATTCTAAAACCTTTAAAACGAGAATCAATATCTTTTTTAATTCAACGTTCTTCAACAGCCGTTAAAAACTCAATTCGGAAATCACAATCTGGAATTTCACAAAACGAAATAAGCTCTTCATCCTCGCATAAAAATGGAGGGGGAATCCCACTTCGAGAAAAAAAAAGCAGAATCTAAATTACCGTAATATATATTAGTTGCTTTCACAGGGTAATAACCGGAAGAAGAGTAATAAAAACTGTAAATGTCATATGACTGTTTTGCTCCTCTAAATAATTCCGAACAAACTTAAAACAAACGGACATATCATAATATCGAAAAACATTCCGTAGAATAGAATATATAAACCAGAATGGTAATGGCGGTACTATATAGATTAACCTTTCTTTATCATGGAATTACGTATTATATAATACGTAAAAAAACTATTCATATAAAAAAGGTGTTAAAATAATACTAAAAAAAGTTCAATTTGTCCTTAACCGAGTACTGAATCTTTGCGGCACAGCCATAGCGTATCCACGCCTTCCTTATTTAACCAATGCACACAACCTTGATTAAACCCTAAACAACACATCATGCTTTTAAGTTTTAAAAATAAAACTGCCTATACATATAGTCTTATGGGCAGCTAGAAACCAACCTTAATATAATATTTGCTCAATTTCCTCCACTTGTTCCGCGGTCTAGTAGGCACGCATTTGCTCCAACGAACATCTCTGGCTACATAACCACATGCAACAACACAGTATCCGACGCATTCTAGGTCTGTACTCTCGCCTTCCTTGAACCAATGCACCACCCACCGACACTCCTCGTCTTCACACCATCTCATTTTCTTTATTCTATTGATTTTCATAGTAAATCGTTCCAACAACTCCAATAATTTGATATTCATTCTGGACACAAGTACCGATCAAACAGCGCTTCACTTGCAATGCGAGATTTAGTAAACACAGTTTTATTTTATCACGACAGTGATATCCATCAACGCATCAATTTTCTCAAGTTTTTTCCCACCTTCAATCGATTCGCATTAATGTTGTTTAGCGAACATAATGAACTAGTATTAATATCATGCGTAAGTATTATTACGCCTTTAAGCACTGAACCCGCGGCGCACTCTTTTTTGACTCTTTTCGTCTACACATACACTGGAATGCCATCATCACGCATCAACGCATCGGTTTTCTTTTCTTCTCACATTTGAATCGCATTAATCTCATTTGGCAAACATAATGAACTCATATTAATTAGTATCATAACCCGCGGCGTGCTCTTTTTTTACACAAATCACAATTTTTTCGTCTACACATACACTTGAATGCCATCCACGCCCATCAATTAATACACTGTCTTATTCTTTTTTTTTATTGACCTTCATTATTCCTTTTTTTTATTGACCTTCATGACAAATCGTTTAATCACCTGCAATAATTTCATATTAATTTTGCAAAAAAGCATCAAACCAGCGCGAATCTAATATTATATCACTGGATTTCAGATATCACTTCGCGTCACGCGAAAAAATTCGCCTAGTGGAAAACGGGCTTTAAACGTGTGAATGTGCAACGTGTTTACCATTAATTTGATTTAATTAAGTTAATATCTTTAATACAGGTCACATGACATGCAAATGTGAACAAGCACACTTCCTTTTTTTCACACTTATCTCATTTTTTGAACAATCTGGACAGTCAATGTTACGGTACCCACGTCCGTAGAGCCTGATTTCTTGCGTAAACAGGATGCAACGTCATTTTTTGTAATACTAAAATATAAAAAAAATGTGCTGGTTCATGCTCCCCCCCCAAAAAAAATCACATCTACTACTGAGAAGGGAAGAAGAGGAAGTAAAAATGGTATTTATAAATTTTATATTTTCTGCCATATCAATTTTGCACATATTGTTATTTAGTTTTTTTTAATACTTTAGGCTTTTTCAGAATTCGTGGTTTCGGCATATAAAATAAATGGCAATTTTTAATTTTGACTTTTATCAAAATTTTCTGTAGTGACAACAACGATGAGAAAAGCCTTGCCCCAAGTGTGGCCAGGTTGTAAAATACCTGCCAAAGCACTTGGTGGCATACCACAAATGCACCAAAGCTGAAGCAAGTACTATATCCAGCAAACAACCAAGGGCAATAAAGGCTGGAGTTACACAAAGAGACCTGCCAATTAAATGCCCTATGGGTGGGGTGCGAAGTAATGGTCTGTTGGGTGGACAAACATCTGAAAAACATTCACAAGTTGAAAACAACCGATCCCGACTATGAATTGTTAGTGAGCCTGTTTGTGTCTTGAATGCCTACATATAGGTTAAAAAAAGTAAATAGACACAAATAGGATATGTATATATACGTATGCTCTAAAGATATTTGCAGACATTTATTTTATTTAATAATGTTGTAGTTTGAATAATGCAATATCTGCCAGGAGGGCTGTGGCACGGGCAAAACTCAGATTTCAACCTGCCAAGCCAGAAACTCCATTTAAAAACAAAAGAAAAGAAAAAGAGAGTGAATCACAATGTGATTTGCAACATTTTATATTCTAAGAAATTGTTCTGAAAATGTTTTTAACTAAGAAAATATACATTTTTTTACATATATAAGTCTGAAAAACTCGAAACCTGTGGTCACATTTTTTGGACCACGCCCTCATTATCCCACCCAACTTTGGTCGAAAATGGATAAAATTTTGATAAAATTTAAGTCTCTAAAATACAGGTGGTCCTTTAGTGGATTCGCTGGTCCTTTAGTGGATTTTTCTGGTCCTTTAGCGGATTTTTTTCTGGTCCTTTACTGGATATGTATTTAATGACATACATCAGTCTAAACTACAGATTTTTTACTTTCGAGGTCTAGAAAAAAAATATTTTTTTTGATCCTCCACCCCGAGATATGTTGGACCCCACCCCTCCCCTGAATCCACACGTGAAGTTTCGACCGAAAACACCTTCAGAAACCCTTAGGGGACAACTGGGAAGAAATCCACTAAAGGACCAGGATCCTAGTTAAAGAGATATTTAAGGCACATAGTTGTGTTTGAAAACTTAAGTGTAAAAGAAACTAGGAAGTATAGAACAAATAATGAAAGTGGACTGTCAGATACTGTTCCATTAACTTTTATTTAAAAATGGATTTTTTTAGAAAGCAAGTATTTACAGCGATGAAAATTATTCAGAAAAAACTACAATTTCAAACTTGAACAGCCTGTATCAGCATATAAAAGACTAAAATGCCAATTTATAACCTAGTTAATGTCCAAAGTTTCAAGGACATCTTTTGGCATTTCAGAATCTTCATATTGGATAGCACTTTCTATGATGTTTCGGTTTGGGTCTATCTCCAGTGTCAGCAGGAGAACCTTATCTTTTTCGTCCAGCTCAGGTTTTGGCTCTGTCCAGTTGAACAAGCTCAAGATAACCTAAGCAGAGAGTAAAGAAATTGTTAATTTAATCTACATATAAAGAAGGTCACCTTGGTTAAACCTTAAAGAAGAGTAGTTGAGTGGGTTCACATGATTTGAAATTATTTCACTGTGACTTTAATATATTACAGATTGAGTTGCTGTGTACCAGTTATTATCTGAGAGCATCACCAGGCACTGGTTTGTTACAGTAGCTAGTCTTGATAAGAAAGATCCCTTGCAGAATGCACAATCCATTGTGACCAAGTTGACAGCAGTTTGAACAATGGTTGATTTACAGAGGAAGCACTTGCGTGCGTACTGAAAGTTTTTTATTCCCAGTATGGCCGTTGTCATTTCAATCTTTGTAGCCAAAATTTCCAGATTCGCAATGACTTCTATTTTCACTCCAGGCTGAACCTTGATGGTTGTCTCAAAACTGGTGGTCCGATTCATTTTGCCATTGAAGGTAGTTGTTACCAAGTTTTCAAGAAGGATAATATCGTCGGTGTTAAAGAGACTTTTTGTGCTTGTTGTCTCCACAGGACCAAGTTGATTCCTTTGGTTTTCGTATCAGGAAACGCACCGACCTCATATGGTTCTTCAATCTTCATGACCTTTGCTTTAATGTTGATGAATCTGGGGCACCTTAGGTTGTCTGACTCAAGAAGTTGTTGGATTTTCATGGTGGAGCACCAAACAATGGGGACGTCTTGGAGTGTAGCCATAAGCAATTTTTTGTTGAGGAGTCTCTCTATGGCATTGGGGTTGTTGTCGTAAGACTGTTTCATTTTGAACGAGTTAAGTTTGTAGGTTGTTTGTGCTTTCACTGTGCGCAACTTCTTCTTGGTACTGTCATCTCAGAAGTTCACAGAGAACATCCAGCTGTTTTTCGTTCGACGCAAGTTACTTTTGTTAACCACCGCGCATGTCAGGTTTTTCGAGACTTTTCTGTATGATTTGGAAATTGGCGATGCCTTTGGTTTGTCAATCGTGGTGGACTTTTGTTTCATGTGCGTTGACGTCATGTTGCTCTTCTTTCTAGCGTTCTTGGATTTTTTCTATTTTCGTCTCCGTCGCAGATGAATATTCAATATCTAATGAAAATTAGAGTGTTTGCAACCCATATTTATAGAGAAGCTCAGCCAATTAGTGTGAAGATGATGTTATGGAAAAGTTTAAAAATAATTGTGAAATATTTTTAGTTCAACGTTAAAAATGGAAACAATTAATGGGGTAAAGCCTAAATATAGATTTCAAAGGACGATGATGTAATTGAAATGCACATCTTTGTATTTAATTTTTTTTAACTAGAAAACAAAATATTTGATAACTCCTTTTTTCACAGGATTCTATAGATGATACTTTTTACATAGGAGCAAACATTAGAGAAAATATATCTGTTTTTAAACCATCATTTACATTATTTATTGTTCATGTCAATAAACATAACAGGTGTGGTTTTGGCGTGTTATTGAAACATGGGATGATGTAATCTTTTGGTAAATTTAAGATTTGTCAGGTAACTTAAAGAGCGCTGGGTACAGTGATCTCTGTGCATTAATTTTGGTTATAATATCGAGGGTCTCCATCATTTATTAATTGTGAAAATTTGCATGTTTTGAATTTCTTTGAACATTCATTTAATGTCTTATTCATTGTATTCTGCCTATAACGCTGATGTCATCAAAAAAATTTTGTGACAATTTATATTTAGAATTGAACAGTATTAATAGTGGCTGTTCATGGCTAAATATATAAGCTGAGGTGTCTGTTACTCCAGAAAACGATGATGTAATTCATCAAGATCCATAACTCTAATTTAATCTTTCTACTTAGAAAACAAAAGATTTGATGACTAGGAGTAATTTTAAAACTCCCTCCCCACTTTTACAAAAACTGATCAAAAATATTTTTTTCAGAGTCGTTATATGTCCCCTGCTACAATGAGGAATATTCAAAATCTGAAATCATGGTATAGGCACTTCAACACATGATTATCACAACACAATCATGGTATAGGCACTTCAACACTTTATTTCTGCTTTCAGTTTTTGACAGTTTAAAATATACATATTATATGCACAATTTAATATGTAGTTGATTGGCATGCTATGTCTAACAGCTAAATAGATCAGTGTTTCACACATGACACATGAGGTTACGCCCTTCAAAAGTTACTTTTAACCGAACAAAAAGCATGTTCCCTTCAAAGAATCAAGCAACAATCTCTAAAAATCCCACTCTCACTTTATCTTTCAACCCCTTTTCAATTTCTAAGAGTTTCAAGGACCAAAACAACTTTAAATTGCCATACTGTTGCTCTTTAATTTAAATACAAATCAATAACTCTTATCATAGATTTTACGCATGAAAGCAAATCAATTGTAAAATGAAAAACACCAACTGATGCTTAATGTCGTCCTTTCAATTTTTGACAGTTTAGTGGGGAGGGAGCTTTAGAATTACTCCCAGTCATCAAATCTTTTGTTTTCTAATCAGAAAGACTAAAATAGAGATATGGATTTTGATTAATTACATCATCGTTTTCTGGAGTAACAGACACCTCAGTTTATATATTTAGCCGTGAATTGCCACTATTAATACTGTTTAGTTCTAAATATAAATTATCACAAAAAACGTTTTGATGACATCAGCATTAATAAGCAGAGTATAAGACAATGAATAAGACATTAAATTTATGTTCAAAGAAATTCAAAACATGCAAAATTTTCAGAATTAATAAATGATGGAGACCCTCAATATTATAACCAAAACTGATGCATAGAGATCATTGTACGCGGCGCTCTTTAAGTTAGCTGGCAAATCTAAAATTTACCAAAATATTACATCATCCCATGTTTGAATAACACGCCAAAACCACGCCTGTTATGTTTATTGACATGAACAATAAATAATGTAAACGATGGTTTAAAAACAGATATATTTTCTCTAATGTTTGCTCCTATGTGATCAGTATCATCTATAGAATCCTGTGAAAAAAGAGTTATCAAATTTTTTGTTTTCTATTTAGAAAGACTAAAATAGAGATATGGATCTTGATGAATTACATCATCATTTTCTGGAGTAACAGACACCTCAGTTTATATATTTAGCCAGGAATTGCCACTATTAATACTGTTTAGTTCTAAATATAAATTGTCACAAAAACTTTTTGATGACATCAGCGTTTAATAGGCAGAGTACAATTATTAAGACATTATTTTTAAACTTTTCTATGACATCATCTTCACACTGATTGGCTGAGCTTCTCTATAAATATGGGTTGGAAACACTCTAATTTACATTCGATATTGAATATTAATCTGCGACAGAGACCAAGAAAAAAGAAATCCAAGAACGCTAGGAAGAACAGCAACATGACGACTCTATGTTCTCTATGAACTTCTGCAATGACAGTACCAAGGAGACTTGCGCGCAATGTGTTTCGATGATAAATTAATTCTTTGGCAAGTTTGAAGCACCAAAAACCTATGAACTTAGCTTGTTCAAAATCAAACAGTCTTACGACAACAACCCCAACGCCGTAGATATACTCCTCAACAAAGAACTGCTGATGGCTAACACATCCAAAGACGTCCCTATTGTCGGCTGCTCCACCATGAGAATCCAACAACTTCTTGAGTCAGACAACCTAACATGCCCCAGATTCATCAACGTTAAAGCAAAGGTCATGAAGATTGAAGAACCATATGAAAGTCTCATTTCACACTGACAATGTTATCCTTCTTGAAAATTTGGTAACAACCACCCTCAATGGCAAAATGAATCTGACCACCAGTTTTGAGACAACCATCAAGGTTCAGCCTGGAGAGAAAATAGAAGTCGTTGCGAATCTGGAATCGAAATGACAACGGCCATATTGGCAATAAAAAAACTTTCAGTAAGCAGGCAAGTGCTTCCTCTGTAAGTCAACCATTGTCCAAACGGCAGTCAACTCAGTCACAACGGATTGTGCATCCTGCAAGGGATCTTTCTTATCAAGACTAGCTACTGTAACAAACCAGTGCCTTCAATATGAAGATTCTGAAATGCCAAAAGATGACCTTGAAACTTTGGACATTAACTAAGTTATTAATTGACATTCTAGTCTTTTATATGCTGATCCAGGCTGTTCAAGTTTGAAATTGTAGTTTTTTCTGAATAATGTTCATATTGTAATAATTTTCATACTTGCTTTCTAAAAAAAAAATTTTAAATAAAAGTGAATTGAACAGTATCTGACAGTCCACTTTCATTATTTGTTCTATACTTCCTAGTTTCTTTTACACTTAAGTTTTCAATCACAACTATGTGCCTTAATTATCTCCTAGTCGCATGAGCAGGGCCTATACATGTTTATAACTTTCACACTTAAAAAATCTGTTATTTTCAATTAGCGCTTTTTTTTTTGCAAAATCCATTTCCTTGTATTTAGTTTTGTTACTTTGCAGGAATGATTTTTTTTGGCAGAGTCCATTTCCTTGTATTTAGTTTTGTTACTTTCAAGGAGTGCATTTTTTTTCGCAGAGTCCATTTCCTTGTATTTATGCGCATTTTTATCAAGAAGACTCTTTTTATGCATAGAATCCATCTTTTGGTATTTAAGTTTATTGCTTTCAACAAGATGTTTCTTACTTGTAGGATTCATAAAGCTATACAGGTTTTCTATTCTTATTTTGTGCCTTTATCTGAGTAGTAGACTTGTGCTTCCTTAAGATTTTTTGTTTTTCAGACTTCGTCATTGTGCCAGGAATTGATAAAAACTGGATGATATATGGTACTTTTTTTAAGCCAGGATAATTGCACTTCGTTATCACATATTATTGTATAAAAAAAATTACACAAGTCAGTAAATTCTTCATAGATACATACACCACTGTCTGAATCGAGACCTAAGAAAAAGTATGTAGTTGTCTGTTTTTTAAGATAGCTTTTATTCTGCATTACGCAACCCAATTACTCTTCTAAAAACTGTAACAAAAATCCACAAATTTGCCAACAGTAACCTTACTGGATTCAGCTGTTAACCAAAGTGTCCCTTGATACCATGACGTATATTCTATGTTGATTCCAGAACCGCATATTTCCAGGTGCGGATCTAGGATTTTTCATACCTTAGTCAAATTTTATGACGTCATTTATGACGTCACATATGGCGTCACGCATGACTTATTTACAGGCATATTAAAAGGTGTTCGATTTTTTAAATGATAGTCCTGAGACTACCAGCTGATCTGCTTTGCACCATATTAGGGCTCATCAACATGCCTAGGATACAGTTTTAAAAATATACGCTAATAATTGTTTTTGAGATGACATTGAGGGGAGAATCTACTTATTCCCAAAGTATTTATTAGTCCCTACTTTGAGTAGCCCCGACTTTGAGTATTATTGTTAGCAACTAGTACTAGGGCCGAAGCTAAAGCATCAGAACTTAGAAGAAGTAGGAAAATCTTCAAAATAGGAAATTAAAATCACGCTAGATCAAGTAGTATCCATCAATTATATCGCGGACTGAGGGCAGAGTTACAATGTCAACATCATGATGTATATTCACTCATAATTTTCATATGAACGTATTTATACATGTGATATACACCAGGAATATGAATAATAATAAGTAACTAAAAGTGAACATGCTAAGTTTGTGTCTTTCATATCATATTTAAATTATATATTCATATATAGCAATTTTCCCAATTGTTCCTCACAGTTTTTAGCAGGTGTGGTGCATCAGATATAAAGAATAGGTCTCTTCCATCAGAACTATAGATGTTTCTTGTTTTGTGAACAACAAGACCTTTAGCACTCTTGTGTGGTTTATGAATCTTGATGAATTTTCGGTTTGGAGAAGCTCCATCACAGGTGCTTGCAGCTACTTTTAAACCAACAGTTTCTAAGTGCCTCACTGCATCCCAGACAAGAGGGAACAATAAATCTGCTGCTATGCAGCCATTGCAAGGGAAATGTGCCAGTGGATACTCCAACTTGGTAATAATTCCACGAACCATAAAGACTAGCATGTAAGTTTCAAATTTCTGCCAGTCGTCTAGGTCACTATACTTCATATCTTTTAGTAAACATTCAAATGAAGATGGCTGAAACCTGATGTTACCTTTGTCCAGTGTGTCTCTCAGTGTTCTTTCACTTGGTAGCTGAATGACCCCTGAATCTCGCATGACCTTGTATGCTGAAGTTGATCATAGCTTTACATTCAAACACACTTGATCATGATTGGATGCCATCTTCTTTGTCTTGCATCATTGCAACATAGAGCCTATAACTGCTGTTCATAGAATAATCATCTAAATGAGCCTTCAGGTAATTCTTTTGCAAAGTCTTTGTCCCTTAATATCCCTGCTAGATAATAATTCATTTCTGAATCTAGAACATGGCCCTCTTTGTTAATTAGATTATCAACTTTAGATCTTGTCTTTCGTAATACCTGTTTTGTGGATCTCAGTTTCTTTTGCATGGACCGTAACCGTTCAGTTTTTCCTTCAAATAACAAATATCGATAATTAACATGACTGCTTGATTTGGTGTAGTGCTTGTCATCATCTAACAGCTTTGTTTGTCTGCTCTTGATCACTCTCACATAGTTTCTGTGTTTAACACACTCTGCGCATTAATCATAGTGGCCTGACACCAACAGGTGGCATTTCTTGGTTCGAATTGTATCATCAAAATACTGTCCATTGGTTTTGGACTTCAAAATTTGCTTCCATGGCTGAATTAGTATTACCTGCTGTCATGTGCTGAGCATGGTACTTCTTTTAGCTGTGTCCATCAGATCATTATCTGGATTTCCGCAACATATCTTCCCTCATTAATGGTTCTCAAAATTTCAAAAAACCCCTCATTTGTCTTAATTTCTTTGTGCGTAATTAGATTTTCCAATCCTTTGTTATAAAACTGTTGGACAGGTTTGTCATGCACTCTAAGAATCCAGGTATAATCTGCATAAATTGCTAATGATTTTAGTATCATAGGGTCTTTCATTGGACTTCGTTTCCTTTCCTTCATATAAACTACTTTTAACTGTGTATTGTCACTTTCTACTAAAGTCCATCCAAATGGAAGGCCTACAAGTTTTACAGTATATGCTAAGTCCTTTAAACTTGTTGAGGGGTTTTTGTTTATTGGTTCTGCTAGGGGTTGACACCTGGTATTGTCTTCAGTGTTGACATTTCTAGTGCTTGTGCAGCCACATGTACTGGCAAAAGGTGCATGTAATTGATTGTACATGTATTTGTCCTAAAGCAGGATAAAAGAACAAATGAATAAGTAAATTTTTATAACAACACAATCTTTAACACATAATTTTAGAGTGATATTTTTTACCAGCTCATTGTTTTCTTTGTTCACATGTACATCCAGCACTGTGCCTGTGGCAGTGTTTTCTGGTCTTGTTCAATTTTTTTGTGCCTAAAGATTAACGTATACTGCATTTTAAACGGGAATGTGTGCTTGCATTAGCTCCGTATTTTATCAAAATTCTTATTATTTTCGTTCTTCTATAACGCTATAACGACAACTGATAAAGCGAATGAGGTTTATGGTCGCCACAGATGATAAAGAAGGAAGTATTTAGAGTTCGTGATGGAGCTATATTTTGTTGTAATTTTGTTTACGGTGACATTGCCGAGTCCATACAATATTTTTCGGACTGAAGAGAACATTAAGAGTGGTCCTGCTATAAAGAAAGCTCTTGTTGTAAGCCTACGGCAGTTGGCCTTGGATTTCGAGTTTGATTTTACTGGGGATTGGTTGACTTTAGACACAGATAAGTATTATACATTAAAGGAAGCGAATTGTCATCAGAGGCCGAATACATCGCTTTATTGCGTTTGCTTTTGGGCTCATATTTGCATTTATCCTGATCCTGTAGTCGTCTTTGCCGTGTGTCAACTTCATCAACGCCCTTTTGTCTCATTGTTCCTTATTCGGACAAAACGACACAAGAGACCATGTGCTTACTATGCAAATTCCACAGCGTCGTTCCACCTATTGCTAATTGGTGATTTAGTGTTCAAACTTAATCCAGGACCTGATTCCAAAGAACAATGCCCTATAAAACCAATTGTATTTGTGCGAGAAAGCAGTTCGTCACGGCCTATTGTTGAACGGAACCCAAACAATTTAATTAAGATTAATTGTTTGCCGGTGTTTTGTAACGTTAATCATCAATTGTCTTTTTGTCTATTGAATGCAAGATCTGTTAGAAATAAGTCAGCGGATATTTTTGACTATGTTTGTGATTCTAAAGCTGACATATTTGCTATCACTGAAACATGGCCACCTCAGTAGATGCTGTCGTTCGGGCGGAGCTGTGTCCTAGCGGATATAAGCTTGTAGACCAGCCTTGCAGAAATCGTCGTGGGGGTGGCACCGCACTTTTGTACAGAGATTGTCTTAATGTTGTAAAAAATAACGCGGATGAAATGGACTCATTTGAGTATTTGGACTGGTGTGTGCAACTTCAGTCAAAACAGAAACTTTGTGTTGTTATTGTTTATCGCCCCCCGTATTCTGAAAAGCATAAGGTCTCTACGCAGGTTTTCTTTAATGAGTTTTCAGACTTTCTCGAGTCAATTGTTATGACGGATGAAAAGCTTCTAATCGTCGGCGATTTCAATATTCACATTAATATGCTATGGATGATTCTGACGCGATTATTTTTCAAGACTTACTGGAGTCGTTCAGTCTCAAACAGCATGTGTCATGTCCAACCCACTTCCATGGTCATACCCTCGATCTGTTTATAACCCGCCAAACAGACAGCATTATAAGAACTCCGCCTTGTGCTGACCGTTACCTCTCTGACCATGCTTCAATTTTGTGTGATATTCAATTTGATAAGCCATCACTAACTGTTAAAAGTGTAACTTATAGAAAATGGAAATCAGTGGACGTGTCTTCTCTGAACCATGATATCGCTATGTCGGATCTATGCGTGAACCCTTTAAACGATCTAGATGAATTGGTTGCCTGTTATAATAACACTTTGAAGGCACTTTTTGATAAACATGCACCTCCTAAAACAAGAACGATAATAGTTAGACCACAGGTGCCTTGGTTTAATCAACAGCTTAGGAAAGCAAAGCGTGAGAGACGATGTTTCATTCGATAGTTTATTCTTTTAAGCTATTTACAAATCCTTCGCTCCTCACACGGCGACTTAGAATTATACAATACAATGTTCCTCGCTCCTCACACGGCGACTTATATTATTTTATACAAGGTTCCTCGCTCCTCACACGGCGACTTATATTTATATATTGTTCCTCGCTCCTCACACGGCGACTTATAGTTATATATTGTTTTTCGCTCCTCACACGGCGACTTATACTTATATGAAAAAAATTCAAAAGAGTTCAATTAAAAGGTAATATTGTTTATCGCTTGACCGGTTTAATTATCCTGCCATATTTGCTTTTCCGCTGCTGGGCCCCAACATCCTCCCCAACCAATGGCGAACTGACATTCTCTTCTTGAACACTTCGAGGTCGATCTTCTTCCTTGCGAGTTTCTTCACGGACACAAGGTAATTGTTGAGATGGTATTGATTCACGATACTCTTCCAACAAATGTAACTTTTGTATTGGTCGGTTAATCTTACCCGTTCTGGTCCGAATTGTTGCTGTCCTTATAATACCATCTCTTCCTGGAAATGTGTTTTCGATTTTGCCTAATATCCATTTACCTCTGGGTAAGCCATCATCCGAAACTAGAACGACATCATTTGGTTTCAACGGAGATATTTCCCGAAGCCACTTCTGGCGCGTAGTTAATCTTGGGAGATATTTTTTCAGCCATCGCGACCAAAAGTGATGTTGTAATCTTTGTAGATATCGATACCGTTGAGAAAGAGATACTTTAAGATTCTGTGATGAATGTTCTGGAATTTCACCGAGGTTACGATTTAGCACCAACAAAGCCGGAGTTAGCACAACCCCGTCATTGATGTTGTCTCCTATATACGTCAATGGGCGAGAATTGATAATAGCTTCAATGTCAGTCAAGATTGTCATCATTTCTGTGTAGGTAAGGAACGACTTTCGCAAAACTTTACGTAATGGTTCCTTTATCTGTCTGCATACTCTTTCCCAATGACCTCCCCTGTGGCTCGCTCGCTCGGTAATAAATTTCCATACCACGCCTTCATTCGCCAATCGGTCTTGGGCACCTTTAGGATCAAATCCGCTCAACTTTATCTTCTGTTTCGAAGCGATTAAAACTCAAGCCGCTTTATGAAACGATGTTTGATTATCTGAACGAATTGTGCTTGCCATACCTCGGCGATTTACCATCCGTCGGAATGCTTGTAAGAATTCCTCCGTAGTCATGTTATTCGTTAATTCCAGGTGCACTGCTCTTGTGTCCTCACATACAAATATACATACATATGCTTTGTGTGTTTGACTTGGCTTCTCTTTGTCCTTAACTTTCAAATACAAGGGACCCATAAAGTCTAGACCAACATTCGTAAATGGGTGCGTCACGTGTACGCGTTCAGCCATTTTTTGTTGACACGGTTGAGTTTTCCAGTGCTGGCATACAAGGCATTTTTTAAGAATTCTCTTAACCTCACGTCGTCCTCCAATGATCCAAAAACGTTGACGAAGGATTGCCAAAGTTGTTTCTGGGCCAGGGTGGGACGCTTTAATATGGAGATGTAAAATCAGTTTTTCGACCAGTTTATCTTTTTTGGGAATGATGATCTGGTGTTTTGCTTCATATGGTATATCTGCAAATTCTAAACGACCACCGACACGCATAAGTTCTTTCTCCCAATCAAATATAGGATCCAGCTTTAGGATTGAACTTGCTGAGTCAAGAACTGTTCCTTTACTCAAATTGTTGTACTCGTGGTGAAAAACGTTTTTCTGAATGATCTTAAGCCAACAAAGCTCGGCATTCTTAATTTCTTGAGCGGATAGTTGACCCGTTTTCCTAATACCATGTGAATGCAACCATTTCAAGATCCAACTCGTAATTCGTAGTAAGCGCTGCCAGCTTTCGTACTTATCTGCCATATCAGGGTAACACGGCGCTTTCGCTCCAAAATGACATGCGACGGTACTTTGTTTTCTTGCTTCAATTAAACATTCTTTTATCAAATTTTCAAATGATACTCTTTTAGGCCATCGGTCAACACTTTGTAAAAGCCAAGGCGGGCCATTCCACCAAATTGTACTATTCGCCAGTTGATTAGCAGAAATTCCTCTCGTCAATAAATCAGCAGGATTTTGATCTCCAGGGCAATGGTGCCATTTGCTCGGATCAACCTTTTGCTGTATTTCTTGCACACGATTGGCGACGAACACCTTCCATTTACTACAAGGTTGTCGAATCCAGTTTAATACAATCTGACTATCTGACCAAGCATAGACTTCTTGTACTGGCGTTTTCAAAGCTTCGATAACATAACTTGTCAGTTTAGCTGTAAGATAAGCTGCAAGTAGCTCCAGTCGTGGAAGCGTAATTCTCCTTGTTGGTGCAACTCTGGACTTAGCCATGATAAGATTGGAAATGCGTTTACCAACTTTATCTTCAGCACAAAGATATATTGCAGCTCCATAGGCCTTTTCACTCGCATCACCAAATCCATGTAATTCGATTTTATTAATGTCGCGTTCTGGTGGCAAAACACAGCGCGGAATTTCCAAATTTCCAGTTCGCATAACTGCTCTTTCCAAGTTGTCCACTCTTTTGCAATGTCATCATCGAGTTTTTCATCCACTGCTTGCCTCGTAACCACAATTCTTGAAAAAGCACTTTAGGTCTCATCAGGAAAGGTGCTATCAATCCCATCGGGTCAAACAATCTAGCGTATAAGCTGATTAAACTTCTTTTAGTCATCGAATCTTCTAACGAAACAAGTTTTTCTCCTGCTTCAAACAAGAAAATGTCTTTTCTAGTATTCCATGCAACACCAAGGGCTTTTAGAAGATCTGACATTTTTTCATCATGCTCAGACTGTTTTGACGAAATAACTGTACTTGTAGCTCGATCTTTCTCTGGGATATTCTCCATCACCGTAGCTGAATTTGAAGCCCACTTAGTGAGTACAAATCCTCCTTTTTCCATTAATTTTGAGCACTCCGATTGCAGTTTTATAGCAGCTTCGTCGTCATCTGAACCAGAAAGCAAGTCATCTACATACATATTATCTTGAATTTCTTCACTTGCTGTTGGGAAGGTATCGTGGTTATCCTTTGCATGTTTTTGCACAGTAGCGATGGACACAAAGGGAGAAGATGTGTTTCCAAAGGTTACTTGAGTCATGCAATACTCTTTTGGAGGGTCATCCATCGTTAAATCACGCCACAGGAAACGATGACTATTTTGTTCCTTCTTCAATAAGCAAATTTGAAGAAACATCTTCTTTATGTCAGCCATCATAGCAATTCGATGACTTCGAAATCGTATCAACACATGCACAAGATCCAGTTGTAACTTAGGACCTTTCAGGAGACACGAGTTCAGAGAAACGCCGTCGGACGTTTTACTGCTTGCGTCAAAGACAATGCGACATTTAGTACTTGCTTTATCTTCTCGGAACACAGCATGCTGAGGCAGATATCGAGCCTTTTCATTTTTCTCGTCTTCTTGGTCCGTTTCTCTTGCATGTCCATCCGTTAAATACTGATTCATCGCATTTCGATAAGATTCGGTTTTCTTTGGATTTCGCTTCAATCTTTTTTCAACAGAAATAAGTCGTTGGAATGCTTGATGATAGTTGTTAACAAGAGGTGGTGGATTTCTCATCCAGGGAAGACCAACTGTATACCTTTCACCATCATATTGAAGATTTGATTCAAACTGATCCATGGCATACTTCTCTTCACTAGTGACTAGGGAATCTTTTATCTCATCAACAATTCCAAGTGCATCAAGACTCCAAAAACGTTTTAACACCTCGTCCACATTGTCAACTTGGGTCACGCTTAGCATGCTGGTTGTTTTATTATTCTTTCTTTTGGAACCAGGCACAGGTCCACCTACTATCCAACCAAACACAGAACTTGTCGCAATAGGTGTACCCAGTGTACCCCATTTTGTTGTATCACCAACTAACTTATGATACTGATCGATTCCTATTAGTACGTCTACTGTAGCCTGTGGGCGTGGAAATTTCTCTGCAAGGTTCAGACTTGTTAAATGAGGACACTGTTTTAGGTCAAACTTCACTTCGCTTAGCGGGACACAAACATTTTTCACCGTCCATGCTTCAACATAAGTTGACTCTGTCTCTCCAGTCGTATGTAGTGGTGCAAGTTTGAACGATACTCGATGGACTTTCTTTTCCTGACTCTCTCCGCCTAACATATTAATTTTCATAGAGGTTGTACCATTATTTCTCTTTAGACCAAGAGAATCAACAACAGATGAACGTACGAATGTTTCCTCCGATCCACTATCAAACAAGATACGCACGACCAATTCGTTTCCTTCATGAATAAGACGAGCCAAGGCGGTAGGAAGCAAACTTTGTTGGCCAGTTTTGAGAGATACAAACCCGGTTATAGTTTCAACCTCCTCGTTTCTTCTTATCAGTTGTTTCCTTGTCTTCGTGAAGTAGGTTATGATGACGTTTACCACATCCATCCACGGAGCATTTAGGTCTTTTGCACGTTCTGGAATTGTGAGACACATTTCCAGGTTTGAGGCAGTTGTAGCAGGTCGGTATTGTGGGGTTGCTTTTCAACATACTCCATCTTTCTTCCGGCGATCTGTCCAGGGCGACTTTACATTTTTCTGTATCATGTGGCTTGGAACAAAATCCACAAATCGGTTTACTTTCGGTGTGATTCAGCAAAGCAGAAGCTGAAACCAGTCGTTCTTCTTTCTTTCCTATTTTTCCCTTGGAAAATCTACCAGATACCCGAGTGCCTTCTGCTACGTTACGTGTTTCCTTGCTAATCACATGTCCTTCTAAGAAATCGAAAAACGAGTCAATATTGATATTACATTTTTCTTCCTCAACCTTGAGCTCCCACTTTTCGCGCAGTTCGCCAGGTAGTTTGCTTTCTAGAATAGGCAACATGACCATAGACAGGCTATCGTTGTCTTTAATCTTTAGCCCATTAGATTCAAGACTCCTCAGTCGATTCTTCATAATGTAGAGTAGATAGCGTAACGCTTTCGAATCATCTTCATCAGGAATCTTTAATCCAAGGATCGATTTAACCAATTCACTAACAATAGATCTTTTCCGACCGAATCGAGTTTTCAGATCTTGTAGAGCCTTTTCGTAATTTTCGTTGATCACAGAATATCCTTCTATACATCGTAAAGCAGTACCTTTTAAACAAGATCTAAGGTGGGTCAACTTTTGAACGTTCCCTAACTTTGTGTTAGATCCAACAGCAGCTTTGAAGGCATCATAAAAAGCAGGCCACTCTATAATTTTACCAGCAAACTGCGGTAAATCTAATGAAGGAAGTTTCAGACCATGATCTCTTGATTTAGCAGTAGCGTTTCTACTAATATATAATTCTGCTTGCTCCTCTGTTTGTAAAATTTGGGCTCGGACATCTTCCCATTGCTCCATCTCATTCTCAGCCAACTCGTCATTGTCCAGTTGCATTACAGTTTCATCAATGGCTTTGATCCATTTGCTTTCGATTGCGTTCAGTTTAATAAGCTTTCGTTCCACGAGTTTTATGTCAGCCTCATCCCGAATCAACCGTTGAAGTTCAGTCATGATTCGCTCAACAGTGCTTGTCAGAAACCGTTTCTTTCTGCTAATTTTGCTAAGCAAAATTGTATCTTGTTGGATTGAATTATCACTGCGTACAAACTCCTCATGAGTCTCTTCAACGAAGTTTACTTTAGGCGGTAGTGGTGTAGACGACGTCGGGGTTTGTAACTTAGTTATGATCGCCTCCATTGACTGACGAAAACCTGCCAGTTCATTTTGTATTGAGGACTTTAACTCACGAACAGAATTTTCTACATCATCAATCCTTTCTTCGGGGTCTTTTACTTTACGTATCGAGAAAGGTTTCTTTGCGTAAGCCTCTACGGTAAACCTGGTTTGATAATACTGAATTAAGCGTCTTTTCAGCTGTTCCTTTGTTCTGGAATCATCCAACTGAAACGTCGAACAAAAGACTCTCAGATCGTCAATAGTCAAACGTTCAACTAAAGCATACGCCTGCTCTAAATTCTTGGGAACTGCTTCGTCTTCTGCCATATTTCCCACGATTATAATGTTCTAATTCGATATTTTCTCAATTATTTCAGTAACCATTTCCTGCTACCAATGTTTCATTCAATAGTTTATTCTTTTAAGCTATTTACAAATCCTTCGCTCCTCACACGGCGACTTAGAATTATACAATACAATGTTCCTCGCTCCTCACACGGCGACTTATATTATTTTATACAAGGTTCCTCGCTCCTCACACGGCGACTTATATTTATATATTGTTCCTCGCTCCTCACACGGCGACTTATAGTTATATATTGTTTTTCGCTCCTCACACGGCGACTTATACTCATATGAAAAAAATTCAAAAGAGTTCAATTAAAAGGTAATATTGTTTATCGCTTGACCGGTTTAATTATCCTGCCATATTTGCTTTTCCGCTGCTGGGCCCCAACAGACGAAATGCAGAGAGGAAATGGAGAGTGTCTAAGTCAGATGTAGACTTTGTTAACTTCAAAGGCAAACAAAACTTAGTTAACAGACTCATGCGTAGAGCCCGTACAGAATATTATACAAGTTTCATCGAGGAGAATAGTGGTGATCAGAGAAAATTGTTTAATGCAAGTAAACGCCTGTTCGGTCAACATCATGATGATGGTCTTCCTCCTAATTTAAACTGTGAAGCTTTTGTTAATGACATCGGAAAGTATTTTGTACAAAAGATTGGAAACATACGGAAAAAACTAGATAATAACGAGATGCATGACTCATCTAGAGATTTGCAAAACGCGCCTGTTACACAAGCCGTTGAAGAGTCCGTGCCAATGTTTTCAGAGTTTAGTGCCCTTTCTGAAGTTGATGTGAAAACTGTAATTGGTCGTGCTGCATTGAAAACCTGTGATTTAGATCCAATGCCATCTAAATTGGTTTCTCAGTGTGATGCATTGCTTCCCATCATAACACAAATTATCAACCTCTCTCTTCAAACTGGTCAGTTTCCACAGTCATGGAAAGAGGCACTTGTCCATTCACTCCTGAAAAAACTTGGTTTGGAAGCGATCTTCCAGAATCTTAGACCGATATCCAATTTACAATTTGTGTCTAAACTTGCTGAGAGAGCTGTGTTTGAACAGATGCATGTTCATATGGTGGATCATGATTTGTATCCGCCAGGACAGTCGGCATATAGGAAAAATCATAGTACTGAAACTGCGCTGTTGAAAGTGAAAAATGACTTACTGATGAATATGAACAAACAACATGTTTCACTCCTTGTTCTTTTGGACATGAGTGCGGCCTTCGATACAGTAGATAACGGTATTATGTTAGAGCGTTTGTCATCTAAACTGGGGTTTTCCGCTATGTGGGAGATCTCAGTGTGTCACTGTTCGTGGTACTGTCTCTGATAGGTTTGATATGCCTCATGGCGTTCCGCAGGGATCTTGCTTGGGACCTCTATTGTTTACAATTTATGTGAGTAAACTGTTTGATGTCATTCAGAAGCACTTACCAGACGCTCATTGTTATGCCGATGATTCGCAGTTGTATGTTGCATTTAGACCTAAAGTCGAATCTGAACAATCCGATGCTGTCATAGCCATGGAACGCTGCATTGAAGATATAAGGAAATGGATGAGTGAAGACAAGTTGCTTTTGAATGATGATAAGACTGAGTTCATCTTGATCGGAACTAAACAACAACTCGGCAAGGTTAATATTGATCACATTACAGTTGGAACCTCTGATGTTGCTCCTCAACCTGTTGGTAAAAATCTTGGTGTATGCATGGATTCTAACCTTTTTATCAGCACGCACATTTTAAGAACTAGTTCTTCTGGGTTTTATTTCTTATATAATATAAGGCGTATAAGAAAATATCTTACCAAAGAATCGACTGAGATACTAATACATGCATTTATATCAAGTCGTTTGGACTATTGCAACAGTTTGTTGTATGGACTACCTAACTGTCTGCTGGCTAAGTTACAAAGAGTGCAAAATGCGGCTGCACGTTTAAACTGGGGTTTTCCGCTATGTGGGAGATCTCAGTGTGTCACTGTTCGTGGTACAATCTCTGATAGGTTTGATATGCCTCATGGCGTTCCGCAGGGATCTTGCTTGGGACCTCTATTGTTTACAATTTATGTGAGTAAACTATTTGATGTCATTCAGAAGCACTTACCACACGCTCATTGTTATGCCGATGATTCGCAGTTGTATGTTGCATTTAGACCTAAAGTCGAATCTGAACAATCCGATGCTGTCATAGCCATGGAACGCTGCATTGAAGATATAAGGAAATGGATGAGTGAAGACAAGTCTGCTGCTGGCTAAGTTACAAAGAGTGCAAAATGCGGCTGCACGTTTAATATTTCAAGAATTGAAGTATTGTCGTATTACACCTCTGTTGGAAAACTTACATTGGCTACCCGTCAAATACTGTACTGACTTTAAAGTTCTTTTACTTACGTTCAAAGCCATTCATGGAATGGCCCCACAGTATTTAAGTAACCTTATCAGTCTTAAAAAATCTAATAGATACAGTCTCCGTTCTAGCAATACTTTGATACTTAGCACTCCGTCTCTCAAGTCATTTAAGACTTTAGGAGATAGAGCATTTTGTATGGCTGCTCCAGCGTTGTGGAACAGTCTACCGTACTCTATTAGAAATTGTACTTCTGTAAATAATTTTAAACAATTAGTCAAGACGCTTCTATTTCGCCAAGCTTTTGATTAGCTCGAAACGTTTCTTAGTTTAATATATTTTTATTTGTAAATTTCTTAACTTTTGTAATGCGCATTTGAAAATTGTAAGGTTGATAAATGCGCAATATAAGCTAATAAATTATTATTAAATTATTAATTTTTTTTTTTTTTCTGACAAACCTTTTATTTATAGAATATCCTTTCTTGTATGGCATCTTCAAAAGTAATTGCAAAGTACTGGCTTAATTTAAGGTTGTATGTGTATACTTGATTATGTCATTACAGTAACTTTTAAAAAATGTTTAATATTCTGTAAAATATAATTTTAATTAGTTGATTTATAATTGCTGTTCGTAGATGTATAGTCACAATCATATTACATTTTTTTCTGAATGGAAAATCGCACAGCAATGAATTAACTATAGTTTTGTAGCTTGATGACTGAAGAATTGTTTTAGCATAATCCTGTTGAAGAAAACACCCTCGCGTTCAAGATACAGGGTTCCAAATGTGACCCTTGTCTCGATAATAATGTTTTTTGTAGTGTGCGTAATTACTAAATTCCGTATCACAACACTTTGCTGGCTATTTTTACAAAGTTTAGAACCACAAACATACTTATTTGATGATTGTTTTGTAGTTAAGTAATCAAAGAAGCGGTATAAATAAATAAAAATGAATTTTATAAAACAAATTTTAATATATTGAGTTATTTTTCACCTGGTACATCGACAATATCAATGTTGATCGGCGATTTTTTCAAAAACAACCAAAAATTATTTGATCGGATTTATTGTCAAACAGGAATGTAAATAGCTACAACTTATTTTTGCATTTCGTTTACAAGACGTTTAAGTCTTACAATTTGATGTGTTTAGTTTAAGACCAGAATTCAAGGAACTAATTTCAAAGTTTGACAGATCATCCTGCAATGCTGCAGCATCATCAAGGCAGTTGATTTCTTTAAATAACTTGGTGTCATCAGCATAGGTTGCGATAGAAGAACTCACTATACTGTTAGGTAGATAATTTTCATACATAGGAAGAGTAGTGGACCGAGTATTGAGCCCTGAGGTACTCCTGATGTTACTGGTGTAAGAGATGATGTTGCACCAAGAATGGTCGTTTGCTGTTTGCGATCTTGTAAATATGAGCCAAACCATCTGAGGATGTTACCATTGAACCCGAAATCATGAAGACATTTGTGGCTCACCTTATCAAAGGCTTTTGACATGTCCAGGTATAAAACATCAATTTGTTTACCACGATCGAACAGGTTACCAATTTAGTCAAATACTTTGATTAACTGGGTGCCGCAATTTCTTCCTGGCATGAAGCCATGTTGACAATGATTAATCTGGCTAAACACATGTTCTTTGATGCGGTCAAACAAACAGCGTTCCAATACTTTAGATATTAACGAAAGCAGAGATATTGGTCTGTAATTTTCAACATATTTTTTATCTCCCTTCTTAAAAACAGGAACGACATTGGCCAGTTTCCAATCTCGCTGTATTACAGTGCGCAGTGACTTGTTGAATGGATCACCAAGCAACGGTGCTATTTGATACGCTGTTTCTGTAAGTAAACATGCAGGAATACCATCTGGTCCATGGGCTTTATTGTTGTCAAGAGTTTTTAAGACTGAAGCAATATGAACTGGTGTTAACGTGATGTTCTCCAACAAGGTGTTGTTCATCGAGTTGTCATGAACTGCTTTGATTGAACAGGAATTGTTGATCACTGGTGAAGATTGAGGTGAAGTAGGAATTAAAGGCAGATGCAATGGCCTTTGGGGATTCCGTGGATGATCTTGTAACTTCACTTTCAGCTATTGACACCTTCTCGGGTACATTGCTGACATTTGATTTTAGTTTGAAGAGAGACCAGAAGTGCTTCGGATTATTCATGCGGTCTGAACAGATAAAATTTATGTAGCTTGAGCCGCTATCACACAACGTTTCCTGTATATTATGGCAATTGGTTGTAGATCAAAGATCAGCCGACCAACCATTGTTCTAAATATTATCCAAACTCTTTCCAATTGTGTGATGTGGGAAGGGCACATTGCAAACAATTCGTTATAGTGATATTCTTGTGATTTTGCATGGCTAAAAACGACACATATATTGTTCATAAATTCTAGGCTTAAGCAGACGAAAAATTTTCACAAAAAATTAATTATCTGTGACATTATCTTGATACAGCAGCATCGCGAGAAAAGGAAAGTTGTAGTAATGAGTAATGTAGATCATCTTGATATAGCAGCATTGCAGAAAAAGGAAAATGTGTGTAATGATTAATGTAGACCATCTTGATATAGCAGCATTACAGGAGAAGGAAAGTGTTCGTAACGATTAGTGTAAATCATCTTGATATAGCAGCATCGCAGGAGAAGGAAAATGTTTGTAATTGTAAAGGTAGATCTTGAGCTCGCATATAATTCAAACCGCAAGCTCCTTTACAAATTTTCCCACAATAACACTTGGTACCAGACATAATAATAGGGAGCTTTAGCAGTGACTACGAGTACGACTAAGAGTACGAGATTCGTCATTCTCGCGCGTTGTTTGCTTACGCCATCAGCCAAAACTCGTAGTCGTTGGACTTTTGAGTATGAGTTTTTTGATAAATTTCGTACTCAAAAGCCCAACGACTATGAGTTTTGACTGATGGCGTAAGCAAACAACGCGCGAGAATGACGAATCTCGTACTCGTAGTCACTGCTAAAGCTCCCTAATAACAACAGCAACAGCAGCAACAACAACAACAGCAATAACAACAACAACAACAACAACAACGTGTCTAATCCATGAGCCCAAGACATTTGGCATGTGGATTAAGAGCTAGGTGAGACTCACTAGACCAAGAAACTTACGATGTTCAACGAGGAGTTCAATTCTTCCGCAGTCTTATGAAGTTCACCAGGATGAGAACTTGACTATATGGTTGTGTCATATGCGTACTGAAAGGTAGGGACTGAGTGGGGTCAGTTCCGTATAAATTAAATAACATTGGCCCCAATATAGACCCTTGGGGTAAACCAAAGCAAACAGTAGCTGATAATCGATTGTCAATCTGAACAAAATGTAACTGTTCACTTAGATAGTTAGTGAAGGCCTTCGCAGATGACAATTTTGCTATAAAGGTCTTATAATGCACCGTATCAAATGCTTTAGAAGAGTCTATCACCATAAGGGTGACCTTACCTTTCTTCATTGCTTTCAAAAAATTGTTGCGAATACCCATTAGTACCGTCGCAGTTGAATGTCCCCTACAAAAGCTAGATATTGTGGTGCCAAGGACTGAGTCATATTTGCAGAAAGAGGTCATTTGTACAGCAACAAGCTTCTCGGGACCTTCGATAAAGCCATGAGTATTGAAATGGGTCGCAAATGTTCTTCAAGCTTGGGATTGTCAATGTTGGGAATTGGACTAATCCTTGCCTTCTTCCATGCCTTTCGAAAATAACCAGGTCTGATACAGTTACTGATAATAGGGAGCTTTAGCAGTGACTACGAGTACGACTACGAGTACAAGATTCGTCAATCTCGCGCGTTGTTTGCTTACGCCATCAGCCAAAACTCGTAGTCGTTGGGCTTTTGAGTACAAAACTCATCAAAAAACTCGTACTCAAAAGCCCATCGACTACGAGTTTTGGCTGATGGCGTAAGCAAACAACGTGCGAGAATGACGAATCTCGTAGTCATACTCGTAGTCACTGCTAAAGCTCCCTAATAGCTGTAATAGGACCAGCAATAGACTCAGTAATGAGCTTGACAAACTTGACAGGAATGCTAGTCTGGACCTGTTGAAGTATCAGATCTTAACATTTTAATTGTGCATAAGACCTCACTATAGGACACCTCTTGAAGCTTGAATAAGTCCTCAAGGTCATCAGGAAGGTTATCCTGCAAGGCACTGTAGCGTGTCAATGCTGTTGGAGAACATTCTCTCTGCTGTTGAGGTGAAGAAATCCGATTTAGACTTATGTATATGTATATGTAAACTGTATGTATTAAACTTATTGGGGTCATGCCACAATGGCTGCTGGCTTAGATTTAAAATGCGATGTATTATACGCCACACCTCCTTCGGCTTGTTGGAAGATAATGTTTGTCTAGTAAAAATCTCACATGCCTGGCGAATCGCAGTCTTTAACTTATTCCTGACATGACGAAACTTCACCCATGACTCCTGAGCGCCTGTTTGATGTACTTACTTCCTTGAAATATCACATTGTTGTTCCAAGAAACGAATCTGACTATCTTCCATCCAGGGAGCCAGAGGTCTAGTAATTTGCACTCTCTGAAGAGGAATGTGTTTCTGCAAACACTCAGAAAACAAGTTATTAAAGTATCCTAGCTGTTCGTCTGGATCATCAGATGAATAAATTATGTTGAGGCAGCGCATGAAAGTCATTGATGAAATCTTGTTCATTCAACTTCTTAAAATTCCTAATGAATTTGTAGCGTGGTTGAAATCGGTTAACACTTAGGTTGATGCAAGCAAACAGTGCGTCATGGTCACTCACAATAGCGGTAGGAATCAAAGACGTGATTCGTGATGGATGGTTAGTAACGGTGTGATCGATAAACGTTTGGGATGTTTTTGTGACTCTAGTTGGTCTAGTAACTATTTGATCCAACTATATGATCTAACTATTTTAAGTCCAAAGATGTCTAATATGGTATTGTATCATAAGACGAGATGTTAAAGTTTGTATCTCCGGTAAGTACAACCATCCCATCCCAAGTTGAGGTGATTTGTTTATTTATTTATTTATCTATTTCAAAACTTCATGTACATGAGTAACAACGACACATACATAGACAGGTAACAACAGGGCTATAACACCCTAGCTAAGGACATCCACCGCTATTTAAAAACAAAAACAGACAGAAAGATGGACATGATCTGATTCTAATCATGATCTAACAGCAAGATGAGTCAAGTGACAGTTGGAAGAAGTTTCTGATGGTGTGGCAACGTAGACCTATCGATCACCAGCTTGAATTGATGTCAATGTTGTAGATATCTTGAAGAGCGGAAGTGTACGTAGTTTTAAGGATTGCTTTAAAAGTGTTATATACAGGAATTTCTTTTAGAGGTGTAGGTAAAGTGTTCCAGAGTCTTCAAGCGCGAACAAAGTAGCTAGTTTGAAAGCATCTAGTCCAAGATTTCAGAACTTGCAGATTTGAACAGCATGAGTTTCTGAGGTTGTTAGGTGGTAGTGTTGGTTGATAGTTTGGTAAATCAATGTTGTAGACACGCTGTGTAAATGCATGAGTGCACTTTGTAAGATACTGATATGTAAATAACTGGTGAATATATATAGAAGGCCCCTGATATTTCTTAGGGCGTAAAAAGCAGTAATAAAAATTTGGAACCCAAGCAGTGGCAGCTACATTTTGGTCCTTCGAACCAGACAATATTAAGGATGCAAGTGTTAAAGACCTTGGAGATAATGGCTGTGTTAAAACTAACCTCAGAAAGTGATAATACGGCTGGTAGACTTGAGGGAATTGACTGTGACGGCGATAGAACAAGTAACGAACATATTGTTAGTAGAGCAGAGCGAATTTGCCGTGAGAGAGGACCTAACGTTCGTTTGAACTTGGATGCTGTAAACACAGAAAGACTGGTGAAGCTAAGAAGATCTAGAAGTAGCCATCAAGGATGTCTGACGAAGTTATACAGGGTGTATCAAAAAAATGTCCCAAATGTAAAATTTCCATTTTTCAGGATATTTTGCGGAATTTGGCAAATTTTTGTTTTCCTAGAAATAGATAAGACTTATCTGGTATACCTAGGCCAAGTTTGGTTTTTCATTAACAAAATTATGTTACGGGGGGGGTGGTTCCTTTCCACTGATATTGAGAGGGCTTGCGCACGAAAATGTGAAGCTGAAATTGAGATATTATTTAGCTGTCTAAAAGTAGGAAAGCTTTTTAATAAACTGTCAAAGTTTCAGGAAAAATAATGCATACTGGGAGCAATGCGCGACCCCTAAAGGTGACAAATATTTCATTGCGCGCAGTGGATTAAATGCATGGTTGATTTTAGCGTGACCGATCTCATGTAAGGCTGGGCAAATGAATAAATTAAAGCGAGAAACTGAACACAAAAACAAAGCGATTTTTTCGTGATGTTAATCCTCAGCATGTCCACCATTTCATTCTAAGCAAACTGCTGCTTGTCTGAACATACTAAACACTGAATAGCAAACCATTTGTCTGTCCATTCGCCTAGATTTGCCGGTGGTAGCGTAGGCGATTTGCAAGAAAGAATTTTGAACGAAATGGATCATTTGAGGCAGGACAGACAAATGTGGTTTGCCGATCAGTGTTTACCATGCTCAGACGAGCCGCAGTTTGCTTAAAAAGAAATGGTAGAAATGTTGAGGATTAACATCAAGAATAAGAATCTTGTTATTAAATCGCTTCGTCTTTTTGTTCAGTTTCTCGCTTTAATTTATTCATTTCCCTAGCCTTGTATGAGATCGGTCACACTAAAATCAACCATGCATTTAATCCACTGCGTGCAATGAAATATTTGTCACTTTTAGGGGTCGCGTGTTGCTCCCAGTTTGCATTATTTTTCCTGAAACTTTGACAGTCTATTAAAAAGCTTTCCTACTTTTAGACAGCTAAATAATATCTCAATTTCAGCTTCACATTTTCGCGCGCAAGCCCTCTCAATATCAGTGGAAAGGAACCACCCCCCCCGGTAACATAATTTTGTTAATGAAAAACCAAACTTGGCCTAGCTATACCAGATAAGTCTTATCTATCTCTAGGAACACAAAAATTTGCCAAATTCTGCAAAATATCCTGAAAAACGGAAATTTTACATTTGGGACATTTTTTTTATACACCCTGTATAATAAGATAAGAATACTTTTATCAGAAACTAAGTATGCTAGTGAAGTGAGAGAATTGCATGATATGGTTAATCATCAGTGGGAACGCTATTCCTTTGTTCATAATGAAGTATTAGCATGTGCTATTGGAGATACTTTAGCTGTTGAAAATGCTCGCTTGGTATTTGACGAACAGTCTCAAAAAAGAACCGAACTTTTAGATATAATTAGTCGGTACTTAGAAGCATGTACAGTCGAACATACTTGAAAAGTAGATAAAAGTCTCGAAGACGATTATGAAACGAGAAGTGAAGCTAGCATTAATGAATCGAATAAATCATTAAGATTAAACCATTCAAGCGTCAAATCTAATATAAGCACGAGGTCTCTTGATGCGCGATTGAAAAGACAGAAAGCCGAACTAGCCTTAAATCAACTTAGCAAGCGGCAAAATCTCAAAAAGGAAGTTGAACAACACATGTTAGAGCTTCGGCAGTCTTAAATAGGCAGATCGTTGAATTGCGAGACTTGGAAGACAACCTTGAACTTGCTAAGCTTGAAGAGCAGTTCGCTGTTGAATATGAGCAGAACATGTTTGACGATAATGAATTAAAAAAAATTAATACACCTTTAGAATTTGAATATTGTCCTGCATCGCTGCGTAAAGCGACCTATATAGACACAAAAATGAAATTCCCTGTTTTGATACCACATAGAAGTGAAGAAAAACCAGTAAAACATTCAAGCGCCCCTGACTAGCTTAAACCTTCGCCAGTTTGTCGAATACGCCGCCTATGGAAGTGGTTAAATTTGCTGGTGATCTGAAAGAATATTGGAGATTTGCCACCCGTTTTAAAGATCAAGTTCTTTCACAGCCGATCAGCGAAAGTAAAAAGCTTAGTCGCTTGATGCAGTACTTAGACGGGAAGGCAAAAGAAGCTGTAGAAGATTATGAAGGTATGGGTGATGGCGCGCTGCAAGAAGCTTTAAAAGTTATTGAGACTCACTTTGGGCAACCTTATATGATTGTTGATGCATCCATTGGGTCACTTGTCAAAGGTCCGAACATAAACAGTGGAGATGGAAAAGGCTTACAGAAATTAGCCGACAAGTGTCAATTTGTTTATAAGACTCTGAAAGCTATGAAGTGTCTTAGCGAAGTTAACACCGATCATATGAGAAGATTGGTCGCCCGTTTGCCATACCATTACCAAGCCAAGTGGAGAGATCGCGCGAGTTCAATACTGAAATCTAGAAGTAAGCTCCCCAGTTTCTTCGACTTGGTAGAATTCCTACAAGAAAGAGCAAGTTTCGAGAATAACCCAGTATTTGGTTATTTGAAAGACTTGAATAAAACCGAAGTCATCCGAAAGAAAAGATACTCTGACTCAAATACAAATGCTTCAAGAATTTCAAGTTTTGCAACACAATTTGCACCGAAACATGTCCGGTATGTCAACATGGTCAATCGTGTCCAACATTCCTGAATATGACAGTCGTTGAAAGACGAAAAGTCGTCCTAGAATCTAGACTATGTTTCCAATGTTTGTCATTTGGTCACTACAAGCAAACTTGAAGATATTCTAAATGCGACGTTCACGGTTGTAATCGAAGACATCACAGACTTTTGCATTTGAACAACCAAGAACCAAAGAAAGAACAAATCAATGTTGATAAGTCGGAGCATCGAAAGGTAATTACGTGTGACGCTAATGTTCAGACAAACGCAGCGAATGTAGTTCCAGATGTCTACAAAGGTGCAACCGCTCTCCCAGTCGTGGCAGTTGTAGTTCGGGGACCTGTTTCGTCCTGATCTACTAATTGTGACCAAAGACAATCGTTTTTATATCCTTGAACTAAATGTCGGGTACGAAACTAAACTAAGAAAAAATGTGCAGCGAAAAAATTTTTCCATTAAAATTTTTCAATCTATAAAATAAGGATTAACAAATTATAGCTAAATATAAATTAAGATTACATGTGCTTATTATCATATTTGAATGCTATGTAAATTACATATAAACGTTGATCTTTACTTCTTGCCGGGTTTCAGCGTTCTACATATCTTTCCCAGTATTAATCTATAAACCGTATTTTCACAGGTTAGCACAGAACAGAGTAAATTTAAACCAGTTGCACACAAAATGTGTTCTCACATACATGCAGACTACAGTTCATAATAATCAGCTCATATTACCTAGTGAACCTCATGCTCTACATTAAACGTCAATCAAACTAAACTAATCAAATTGTAATCAAAGTTAATATCATAAATGTTTTACTCAGCTCCTCATCGATACATCCTCCACCCCCATAAAGGGATCAGAACTCTTTACCTTCACTCTTCGTCAGCCTCCGCTGGGTGGATCACTGCGATCTTTTGGACTGGTCTGGAATACTCTCCCGATGCCGTTTGTACCTTCATGTTCCTAACTTTCTGATCTTTTCCCGGGTAAACTTCAATCACACGCCCGACTTTCCACTTTCCTCTGATGGCCATTCCATCTTGCAGAATGACAACATCATTCGCTTGTACGTTCCGTCGGTCCGAGTTCCATTTCTTCCTTGGTACCAATAGAGGGAACACATCTCTTGTCTAATGCCTCCAAAACGACTGTATGATCTTTTGCACAAACACAACGCGCTTTCGTGGGATCTTTGTTTCTTGAAAGGGTCCTTGTGGGACTTCAGGTGATGCTCTTCCTAGCAACATATCCTTGGGGCACAGATACGCACCGTCGTCAGGATCATTCGTTGGTCTTCCTTTGGGTCTTTGATTAACCAGATTTGCTACCTCAAGTAAACAGGTATACAGCTCAAATGGGGTTAAGACATGGTCACCAATAGCTTTCTTTAGGGCCAACTTGCAACTCTTAACTAAGGCTTCTGCGGTTCCATTCTGGTAAGGGGCTGCAGGGGTAATGAATTTCCACTGTGCGCCTTTGTCGACACAGTACTCTTGCAATACCTTCTTTCAGGTTTCTTGTAGCATTTTCTTCAGCTCTGTCAAAGCTCCAACAAACTGCATCCCA
This sequence comes from Dendronephthya gigantea, assembly GCF_004324835.1. NCBI lineage: Eukaryota > Metazoa > Cnidaria > Anthozoa > Malacalcyonacea > Nephtheidae > Dendronephthya > Dendronephthya gigantea. The sequence goes on from NW_021163081.1 coordinate 169,787, forward strand.
TTGTCACTTATGATCATTGCGGGATGACCTCGAATCGAGAAAAATCGTCTGAGTGTCTGAACGAACTCCATTGCTGAACAATCTGTCGCGATCTCTAAATGCACAGCTCTTGTATTTAAACACGTGAAGATGACTCCGTAGTGCTTAGTTGTCTTATTACGACTAATCTTGACGGTCAACAGTCCGAAATAGTCACAGGATACATAGTGGAACGGGGGTGTATGGGGTGCTACTCGGAATGGTGGTAAGTTTGCCATCAACTGACTCTCGACTTGTGGGTTCATTCCCTTATATCTGGGGGTCCCCATATATCGAATCCAAGTATTCCCATGCAGCGTCGTAATCCGAGCTAATACCTTTTATCAAATCGAGTGGCTTGTCCTTTAAACAAGTGCGCAGCAGTGTAATAGCATCTCGTTTTGCGTATCTCGATGCAATTGCATGTTTAAAATCGGCTCAAAAAATCATGTATTCGCGGACATTGCCAGAAAACTTAGGCAATTTAGGTTTTTCCATCCGAAATCCACAGGCAGTCTTGCCCTAAACAGTTCCTATTTCATTATTTATTTCTGGTTAGGAGGTACTTTGTTCCTGTTCAGGGTTACTTTGTGTAGACTCAAAGGGTTGTAGAGTCGTCCGCTCACTGTTGCCAACGGGGTTATCTTGGGGCATTTCAATCGCGCTGTTATTCTTGGTGTTGATGGCAGACAGACTGCTATCTGCTCCAACTTGGCTCAAATTACACGTGCTGTTTGGTGGGTTTTGCATTCCTAGCATTCCTGACGCATATCGCTCCTCTATTACGCTCCTCTATTACGCTAGGTTCGCTATTCTTGCTAGTCATCTCTTCTATATATCGTTTAGCATCAATTTCAAGCTTGAGGAAATCATTTTGACAATCGTCTAACCATTTTTCCTCGGCCTCAAAGTCCTTATCATCTGCTATTAATTTCGGGTACTCATCATGTTTCAATACAACACTATCAAAGGCCTGCATAGCTTTAAGAAGGTAACTGTTTACCTCGTCTATTAGTCTTTTCTGCTCTTGACGTACGACCAAGGCTTTTCCAAGCCGGGTCAACGTTGCTTTCGCAGTGCGGCGTTGTATTTACAAACTAAACTAATAAAATTGTAATCAAAGTTAATATCATAAATGTTTTACTCAGCTCCTCATCGATACAAACATTATGGACAATAAGGATACTTTGAGTACCATTCCACAACAGGAAGAGGTAAATCATTGTGTTATTGGATTCCTGGCATAGTAACCATGGGTGTTTTTGTACCTGACACCCGAATCTGCTCTTTCACCTGGTAACATAGCCTGTTTTAAGCAAATGAAATCAAACAAAACCCTTTCTCGGTTTATCCTTGATGACGCACACTGTGAAGACACTTGGGGATAAAACTTTAGACCTTTCTATGGTTGTCTTCATAGCCTCACTGGAACAGCTACAACCTGAACCCAGAAGAAAATTCTTGAAAAATTGGAGTTATTCTACAAGCTAACTGTAATTGGCCAGATTTGGTATACAAAGCTGTATTGAAAAGTGGGCCACATGCAAAAAAAAAAATTAGTCAGTTTTGTACAGGAGAACTTTCATAACCAGTGTAGTATTGTGTACTGTTTAAATACCAAAGACACAGTTGAGCTGGCTTACATACTCAAGTCGAAGGGGCTGTCTCTGCAATATACTATTATGGCCAATTGGACTTTTTTGAGAAAAGCGAGAATGTGAAAGCATGGCTTTCTGTGAAAGCACAATCAGGTGTGCTACAAATGCATTTGGTATGGGAATCGACAAACCAATTGTTCCATGTGTTTTTTATTTTACTATACCAAAGACTCTTGAGAAGTATTACCAAGAGGCTAGAAGAGCTGAACGGGATGGGCGAAACTCAGATTGGGTTCTAATGTTTTGATTTCAGGACAGAATTAAGTTGATGCAACTAATTCCTTTCTCAGAATCAGAAGAACAAAAAGCAAGATTTATTATTATTTTGCTAATTTTGGAGTACTTTGGTGACACATCCATTGCAATGGAACTTGCGATAACTGCTTAAAACCACCATCTGAGCCTAATAATGGTGTACATGATTGGTCACATGACCCAAAATACTATGAAAACCCTTATTTCTCCATTGTTAAAAAGGGGAATTAGTTGATAGTAACAGTGCACAGAAAATAAGCAAAACTTTTTTCTTGCCCATTGCATGGAGAGCATGAAGGTAGTCAAAGGTCAGCTCGCCACAGGTTACAATTACCCTGGCTCACAATCCAATATGGCGCCGTCTTGACTACCATAACTGTGAGTATGAAAATTTTATATTTTTTATTATTCAAATATATTCTGAGCGAGTACATGGAATGTCCAAATTCTAGAAGAACATTTATTGACTATACACGACATGCTATATTAATTAAATAATGTGTATCAAACAAAAGATTAACCTGAGAAGTTATTTTGATTTTGAGCTATTGCTTTTGCCAAACTGAGCATGTCAAGTTATATCTACTGAATTGTACTATATCAAAAATGTCAATTTCATTTTGTTAAGGGTTTTTCGTCAATTTCATTTGTATGGCCAGTAACCGGAAAAATAGTCTCATCTTACATAATTATCTTACTTTTTTAAATACTTTATACTCTCTTCTTTCATAAAACGATATGCGAGTAGATGGAGTCTCTTTTTAAGTTTTTTTACAACGACATTTTGTGAGGTATCGTCTTTAGCTAGATACACAGATCCTAAACTGCCAGGTCCAAGCTTCCTCTGCTTTAATATACTTGCCCAAGTTTGGGGAGCTGAAAGCGACCCTCCATTCCGAAATGATGCTCACAATCACAGTTTTGTGTATAAGCTGTATAAAAATACTTTCATGGAAACCTGTGTTGAAGGTGTGCATGATCTTGCATAACCATAGCAACGTAGGCAGGCAAAATATAAGAGAAAACATACTCGGAATATGTTTCCTCTTATATTTCGCAAAATTGTCTGCTGGAAAAGATTTTTGTAGGCAGGCAGCTCCTAAAATTGAACACAGGGACCAGATTTAATATAGAGTGCTTTAAGCAACAAGAGGAAATCACATGTTGTTTGTGATTTGGTAGTGCAAATTGTTAATAATATAATTTTGAAATGAAAGTTGAAACGTCATTATCCGTCGGTGTTACTGTTAGGTTGTTATAGAGTTTGTCAAAAGTAAGGTGTACGCTTTACAAAGAGGAGCCGACTATTTAAAAAGGAAAATAAAAAACAAATTCCGAATAAAATCTCAGGACATATTGAGAGTCAAAATATGAATGCTGCGCACATGCTGATTTGACACACGCACACTCTCTTTGTTTTTTATATGACAAAATATTTATATAATTACGAAAAAAGTAAGAAATTTATGTAATGTTATTTAATACACTACTAAAGCAAGGTGGTGTACCCCCAAGGTTATACGCCTTGTGATCGGCTTGGATCCTTATTTAAAAGACCAACAGGTAAAGAGTGCGTGCAAAATGGTGGTCAATTGCTAGCAATGGCAATTTTAAAACGGCCAGCACACTACAGTCAGCGCTTTTCCTCGTTTTACCCATTTTTCCACGTTTTACCCATTTTTCTGCATTTTACTAAAGTTTTGCTGCATTTTACTAAAGTTTTGCTGCACATATGTTCGTTGTATCTTATATTATTTAATCTACTTTTATTTAATCAAATGAGAGCTATCGGTCAATATAATTACCAACCTTAAAATATATTTGCGAATATCTGGCGTTTACAATTACTTTTAACACAGACTTTGTGTTTTCACCGAGGCCCCTGGCACGGTGGAAAATGCGGAGTCTATTGCAGACTAGCATTGTAACTTAATGAAATTTTTAGCAAGTATTAAGAAGAAATTAAGCTAATTATACCTCGAATAAATTCCATTTTTAATTATATTGCATAACAATATTTTCATTTAAACGTACAAACATGACACAAATTCATGACTTAACCGCAGAGCAATGAGCTTTAGCACTCTTATTGAGGCGTGAATTCAAATATTCTTATCGTGAAATTGCTTTAAAAACAAACATGGCAAAGTCAAGTGTGCTTAGAGTCATTAAAAGCTTTGATATGAAAAAAAAGGTAGCGATAATAGAAAAGTCTCGCCAAGGTCGAAAAAGAACATTAACACAACGAGATGAGCGTAAACTGAAGAGAGCAATTATGCAACTCCGCGAAAGAAGTCCAAACTTCACGGTTATGGAGGTAGTTCAACGTAGCAGCATTTCACCAACAAGCGTGACTTACAGAACATTTCTTCGGTATGTGAAACGGCTAGGATATGGATATTATCAGAGTCGAAAGAAAGATGTTCTGACGAATAAAGATTTAAAAATACGCCGAAAATTTGCGCAAACCATGGCAGCCAAACAGGAAGATTATTTGACATCAGATGTAGCTTTCTATTTGGATGGTGTTTCCTTCGTTTACAAAAGCAATCCACTAAGTGACGTGCTCAAACCGAAAAACCGTGTTTGGCGGAAAAGAGGCGAAGGATTGCTATTAACTACCAAAGGCAGTTAAGAACTTGCTGGCGGTAAACAATTGCATTTGCTTGTAGCTATGGCACACGGGCACGGTGTTATTTGTGCAGAACCATATGTAAAGATGGACGGCCCATATTTTGCACGCTTTATACGCCGTCATTTCCCCATTCTATTTGACATTACAAAAAACGATAATACCAAACCGAAATTATTTGTAATGGATAATGATCCTTCACAGACCTCTGCTGTTGTGAAAAAAGCTTTAAAATCTATTGGAGCTAACATGCAAGTTATTCCAGCCAGATCACCTGACTTGAATTCGATTGAAAATTTATTCCATATTGTTTGAAAAAGAATGGAAGCAGAAATCTTGCAGAAGAACATTATACACCAGTCGTGTGATGAGTTTGTCGAAAGAGTTAAGCTGAACATTTGGTCTGTCTCACAAGAATATGTAGATAAGACAATTGCAAGTATGCCAAGGAGAATTAAAGATATTCTTAAACTTAAGGTAAAACAAACAAAATATTAGCTACCGATTAGATATAAGTCCCGGCCGCTATAATTCCTCAATGCATTACATATATTGCTTAGCCTAGCCTAATTAAAACAGTCATAAAAAATTGCATATGTATATATCATGCTTATATATAAAGTTCCTATAGATTTATTAGTATATACGAGCCAAACACCGATATTTATACCAAGTAACCATTTGCCCTCTTAAAAATGATAGATTGTTTGAACAAGTAACCGCAAGTAGCCACAAGTAACCATCCGTTTAAAAACTACAATTGTATGAAGTCAATAATATCTACATCAATGGTTACTTGTGGTTACTTGTGGTAACTTGCACTATGATGCAGATAATTTGTGAACAAATATCAAATTCAGCACGTGTGTGTAACATTAGAAAGCCGTGTTTGACTTTGTGCGAAATAACTGTGCATTTTATATCAAAAATTTGAATGCCTGAAGTTAGTTACTTGTGGATACGTATATGGTTAACATGCATGCGTGGCTATGCTATATTTAGAATTACTCGTTACCAATTAGATTGTTCGTATAATTCGGTTTGAAAAGCAAGACAGTGCATCCTGTAGAGCGTATTTGTCGACATGCTTTAGCCTTTAATGTTTATGTACTATGCACATGCTAGCAAATCTGTATCATGAATATATTAAACTAAAAACTCATAGTCATCAAGGATAAGGCGAGCAAAGCATGCTGCGCACGGGTCGACTTCTCTTTGTTCTTCCTCTGGGATTTGTTGGTTAAAATTGAACATTTTCCATCTTATGACCATCATCTCTGTCTCTCTTTCGTCTACAATGCCACCTTTGACGTAGACAAGTTGGTGTTTACTTGTGCTAAAAATTGGTGTGTCTTTGTCGAACACAATGTCGTGGGCGAAATGACACTTGGGCGCAGGTAAATGGACCAACTGACCTTTGAGCATGAGAAGTAGATCATGCGAAGCGATTATCTGTGGCGACCAACGGAAATCGTTGAGGAAGACGACCTCGGCTTTTTCAGCACCCACCCATGCAAAGCTTGTAGATGCCAGATTGGTGAAAGTATTAAATAAAAGGTTCAGCGGATTGAGAAGAAACGTTTTACCGCAGTTCGCCGGGCCTGTCAACATAATATTCCGCAACTTCCCACGGCCTTTCGTTAACAAATCTTTAACGCAGTTAGCAAAATTGTCCACAGAGATGTTGTTATTTGCCAAAGGTTGCAACGCACAGTAATGCCATTCATCAGAAGTATCGCATGTACATCCAAGTTGACGGGCATCTTGAAGTAATTCAATGCGGGTTTTATCTCGTCTTTCTTGTGTTTTCTGTGTCGATTCAATCTCCCAAGGCAGTTGCAATTACCTCACTAACCACCTTTTTGCCACGATTTACAATAAACTCAGCCAAATCGGTCTTCCCTTCTTCTCTTTGCTGGCTGGAGAAGGTTAAAATTCCATGCGATTTCGAAGTCCTTTATTTAAAACTATTTCGGCGACTTCGTACGCACTCAAATGCTTTCGCTTCTTTACACATGTTCTCGTTCCCTTTTCTTTTGAGTCTTCGTCATCGCTGGATTGAGTAGTGCCAGTGTCCTGTTGTACATTTGGTCTATTACTATGATGCGTACGTAGCATTCTCCGAGTTCGATTTGCAATATGCGCTTTCGATGTCGAGGGACCTTTGTTGTCGTTCAAATAAGGGTGCCCTTCACTTTCAACAGAGTTCTTATCCTCTTTGGTCACATACTTCCAAGCCATGTAGTAATTTGCATGAACGCTCGAGAAATGGACAGAAATGCGATAATGTTCATGGAGGAAATTCTTAGCACGTAGCCAGCGCTGATTTCTATCTAACTTCAAACACATGTGATAATGTACTCCAGACTTCTTGTGCGACTCTTGCAAGCAACACCAGTGAAGGACTTTGGCAGAACCACCATCGAATGCCTTTAACACCGCTTCGGGGAATGATTTCCTAGTAGGAATTTTTGATTTGTTGGCTTGACTGTATGTGATCAAATACACCTTTCGAATTTCCCTCCGACCTAGCTCGCTTTCTTCCGAATCAGATGAAGAACTGCTTGTGTTATAGCAGTTAAGTAGATCCATGCGAAATGAAAGCAATACAACTTATATGTTTCTGAACAAAGAAATATATGCGTGCGATGTATACGCAAGTGTAGCTATGTATACTGATAACTTATTGTAACCAGATACTTTGTATATAATTGATGTGCATTCAATGGGAAATATATATAATAGACACTTGGCATAGGGCCGTCGAAAAGCATCACAGCGTGTTAACTTAATAACCATGCAAAAGAGTGCATGCGTTTTTACTTGTGTTACCGTTATCATCTCGAGTTAGTACCCAGAAAATACACGCTAAAGGGCACAGTTTTGCGAGTCACATCTTTATGTGATAATCAATGACTAAAAAAGTCTGGCATTTTATAGAACCTCACTATTCAATCAAAATTTTACTAACAAGTTTCCACCGAACAGCTAGGCACAGTAAAAACTCAGACAATCAGTGACATTAAAATTTGGGACACTTGTATAGACAGAGTACATTTTTACGTGATCTTAGAAAATTAACTTGTAACCCCCCTCCCCCGTTTCAATGTTGTTTTTTCTGGTGAAAAAAATGTTGGCAAACAAATCCAAGGCAATGGCTTGCCCCGTGAAGGGTTTATTTAGGCATACAACATTGAAAAAGGGGGGGAGGGGGAAAATGTTGCCTTTTCAGGCTAAGCGGTCCAATATTTATGTCACTGATTGTAGTTTTAATTATTCTTAACATTTAATTGGTTTTAGTTAGGTATTATGGTAATTAGTTATTTTAAATGGTTTGCCGTTTGTACGTTAGTTATTTTAGACCTGAAGATGGTACTTTCATACCGAAATATGTTTTCGATTTTATAGTGGTTAGCTCCTTCTAAAAGCTCAATATAATATTATATACCTGTTTTTAGAAATTAGAAATTCGTTTCTCAGGTGAAGAAGAACAATTAACATTCTAAGCGAAACCATATTTTAATATCGTGTTCACTCAATTCTTGTGACATCAATTTTACTCTTTTGTCAAACTAAAGTTACTACTCACCATATTTGATGGAATATCTTTAGTCACATTGTTGCTATTGGTACTTGCAATCAGGGCCTGTTTCCTATATTATTAATATAATATTCATTATTAAACATGGCAAGCGTCATTTTCAGTTGAATAGCGCTCAGTGATTGGCTGAGAAGAACTTTCAGGGGCCCATTAATTTTCTACCATGGACTGACACTTTCCCGTGATAACCAGCATTACCGACGATCCATTACGAGATAAAAAACAAACAGATAAATTCTGAATGAAAAAGGCCCAAATAAATACTCAAAAAAAATTTTAATTGCTTTTGATTATATAAATTAACAAGACGTCTCCAGAGAGTTTAGGTAAACTAAATAATTAAATATTTTTTGTTTTTATCTAATGCATACCAGGCTACTAATACGAGTTTGTGCATTTCTTGTTTGTTTTAAGTGCAAATACATGGCATATGCCATATAATAAACTTTTTATTAACCTTGCTTGCTTGGTCTTTACCGAGAAATATTGGACCTCGATCTTTTTGTACAAACCTCGCTCTTGGAGTTTGGTCTGTTTAAAAGGACCTCAGTTGGATATTTCTCTGTAAAGACCTTGTGCTTGGCTAATAAGAAGTTATTAGTATTCTTTTCCTCACTCATCCAAGTAAAATAATTTAATTAGTTAAATGAGAAAGTTCAAAGTCATTATAGTGAATTGACAAGATAAATCAGAGAAAAATACCTTGATTTTTCTGTCTTCATAACAGAAAGGGATTGTGGGCCATTATGTAAGCCAGTACTTTCTAGCCTTTTCGACAGCCACAAGCAGGCGGTTGTTGACACCTCTTCTGGTGGACCATGGAACATTTTTGTGCCCATGGAACATTTCCATTCCTCCACAACCCTCTGTAACAGCGTGTGTATCCAAAATAAATAGGCTATCTAAAAGAAAACCAAGAAGTAGAGTGTATGGTTCACATGTATTTAGGGCGACAAATGTTTCTCCTGGATTTGAGTTCTTCAATCTTTTTGGCCAGCTTTGCCTTGCCTTCACTTGAAAAAACACCGAACATGTATGGCAACTCTTCTGTAAATGTATAGTCGAATGAAAGCAATTTAGCATTTCTCAATATAGTGTATGCTTCCATAACATCATAGGTCAATGAAACCTGGCGGATTTTATTTGTCTTCCAGAAGAGTTAAAATAGCACTTTTAGATATCTCAGCAACATCTTTCCCTAAATTTGTTGAAGTAACATTTGCTCATAAAAAGCTATTGGCAATTTGTAAGCAAATAAATGTGCAACTATTTGTCGCATTGCCTGATGCTACAAATGAATTTAGCTGATTGATTTCTGCTTGGTCAAGCCCAAGTCCTGCTTGTATTTGGTTTGCTGCAAGCTTGCTCTATTGTTAAAAAAATGAGGCTTGGCTATAACCTTAAGATGTATTTCACCGTCTGAGCCTGAGGGATCTCCAGAACTTCTTTTAGCATTTAATGGTGACTTTCATAAATGTAATCTTTTAACAATGTCCTCAATATTGGGCCTATCCATTTGCTAAAAAACAGTACATGACTTAAAAAATTATCAAAGATCGCTTAGGAATAAATTTAAGTTGGCATCCTTGAAAGTTTTAAAACAAATAAATCATGATTTTTTGTAGTACCTTAGATTTAAAACAAATAACTCATAGAATTTTTGTACCTTAAGCAAATAAATTTTTTTTCACTTCACAGTGCAGCCCATATCGTAACATAAATAAATGAAGACCAATACCCTTCGGGCAATGATTGGCTGGTTGAGCTCTATTTTCTGTGTGTGTATTTAAAGAATGATCACAGAACTCTTGTTTGAATAAGTAAAGGCAATGTGCCAAAGCACCATGCCGGTTTCATAATTAAAACAAACGTTGCAAATGGTCACACTAATTACCGACAAGAACAGACAAAAACCGACAAGGAGGTTAGAAATACCGACAAAAACCGCAATTAATTTTAAGGTTCGTAGTCAAGTAATCTTCAATTTTATGAAGGAACAAGCATTGGAAGTAACAGGTAGGGCAAGTATTTTTATTAAAAACCATGCAAACAATAGCAATGTTATGTGTTGAACAGACTTCTCCTCCTCTTTAATCTGATGCATATATGATAGCTGAAATAACATGTGATTTTGATAGTTTTCCTCCTGGAAAAAAAATATGTTCATAGTTTGTGTCTTTGTTCTTCAATTTTCATTCTTTTTCTGTAGTGCTGTGTTTTGGCATTGCACACACGTTCAGGTTGACCAGGTTTTCGGCCAATGGAAGGTGTCTTTGGAATGTTGTGAGCACCATCAGTCGATGTCACCACGTTTTCATTTTTCACGTTTGACACAGAGATGAATTTTTGTGGGTAGCCTGCGGATGCGCGGCCACTATGTAGTCGAAAAAGTGTCCGGATGTTTGTGTGTGTGTGTGTGGGTGCCACATCTTCAGTAATTGTCAGATATACGAAAGATGACGAACGGACGGAACAATGGTTCTTCTACTTCAGGAAAATTTTGTTGTTCTCAAAGGACGGAAGCAACCGAAGTCACATTAATATGTTTGTCAAGTGAAGCAAAGTTGAGTACTTTAAAGACGAAAAAGCAGTGATTGGTGAGTGTGAATCTACAACTACAAAGTTACACTAATAGAAATAAGTAAAACATTACCTTATTCACCAAATGGTACTAACAAGTTGCCATGTTTTATAAATTATAATGCAATATTTCCAGGCCTGAATATAATTTTTTGTGCCCTGCCTGTCACAATGACCAGCATCAATGAAATTGTGGCTGTCATAAAATAAAATGTACATGTCACCAAAAAAAAACATCGGTATATTCGGTAATGAAATCATTTTCATGATTACCATAAGTTCAAATATTAATAACAATAACTATAGTTTAGTTTATCCAAGTAACCAAGTTACTGAGTTTAGGTCATGGAATGACCAGTGACTTTTTCTTTAAAAAATATCCTCTGGTAGGAAACCTTCGAAAGAATCAGAAGCATTGTTGTCACTGTCAAAAAGTCTATGAAAAGTATTGTCAGTGTCACTGCCACTGCCAGACATGGTGTGATGCATCAGATCATTATCATCAGAGTCAGTGATCACATATTCCCCAGATATCTCATCTGAATCAGAGCCTAGTCCCACCACAGCAACTTCATGGCCCTTATTCACATCTCCTTCTGGTTCAGCTTCAGACTTGCTAGCTTTATGGTAGTATTTCACTCTCTTTTTTCTTGGTTTATATTGTGCTCTCCTCTTTTGATTTGGTCTCCTTACTTTTTGGCTTTGCCACAGATGAACAACTGCACTCACATCAAATGATCAGAATGGAGGTCCTTCTTTGACAATTCTGAGAATGTTTGTCAAACGCTGCTCACCTAAAGAACATCTGAAGTCATTCTTTACTCTCCTAAGGTGAGAAAATAGGCGCTCCAATTTTGAATTACAAACTGTAACTGAAAACAACAATTCAATCAAAAGTAAAATGCTCTTCCATTTACAAGAGTAGGAGCAGTTGAACAAAAGTTTCCATGTCTTCTTGTAGCTAGTATTTTGGGGCTTGAGAAAGTTCAGTGTGTAACGAAGCATGTTATGCCATTCTTCAAGAATATCATGGGGAGTGGTATCCAAAGAGAGCCCTTGCTCTAATATAACTGGCTGGAATTTTTCAACAAGTTCAATAATCTTGTTATCTGCAAATTCAATATCTTCAACATCTGTAACTGACTTCCAAAGTTCAGTGTTTAAAATACTTGCAACAGCATCTAAATGAATGCTGCTTGCTCCCTCCAATCTGGCATTAATTGCAGAATGCACAGATTCAGTAAAGGAGTTCTTAGCAGATTTTACTGCATTTATTGTATTGTGAAAACTTTCAGTTGTGAACTCAATTCCTTGATAAATATATGATGAATCTGTCTTCTTTATCTTTCCAAAGAGATATTTAATTGATGGCAAGTCCTCAATTGATCTAGCTATTAATTTATTCAGTTCCTGTTCAGATCTCTTGAGATTATGTACTGCACCGACACAATCAATACCATCTTCTTGAAATGCCCTAGATAGTATTGCAGCTGGATTCAGAACATCAATAAAAAGTGCAATGTTAATAGCATTTGGCTTGATTTCCACCTATGCAAATATCCTCTTATCTTTTCACGATCTTTGGAATTTGTACTGTCGTCTGCCATTAGATTTTCTAGATGTTGCATATAAACACCATACTTGTCAAGGACTAGTCTCAGTGCTGACAACTTAAATGATATCCACCTTGTGCCCGAAGAACGTTTTGGTTTGAGAGAACCCTCTTCAAAATCAAAACTATCCTTGAGTACATGAAGTGAAGAACCTTAAGTTCATGCAGTTTTTTTGGAGATTTATTGTAGAGAGAGTAAGGTTTATTCAGCATTTCATCAACTTTTTGAAATACTGTCCCATCCAATGCATCTTTTAATGCAAGTTCTAACTTGTGAGCAATGCACCAAGTGTAAACTAGCCATGGTGCCCTTTCTTCCAATAGGGCTTTAACCCCATTCTTATTACCGCTATTTACAGAAGCACCATCTGCTCCAAAACCAATTAACTTTGAATATAGTTCACTGGGCAATATACCCAGTGAGGGAAAACTGTCTTTGATTGCAGTCTTTATTCCTTGCGCATCTGCTTTTGGTACATCCTTCAAGTATAGGAAGGTTAGTTTCACTTCAACTTCATCATTCTTGGAATAAGGGTCAAAATATAGTACATACACAACTTCTGTTTCGGTAATAGAGCTGTCCATACTGCCATCGGTTAGAACACTGTAGAATTTTGCTTTTGCAAGGTTTGCTTGAAGCTGTGAAGCAATATATCCCCCGTGAACATCTATAAACTCGCCACACTGTTGCCGAGTAGCATATACATGGCCAACATCGACACCGTGATGTTTCTCCAGCTCAACCAAATTTTCGTAAACAGTGAAAGGAAGTGCCTTTTTGGCGACAAAATATGCAATTTCAAACTTTTTAATTGTCTGTTCTTCTTGAACTTTACTCAAATTAGTAAAACTTTCTGACAGAGTTGGTTGATCTGCGGGCGGTTGAAATGGGTTGTGTAGATTATCAACACGTTTACCACTAGATCTCAAATCGTTGACATATAATCTGTAGGCATGTTGGTGGCATTTTGTTGCCGAATGATCGGAAGCATTCGACAAACGCAGGTTGCAGGTTCCTTTTATCCATGCATCTGAAAAATCTCAATTGTGCTGTATTTGACTTTGAAACTCGGTACAAATTGAGCATTTCATTAGGCTAACATAACCTTTTCCATCGTTTCAACCACACACCTGCATTTGTTTTCACTAAGTCATCGTTTATCCATTTCATTAATGTCTGTGACTTTAATGTTCGCACATTTTTTCTCTCTGTTTTTTTTTGCCCCGGAACTGATTTAGTTGGGTTGTTAGTAGTGGCCGATGTACCAAAAAACAACGTTATTTTTCTTGACATGCTTCGCTTCGTCTGATTTTTAAATAAACAATGGTGCCACGCTTCAATGCCACTCGCATTCTAGCCTCGATCTCGTGAGAAACTCGTGAGAAACTCGCAACATTGTGCGCGGTATTATGCAATCTTCGTCAAATTTTGTCAAAAACTCGATTGCTCTTAAAAACGAGTTAAAAGACGATCGATTTTAATAAGGTTCATTATCCCAAAATGGACAATGATGTTTGCCCAACCATGTACCGGACAAAGTGACCGACGCAATCTAAACGGTTGAAATTGTGGATTTGTACCGGACAATGTCCGTGACCGGCCGCTAATATTCAGGCCTGAATATTTCACCTGTCAATTTCTTGCTTGTGGACATGCAGCTATTAAACCAAATACATCACCTTATTGCAAATGGTAGTAACAAGTTGCCCTATTTTATAAATTATAATTCGGCAAATGGTAGTAACAAGTTACCCTGTTTTATAAATTACAATGCACTATTTTACCTGTCAATTTCTTGCTTGTGAACATGCAGCTATTAAACCAAATACATTACCTTATTGCAAATGGTAGTAACAAGTCGCCCTGTTTTTTAAACTATATCAATTTCTTGCTTGTGGACATGCAGCTATTAAATCAAATGCTTTGGAGTTTAAAAAAAAAGGTTTTATTTGAACATAACTAACAAAACATATGTTTTTAAAAAACAAAACTTTTAACACAAGTGTATTTTAACTGAACAAAAATCTTTAAAATATTGTTCAGATACAGAGATGAGTCCTTTGAAATTGTTATGCTGAAATGTTTGAAACAATTTTGGACTCTTTGTTATATATATGTGACTGTAAACAAGAACAAAGTTCTTTGGTAGCCTTACTGGTAAATGCTACTCATACCTTCCTGGTAACTACTACTGAGCAATACACATTTATATCAATGATGAATGATGGCATTCAATGTCGACTGATTGTCAGGCTGATTACCACAGTGATAAGATATTGTCAACTGATAAATTTAAGCTTTTTGGACCTACAAACTGGTGCTATTATGTCCAGCTAATTGATGCTGATAAGTTATCTGTAATCAACATTGCAAACCACCTGTATCTTCCTAATGGATCAATGAAATCATACTATCATCTTCAGTTATAATGGTGAAACATATTGCCAATAAACTTTGGAAAACAAGTGGTATAATCTTACTGGAACAATAATGTTTAACCTTTATTGACATTACTATAACACTGATTTATAACACTGGTTTATCAACAAAATAGCCAATCTTGTATGTAACAAAGACAGGCTGTTAATCAAGGGATGTCAAAACGAAATAATTTGAAAAAGTCTGAAACCTTGTCTATGGCATTAGAACGGAACATAAGACTAGAAAATAATATTTTATTGCATCAGTTGATATTTACTTGCCACTATAGCAGCTTAATAATGTTTTACAGGCTACCCACATGTACGCATTGCGTACCTATTTTTGAAAATGCCTTACTTTCTCTTTTTCAGTTTTCTGGGACCATGCTGTGTTTGATAGCACAAATGACTTCAGTTGTGGAATAACTTGATAGTTACCATGTCCATGAAGTGCTCGTCTCATATCACCATACTGAAGCTACATATTTTGTATTAGACCTGTTTTATATTATATATTATAAAACTTTTATTTAATGTATTATTATAAAGCTTTTTACGATTTTGCAATCTTCATGAATTTGACGTGAGACAGGGTTTCAGTAACGATCTTTCAAGACACTAACTTTGTGTGTGTCTCTAATAATAGTATAATACAAAATAATGTTCACGTTCAGCACGCACTATCTGTATTTTTTTATTGGTTTTTGTCTGTCCTTAGTATAATTTTTTGTTGAAGTTTTTGTCGGTATTTCTCAGCTTCTTGTCGGTTCTTGTTGGTTTTTGTCGGTAATTAGTATTACCCATAGCAAATTACCGAAAATGGGTTACAATTTTTTATTATCTTGCATAGTATCGGATGTTTATAGTTGATTTATAATGTTTATAGTTTATTTATATTCAGATTCTTTGTATAAATACATGCTAACATGCATAATTTATGGAAAACAACAATATTAATAAAAAATGAAAAGTGAGCGAAAACAGTATATACTTCATAAAACATATTGTCAGTCATTTTCGACATCCTTCGCTCATTCACTTGGGTCGTTTTGTTTGGCTTGATCTTTGTCTTTATTCTCACGATTATCCGTCTTTGCTCATACTTCGAGAGGATAAAGTTTCGTTGTCAGTCGGTTTGTCTTACCTAATGCAGTCCGGATGTTCGCAGCTCGTACATGTCCGTCTCGTTGCCATTCTATGTTTTGCGTGTTTAATGACTCTTTCAATGCTGGTGATTTGAACAGTTTTCTCAATCCTTCAGCCGCTGACAAGTAGATAGAGGCGTTGTCTGACATCATTAAAGTGCCTATATCACCCGTGGAATCTTTATGCATTTGAAAAGTATGTAAAAAGTTAGTTAATACATTAAAAAGTTTTTTAATTTAGTGCAATAATTTTGAAGATACTAGCCTTTAAACTACCTGCCATTCCTGAGACCCAGGCTCCTGTAAACAATAGGCAGTCTCAAATTGAATAGCTGTGTTTAAACCCAGGAGGTTGGGACTCAGGAACCGCAGGTAGTTTAGAGGCTTGTATCTTCGAAATTATTGCACTAAATCAAAAAACTTTTTTAATATGATAAATAACTTTTTAAGTTCTTTTCAAATGCATAAAGATCCCACGAGTGATATAGGCGCTTTAACTTCAATAATGACTTTCTCGCGGCAAAAACTTTGACGATTTGGAGTATGTTTTGTTAAGTATGTTCATAATCGTGCTCCAATCGAGGTCGTTGTTAATTCTAATTGAGGTAATGTCAATCGTTTTAGTGGTGTAACTCGTGACTTAGCCATGGCAAATGATGACTGATTGGCTTCTGAAGATTTCACATATGCTGCGGCTCCGTACGCTTTCAAGCTTGCATCCACGAATATGTGTAGTTCCGTGTCTTCTGGTAAGTTGTTCGATGACAGGGAGTATTGACGGGGTACTTGTACACTGGTACTTGCTTCTAATTCTTTAGCAATATTATTCCATCGTTCTCGCATTTTTGGGGGTAACAGTTCATCCCATTGCAACCCTGTTTTCCATATCTCTTGCATCAAAATCTTCGAATTAATGACTACAGGGTTAAGGAAACCGAGGGGGTCATAGATCTTTGATGATGTGCGCAACACTTCTCGTTTCGTAGTTGGGTCAGCTTGCGATATGGTGACGTTGTTAGAATAAAGAAGGGTGTCATCAGTGGTGTTCCACCTCATTCCAAGGACTTTGGGTTTGGGGTTGTCGTTTAGGAGGTTTTCACCAGCTGCGATAGTTTTGACAGTCTTGTTGTTAGATGACCACAATCTCAAATTGAACCCACCAGGTGACATCAATGTTTGTGCATTTGTGTAAAATGTCATTGCTTCTTCGTTGTTTTGGGCCACAGATCGTCGACATAGATATCTTCATGAATGTGTTCTGCAACATTACCAGAAATTTGCGACAAAATGGCCTCTGACTTTGCTTTTTAATGTATTCATATCGTTCAAAATGGCTGCCTGTTTATTAGGAATTGTATAGGAGAAATAAACATAATCAAAATTTCGATGTTTGTGGTAATATGTGTACAATTTGCCGACCTCTTAATGAAATCAACAACACCCCCTGAATAATGTTGAATATTATTTAACGAAATTGAGTATGCACACGACTCGCAAACTCAAAG
Source organism: Dendronephthya gigantea (assembly GCF_004324835.1). Lineage (NCBI taxonomy): Eukaryota > Metazoa > Cnidaria > Anthozoa > Malacalcyonacea > Nephtheidae > Dendronephthya > Dendronephthya gigantea. The sequence continues at coordinate 187,214 of NW_021163081.1, forward strand.
TTTATGATAATAGATTTCCCCTATTAAAAACAGACATATTTGCGTTAAAATGCTAAAATCGCCTACCTTCTCTGCCCAACAGCCGATTCCCTAATCGACGAATATCATCTGCCGACCTCTGGTAAAAATCATCCATATAAATTCTACAAATATCACCAAATATAATCCTTTATAAACTGACACACGATCCGCAAAACTTTGTTGAAAATACCAATAATTCATGGTCCAGACAACAACATAATTTAGCGACATGCACAAACGTTTTGTAAACATCTTTTAAGCAAAACTAAAACGACCCTTCGATATATCTCTTCTGGCAGCCATGTTTACATGTGTATTTTTAACCGCTTAACAGTGCCACAGTGGGCTCTTTTCCTTATTTACCCGCGGTTTTTCAAAATGTCGTCAAGGTTGACTTGTCATGAAGACAACAATTTTAAAAGAAATTTGCATATTGTCGAACCTCCTCTTTCATATATCAGGAAGCAGAATGCAAACAGATTTGAAATTGCGTTTGCTGTGGAAATTTCATATATTTTATTGCAATTATGGCATAGTATGGTCAACAGAAAAGATAGCGAAGGTAATTCGTCTGATTATATTGACATGTTGAATAGTTCCATCCCATGCAGATGGTTCCAGATAAGCAGAGCAACTGGGTTTAGAATTAATGGGAGATTTCGACGAGAAGCCGGTGCTGTTGTGGCAAAGTATAAAAATGCTGGAGGTGGGAAAATCAAACAGCTCAATGACAGTATATTTACATTGAGCATTTTAGTGAGTGAATTGGAATCAGTTGGAGAGGTACAAGATGACTTGAATCAAGCTAATATAGAACTGAAGGAGTGGCGGGAAAAATGTGAAGACTTGCAGAAAGAGAAAGAAACTTTACTGAAAGAAATGGCAGAGGCATTAGCCAGGAAAGATGAAGAAATAGAAAGTGCAAATGAACAAGTCTTAAATTACATTGAGAAAATAGCACAGTTGGAAAAATCAAATTTTGTTTTGCCTAATTTTGGTAAAAAAATTAACCAGCTGGGTAAACGACAAAAACTAAGAAGAATAAAGGAATTAAAGGATAGGGCAGACATTGCATTGTGGTTTCTTCAAACCCATGGGTTGGAAGTGTCCTGTCTTAAAATGAAGGAGTCTGAAACAGGAAACGTATTTACATTTGATTATAATGAGAAAATTACTCCAGATGACGATGAAAGCCTTGAAGAGCTTTTATTTTTGCTTGACAAGTTTTGTGCAAGTGATGAACTATATCATGAGCTAACAGTATTCTGCGATGATCTTCCAAGATCATATTTAATTAAACAGAAGCGATCTGACCTTAACAAACTCTGTCATGTCGAAAGTGTCCCAGGCAACTTTCCAGGAGCACAAATTTCATTTTCTACAACACTTAAAGAACACATAAAGCAATTTCTTGAAGATCACCCTGACTATTCACTGAATGAACCAATAAAGGTTAAAATAAGTGGTGACGGAGCGAAAATGTCCCGAACCACTAATTTTATGCTTTTGTCATTTGCATTATTGCAAACTGGTGATCGGTTGATGTCGTCTAAAGGCAACAGAACAATATGCGTAGTTAATGGCCCTGAAAAGTATGACACTTTGAAAGTATCAATGAGAGATGTCCTCAATGATATTAATACAGTTATACAAAATGGCAAAGTAAAGGTAGATGAAAAAGAAGTTAAGATTGAAATGTTTCTAGGGGGGGATTACAAATTCTTGCTCATGATGAATGGGCTAAGTGGTGCATCATCAGATTATGCATGTCTTTGGTGTAAGGTATATAAACTTCACAGGTGGGACATGTCTAAAGATCTTGATTTTTACAATACAGGGTCTGTAAAGAGAACTCTGTTGGAAATAAAAGATTTCCAGACCTCCAAGAAATGTTGCTGTATCAATCCCCCCTTGCTTGACATTGAACTTGATCATGTTATATTGGATGAACTACATTTGTTATTGTAGACAGGCTAACAGAAAATATAATAAATGAAGTCATGCAGAGAGATAGCAAAGCTGATTTCACAAAAAAAAGTGGAGAAGAAAAGGGAATTTACCTCAAACGACTTGTTTCTGTTATTAATGAGCTTGGTATTACTTTTGCAATATGGGAAAAAAGGAATGCGGATGGAAAAGGTAGTGGTAGTTACGACTGGACTAGTCTGGTTGGTTCTGAAAAGAAAAAACTTATCTAACTCCTACCTCTTCAGCTTGAGACAAGGGATATTTTATTTCCAGAAACCAGATCTACCATAGTGAAACTGTGGAGAGATTTTGGCTCTCTCTACAAACTTATAAATACATCTGAGAGGCATGACAACCTTTTTCTCGATGTCTTTCAGCAATCAAAGCAATTTATCGAGTTATTTTGTTCTCTTGGTGGTTCTAGACTTGGGTATAATAAAGCGCGTGTTACACCCTACATGCATTCACTTGCTTACCACGTACCAATATTTATTAGAGATCACATATCGTTCAAGCAATTTACAGGGCAAGGTGTTGAAAGGAACAACGATGATGCAAAAAAGGTATTCTTCCAGAAATTCAACAAGTGGGATGGTGCTAGAGATGTTTTACTATTGGAAGCAAGACAGGAGCTACTTCAGAAATGTGAAAGAAAGAAACGAAAATATGAAAAACAGAACCATGATTATTGGGAAAAAGGAATTGTTGAATCTCGGAAAAAGCGAGTGCGATCCACAAGCAAAGCTATTGAATTGAACAATGAAAATTCAAGTACTGTTTTGAATGCACCACACACTGGTTTGAATGAAGAGCAAACCATTGATTACAAGAAAATGACAGTTAAACAATTAAGGCAAGAAATTAAATCAAAACATTTGCAAGTAAAGGGACTATCCAAATTGAACAAAAATCAACTTATAGATGTTTTAAAGGAATCTCAGACACAGTAAGTGATATATGCTTGACTTAACCCATTAAGCTCCAGAGCTTCCCAATTGACAAATAAAATCATCTGGTGTTCGTCAAGAAAAATATTAGGGTGCACTTGGGCTTAATGGGTTAATAAACTAAGGTATTAGGTATACCTTGGGGTGTATTGAGCACTCTCTTAATAATTATTATTTATGGTCGATTACATGAATATTTCAGCGCAGGCAACAACTTGCCATGCAATTTACAAATGTTCAGTTCAGTTAACTGTATTGGAATTCAGGCCAAGCTGAAATTGAAAACTCCTAATGTAATCCGTATTATTGATAGTAATAGTTTGGCCTAACGAAAGAAGATTCCTTGGTTTAGTTTGTTACAGTAATATTGTAACCAGAAATTTTAGAAGAACATTTTCCCAAATTTATTTTACAACATTTATGTACATTTACAGGTTAACACAACATTTTGTTCAATAGATTTCAAAAACACTTCAGGTTTATGTTTCTGCTATAGAGGCTGCTTTCCTGTTGACAGACATTGATATCTTTTCTAAGGGTATTAGAGGCCCCTTTTCAAGGGCCCCTTTGTTACCAACAATATACGCTTTGGGTGAAATTTTAGTATAGGCTTCAATTTAACTGGAAAATCCACTGCGACACCCTGGCCCAATTCATCTAGATAATAGTCCCAAAATGGAGGCAAGCAGAATCTTGAAAAATCCTCTTTTTCATACAGCATATAGCCAGCACTAGCACTGATCCCCTTATTCCTGAACACATATCTAATGATATCGTTGTCTATTGGAACTTTTGTAATGAAGTTGGCACGGCATGACTTGGACTTCAAAATACCAAGAACAGCTTCGACAAAAGTTGCAGCTGCTGCATCTAACCGAGATTTGGTTATATTTGGTTCGGTGTAACTCCTTAAATAAAAATTGGCATTTTTAGAACAAAATTCAAGCCAAGGCCCAAGTACCGGTACTTTCTCTGAACATCCCAGCGGCATTGCCAGCTTGGATAAGTTAAGGGACATATTCATATATTTGTGTTCACAGACCATAAAAACAATCGATTTTAAAAGAACTTAATAATGCAAAACACAGATAATAAATATGCCCCCCTCACTTATCGAGGTGGCGACACCACAGGAACATCCCAAAGAAACAACTAGAAACATGTATATTGGATGTACATGTATATTTTTTCATTGACCCAAGGCAATTTGTATACTCAAAAACTAAAATTAAGTTTTTGAGAGCGTCAAAGAATCAAAATATATACATACAACCTTCTGAATGTTCAGATTAATTTAGTTGTGGAGACCAAGAGTGACTAAATACTTGCCCTTCTAGTTAATATAAGTCTGAGAGTCAAATATTCTATAAATTGAGCACAAAATCGCAGCATAAATGCAAAATTCATACGATATGAGCATACACTCAATTTGTCCGCTATTCCATCACAGTTTGCACTTACCTAATTGCACAATCATTCAAATGTCCTGCAAGTTCCCAACTACACGTCCACGAAGGCCAGTTCTCCCATTTTACTAAGTATTCATCTCCCTAGCAAGGTAAATGTTTGAAATCCGACGTGATATACAAACACGCAGACGATTTGTACCAAAAAAATTGTGTTTGTATACTGTATATCATATGGCATATGTGTTTATATAAATATAGAAACATTTATAATAATTTAAACAGATTATACCTCTTTCCCTTGCCGTTTAGATATAATTCTCTCCACTTTATAAATTTTCCTCTGCTTGTGAACAGATCGATGGAATAAATCAGAACATAAGTTGTTCAATATTTTACAATCAATATTTGCCCGTGGCCTCTGTTGTTCCGCCATCTTGAAAATTTTGGTTGTTGCGAGCATGCTCGTTAGCGATTTCATGTATCCGCATACTAAAAATTCGCAGGCGCGGAATGTCGCAAATTTCTGGTAATGACTGGGTGATTGAATTGTTTCAAATGTTTATCTAGTGTTGCATTTAGAATAAATGGAGAACTTGTTGCCCCGAATAATACGCGTTAGAATCAATAAACTTCAAAGGCACTATTTGGATCTTTCGGATCGCTCAACCAGAAGAAACAGTAGCGTCGCGATCTTCTTCATTCAGGACAATATTTAGGAATGCCTTTTCGATATCTGCGTATTTCTTTCGATGAAATCTAAGCAATATTAAACTTGGTTGATTTGACGTACTGCAGCTGAAGTTGTACACAACTTGTAGAGGTGTGGTGGATGATTCTTTAAATACGGCGTGATGGGGAAGATAGTGACAGGTTCCATTGTTCATACTGGGGTTTTCAACTTTCTCGATAAAGCCTTGATTGCACTGATTAACAATCACGTTGTTGTACATCATAGGTTTCTCGGGATCAGCAGCTAGTCGCTTCACCATTGATGTCTTTCTTTGTTGTGCAATTCTGACGTTGGATGGTAGTATTGGTTGTTCTGGTTTCCAAGGTAACTTGGCATCATACTTTCCATCTTTCAGAGAAATGGATGTGTCTTGATAATGTAGTAGGAATTCTGAAGTATCATCTTTCTGATCTGACCAAATTCCAATTGAGTCAAGTTCCAAGAAACGCTGGAGTTCAAATTCGACATATTTGCTTGCTGTCATTACATTTAAGATGGTGGCATTTAGTGTGGATGTCTGGTTGATCAATGAAACAGGTCCAGATAGAAGATAACCAAGTTTTGACTTGGCAGCAGTTGGACCAGGGCCTTTATTTTTTTCCATTTTAACAATATTCCAATAATTATCTGCTCGGATCAAGAGAGTGGGGCAGAAATTTGAGGAACTGTCATAACTTCAATTAGAATCTTTTCTCCTGTGGGTGTCTTTACGTTGATGGTACCTACTTCTACTTTTCTGATTGATGTGGTTGACCTACCAAATGTGGAGAGGGCAAGGGTTTCTTCACGCTCGATCGTTAGACCTACATCGTTGGCTAAAGTACTGGTGATAAATGATCGATGGGATTTCAGTTGAGCATAAGCTGGTATGGTGTTTGCAATGACAGTCCTTGTATCAACCCTTTTTACTTACATTGTGATACTACATGATTATCATTAAGGCAGTTGAAACATAGTTTAGAATATTGTACTATGTTGAGTTGTTGTTTCTTATCAGTTACAATGGTGCAGTTAATTGGGTTGTGCGAGCCTTTGCAATAAACACATTCTTGTTTCACTGGGGTTAGTGGTCGATGGTGTGATTTGTATGATGGGTTCTGTGATTGTTCAATTGTGAAGGCTGCTGTGGGTGAATCGGGGAAATAACCATGGTGTTTCTTAAAGGGATTGTTCTCTCCTGCTTCTAATATATTGATTTATCTGCGTAATGCTTTTTTGAGCTCATCAAGTCTCCATTCATCACTGTTGTGTTCTCTAGTAAGTGTCTTAATCAAATCTGATTGTAACTTCTTACGGATTATGGGGACCAAGATGTCCCCATATGCTTCATGCGACTTTCCTAATGCTTCCAGTGCACGGATAAATTTCGATTTTTAAATTTCGATATTGTTAGATGTAGAACTGAGAAAGGCAGAACCTCGTTGAGGTGTAGAGGTCCGATAATATGGAACCAACTTCTCGAAGACATTAAAATAATAATTAGTAAGGATAATTTTAAATCGAAACTCAAGAAAATAGAATTTAGTAATATAAACTTCCTGAAAGAAGCTGCTTTAAATAGTAATAAAAAAGATGATTTTATGTATTATTAATTAATTAATCCTTAGTTATATTTAACATATATTGTAATCTTTAGTTTGGCAGGTCCACATCAGCTTTTAGTTGACGGATACTAACCTGCCTTATCAAATAAATTATGAATGAATGAATGATGTGTGTTTCCAGTGTGTCATAGAAATCCTTTAAGCTTTGTAGTGTACTCGTTGGGCTTTGAGTGTTTAATAGTGCTTGCATGTGTGCGAGTACTCACTGCTCTGTGTTGTTGACTAAATCTTTCTTGTAAGAGTTTAATACTTTCTAGATAGTCAAGGGAAACCCAGCTATTGCTCTCTATGCTTCTCCAGTTAGTTGAGCTTTTTGATGAAATTTTTGGTTAAATAAATCGTTTTTTGTGATTAAGCTCTGCGGGTTCTCTGCCTCTATAATCTCCGTTTCTATATCTCCAGGTTCAGTGATTAATGCAAATATCTTCTCGTCTAGATCTGCAAGTACTTTGCTGATCAAGTTGTTCTAATAGCCCGCTAATAGGGCATTCTGTTCGTTTTGATCACTGACGCTTTCAGATTGTTTTAGCTCCGTTATTCTCTTGAAAAGTTTTGTTAAATGTGGCTTTTGGGCTCTTCAAGATGCCACTAAACGTTGTTGTTCTTCCATCCTGGTCACAGCACCAATATCAGATGTTTATAGTTGATTTATATTCGTATAAATACATGCTAACATGCATATGGGAAAAACATCAATATTAACAAAAAATGGCGTCCAACGGAAAAGCGCGCTAAAACAGTATATACTTTATATAACATATTGTCAGTCATTTTCGACAAATAGCACAAAAAAGGTGGTGAGGTAAGAAATGCTACAAGACAACTTTAAGGTCGGTTTCCACCCCATAAGAGCCGAAATTACCAACAAAGCAGGTATAAACCTTGGAAGAAAGTAATATGGTAACTTTGATAGTGGTAATACGGCAAACAGCCAATTCTATACTCTATATACTAGTCTTACAAACGAGTGTGACTTACTATCCGTAATGGTTAAGATACCAATAAAAAAATAAAGTTTATACATGAGACACAATACTTTTAGCAAGTCAGGGCTCTGACACGGAGCATGAACATAGCTGATGGCCCCAGCATCAGCACATGCAACAGCAACAAAGCATCGTAATAATAAATACATGTGTTTAAATATACAAGGACGACATTTCAACAGCATGAAAGGAAATATGAAACGATATACTACATATACTTACCAAATAGTACAACTTCTGACATTCTTTGAAGAACTTGGTAGGTGTTGTACTTGGATTAGTTCAGAGGAAAACCAAAAAACTATGCTGAATATAAAATTTAAAGCTTTTGTTAAAATGGCCATGTCTATTATGTGTGTCTATTGTCAAAACATTTCTTTCACAGCAAAAAATAAAAAAAATTAACAGCATACTTACTGTAAAAGTTTCAACTTTCACGTAATACTTTTTTCACCTTCTCAAAAGTATCATATTTTTTTATTTACCAATATATTTAAATTATCTAAGCAGTCGCAAGCTATATAGACTCAGGAATTTTTGCTTTGTATCGCAGATGGGAGAAAAGACAATGCTGAAAACCTTTATTCTGGCATGAAAAAGCAGAGGCTTCCCCCGGCTTAGCTGTTTTTCTCAATAGCTTGCCTGCAGCAGCCTCATACGTGGACTATAAAAAATACAAATCATATTTCTGGCATGCCTATGAAAAAACATATTTCTGCCATAAGCAACTTGATTTTCTTATTGAATCTCACAGCCCCCCTGTCCAAAAATGGATGAGGGCAATGAGCTGTGCAGAACCTTGAAGGGAAATAAAGAGGGGAAAATAAAATCAAGCCAAACCATGCCTGTAATATATGGCAGGATGACATAGGGTTTTCATTTCAAATTTTCACCTTCAGTTCTGTGCTCAACTTCCTCAATGTAACACACAAAAAACTCACCTGTTTTTGTGCTGTTATCATTGCTGTCTTTGTCTTAAAAGCATAGTACATCATATAAACCATACAAACCAGGCCCACTATGAAGTAGAGTGGCCAACCATTCATCCTAGTCTTTTAAACATCTGTGTCAATCTAAATGAATAATTTTGGACCATGGTCCTCATCAAGGTTTTCTTTTTGAAAGAGTTTCAAAAGCAGCAACAGGAGTTGCCACTTCAGTGACATATTCAAATGGTGATTTCAATGACAGATTTCATTGAATTCGTCATCACATGACCAATTGTCCACATTAATAACATCTATATGTCAGCACTAGTTCGATATTTTTAAAAAATGTAGAAAGTGCTGTACAAGTAAAAAATTGATTGTGTATTACTTCAAAATACACAATACTAGGTAAAACATGATATCATGCTCTTCAAAGAGGTTTTAGAAGTTAATCCCTTTTAAGCCAAAAAGAAAACTGTCCAGTGAGGACAATTTTCGCAAACTGTCGCTGGCAACCTTGTGCAGTTGGAAGACCCTTCTTTTAAGAAAACACTCTCAAAGCGTTCCGTTCAAGATTGTTGCAGTCTATTGTGTGAAAAACACAAAAAGAGAATTAGGTACAAGATGAAGGCTACAGGGATATCACCAAAATTAACAGAGTTGGATAGTTTGATAGACTAAACTTTGGAAAAAGTGGAGGCAAGCGAAGAGTTGAGAGGATCACAAAGTAGGAAAATATTCATAGTTCATTAAGTACAATGGTTACATTAGTATGCATGTGTATTTTAATACCACGCATGTCAAATTAGGCATCGTATCCATTTATAATTATAATGGGAAATTTGCAGCTTCATAGCTTGATTAACATTAACCCTAGGTTAATTTTTAACCACTGTTTGAGGGTAGTACCCTCACTAAAGTTGACAGTAGGCTTGAGAGAAGTCATAAACAACTGTCATTTTATTTTTAGATGAAGTACAGAAATAAAAAAGTTGAGGAAGATCAGAAAAATGCTGTAGACATTCAAAAAAAAGCAAAAAAAGTTTAGGTCATGAAAAAGTTTGGAGAGACCAAAAAGAGAAAAATTGATGAGGGAGAAATTGAAGAGAAGGCGTAGAATATCTGGTTCTGATACATTACAGCTCATAAGGGGACAGTCAGAAAATGAAATGAAAATAAGTGAGAGGGAACTGGAATCGGAAAGGGAGAAACAGAACAGGGAGCAGGAGTAGCACAACGAATTTAAAGAGACAATGGCTCAGCAAATGGCTCAACAACAACAGCAAAACAATTTAATGCTGTCAATTCTTGAGAAGAAGTCATCATAACATTCTGATTTTAATTGCACATTTCAATACTGAATACCATGAACCTCTTTTATGTAACTCAGAGGTTTATGGTTTTAGGTGGTCCATAGTTTTGTAGTGGGAGGGTTTGGAAAACCGGCAAACTTCAAAGTGACTATTTGATACTTGAACTCGAAGAAAGACATCACGTGACAGTCAAGGAGCATACATTTTAATTTTGTAGTATAATTTTATGTTGCTGATCAGAAAATTTTGATTTTTTCGATAGTTTTACAACAATTTCATAAATATTGCATTTTTGTTGTACTTTACTTATGCGAAAGGCAACGTTTGAGACCTTTTTATGTGCTATTGGTCCAGCTGCTTCCGCTATATATAGTATCGACGGGGTGCCAGCTATCGTATTTCAAGTCACAAATATATTTAGTGAACCTTCAGACAGCGATACTCTTTGAATAAAACTAAGTATTGGAAACATGGATATAGATGATGAGTACGAATCTGAGTTTCTTGTTAGCCTTTGCTCTGATTTCGAGCAAACTGTGGCACTTCTCCAGATGGATATTCAGGAGGTTCAATCCAAAGTTGAACACTCGCTTGAAGAGGTAATAGAAATGGTATAGTCATACGGTAGTTACGCTTCATACCGTTAGTATCTCTAAAACCTTAATTGTTGTTACACCTTTCCCTCCATGTTGAAGGAAAGAAGCAGTTTCCTTGCAATTTCTGCGAGAAAGTGTGCAAATCAAAAGGTGGCTTAACGAAGCACCAGTGGAGTAAACACGTTGAACAAGTGGGTGAGAGTTCATCTAGAGAAAGGTCAAGATGACCAAGGAATATCAAAGGTATAGTTCTTATTTTAGATTGCTAAAATCACAAGTATTTTGCCAGTCCTGTAACCTTTTTTATTTCATTGTTAACTAGATTTTAGGAGGAGATGTCCCTGTTACCTTACGAATATGGACCATTATCTTACCTTAGCACACATTCATTTTACCAAAAAACCCCCAAAAACTGGTTGTACCTAAACTGGTAACATATTTTTAAACACAACAACATGTTACTGTATCTGGCCAACACTCCAACTCTCCAAGATAAGTTACAAAAACTAAATGCTACAACATCACCACCTAATATGAATGGTTTATCAATTTTACAATTAAAAAGATGCTAATCAAATTAGGCATTTTGAAATTGCCCAAGCATATGAATGACCTAAATTTTCTGATAATGGATATATGAGGTATCAGTACTATCTTAAGTTATCACATGCAAACTGATTAAACCAATGTTGAAATAGTAGTGGTGGGCGATACTGGGAATTTTGATGTTGATACCGGTTACTTTTACCTCGATACCACTGTTTCGATACGATATTCGATACCGATACTCAAAATTGTATATAAATGTATAGCGAAATTTCAATATAGTAAATTCAACTCAAATGATATTTTTCAACTCAAGTATATACATAAATGGTAAACTTCTGTTCAAAAATGTCAAGTGGAAAGAATTAAATGTTTTTTGGTTTAAAAAGAGAAACATATTTACATTCTTAGGTTTCAAACAACTTCGCTTATGTGAAACCAACTCTCCAGCTTTTAAAAAGAGTCTTTCGGAGGGGACAGATGTAGCTGTTATGCACAAGTATTTTTTCGCCAACTTGTTCAAATTTGGGTAATACTTGTTATTTTCAAGCCACCAGTTCAGTGGGCTATTTTCTCTTTTGACTAATGTTTCATCAAAATATTGTGTACTTTCTAATGTAGCATCAGCTCTGACATTTCTCTCATTTGATGAATTTGATACTCGCAAATCGAATTCCTGCCATAATACATTAGTGCTAGTGGTTGGCTTTGGTGTAGCAGCTTCACCTGACATATCTTCTTGATGTTCTTCTGATGATGCTAAATTTGCTAATTCCTGAACTAATGACTGGACTCCTTGTGTTTCTCCACGATTTCGAAACGCAATCTTTTTTAGACGCGGATCAAGTAGTGTGCCAAAGTTTCATTGCCTTCTATGTTAACAAAGCGACGCTGCATTTGAGCAATCAATCCTTGCTTCAAAGGAATTTCCAAAGGACTCTTTAATGTTAGTAGTTGCAGGGATCTTGACATTGGGATTATTTTTGAAACAGACACAAACTTATCAGCGCTCATCTCTGTTGTTGCGGCTTCAAAAGGTCTCAAAATTTCAACTGCCTTCTTAAGTAGCTCTAGATCATCTCCTGAAAGACACATCTCACTCTTGCTGCTAAGACAGAGGGTAGTGGTAACTGCGTCATGCTGCTCAATGATTCTTTCTAACATATAAAATGTAGAATTCCACCGTGTATCCACATCTTGGATCAGCTTCTTTTCTGGCACTCCCAGTTGTTTCTGAATCTCATTCAACTTGTTGGAGGCTTTACAACTGTGGTGGAAAAATGTGACAATATTTTTACATTTTGTCTTCAGAGCAGACACTTGCGGATCAGATTCAGGAGCACCCTTGGCAATCAAATTAAGGGTGTGTGCAAAACACGGGATGTGCTTCCAACCTGTAAGCCTGGCAGCAACCACCGCATTTGCTGCACTATCAGTCACTAATGCAATGACTTTTTCTGACACATCCCATTCACTGGCAATTCTGATCAACTCAGCAGCAATATTTTGTGCAGTGTGACTGACATTAAGATGAAAAGTTTCCAGTACAAAGGCTTTCATTTGCCAAGACTGATCAATAAAATGGCAGGTCACAGTCATGTAACCCTGGCTGCTTCTAGATGTCCATATATCAGTAGTTAAGCAAACAGCTGATGCATTGTGTAGCTCATCCTTCACTTTCCTCACAACATCATCATATTTAAGAGGGATTTTTTTTATCAGATTTCTTCGGCTGGGCAACTGATATTTTGGATCCAATAAATGAACAAACTTATTAAATCCCTTGTCTTCCACAACAGTACTGGGTTGCATATCAGTTGCTATCATCTCTACAAGAGCTTCATCAAGCTTTTTCTGATGCACATTAGATGAAGCATATTTCTGACCTCTGCCAAATGCTTCTTGAAGTGTGGGTTGGACAGACACTTTACGCTTTTTCTTATTTTCTTCCTCTTGCTGAATTCTTCGATTTTCAAGGATTTTATATTCAGCTGGATGGTTAACCATAAGGTGCTAGAATAACAATGTGAACAATGTTTGAAAGTTAAAACTTTACAGCTGATCTCTTAAAGTTGTACACTTTTAAAGTATTAAAATTTCATCTTAAAATATATTCGCATACAATTACCATATGAAAGTAGAATGCAAAATTTGCATTGCAAATTAGTATTAAAATTTAATACCTTTGCCAGGTTTGAAGTGTTACTGAGATGCTTCACAATCTTTTTGCATAATGAACACTTTAAATCTCCATCCTTGTCTAGTTTCTCAAAATAATCCCAAACAGGACTACGAATACGACGTTTAGCAGGATTATGACTGCTTTCACAAGTGATTACAGTGCCATCAGTGTGCACGTCGCTCGCCATGTTTTTCAACTTAGCATTCCCTTGTATCCTTGTAGGCACCAATGATACCCCCAAAATTCCCCATTAACCCTCGCCTACCAATTGTTCCTCATGAGTCCCTTTTAGTCGCAATCCGGTTATGCAAGAGTTCAGTGACTAAAAGTTTTAGTCACTGAACTCTTGTACAACCGGACTGTGATTAACAGGGGGACTTATCTAAAACTCAAAATTTCGTAACACGTGACAAGTATTGAAATTGTCGATACTTGAAAATACTTATCCATACCAATACAATACTTGAAAATATCGAAGTTATCAATATTTTTTCGATATATCGCCCACCACTATGAAATAGGTAACAATAAACAGATAGATACAAAGATGTTCTGAGTTGCAAAAGACTATAAATTATACAAAAATATGTGTTTGAAAATGCCATATCATACAAATCAAATATATTTCCAACTGATGGAAGAGGGGTGACCATGGTTCCTCTTGGCAAAATTAATGTGTTCGAACATGTGTGAGCTGTTGGCATTGTTTTCTTGTCCTGACCTTCTCTTATGGCTTCACCACTTAGATTACCTAAAAATTTGAAACATCAAACATAATAATCAATTTAAACCCATTGCCAGCTAGAGCTTTCCCATGATGAGTAAAATCGTCTGGCTTTAAACAGAGTAAAATGACAATGGGTTAAGGCAGTTATTCAATAACTCAACACAGTTATCCAATAACGCAAGAGCGTGTAACCATTTTATTACCTGCATATGTTTTGCATCCAACTCACTGTTATTCACAGCAACAAAGTCAATTGATGGCTCCTTTGCAAATCCCAACACAGGCCCTTCGCTAGCCCCAGTGACAAATTCCAATATGTTTTCAAGGTTTACAACTCTTCTTCCACTAGACACTTCTCTCACATACTTTACAAACTTTACATACAAAGCCTTTTCATGAGCAAAACTATTAGCCCCATCCTCGAAAATGATGGCTTCAAGAGAAATAGTAGTTTGGGAACTGTTATTCTGGCAAATGCAGATGGTCTAAAGAGGTACAAGAGCAAAGGAAACTTCTTACCAATTCATTGGATACCAAAAGTATCCATTCCTCTTTTTAGCTCAAGAATACAAGGAGGCAATTGCACATCGTCACTGAAGAATACTTGCTGTAAAATTTCTTCAGGCATATACACAGGCAGCTGGCCATTTTGTAGAAGTGCTATATTAGCCAACATAAAATAGTCTTTTGACAAATGTTCTTTAACAACACTAATCGTAACCACTCCTTACCTGGGTCACCATTATCGGTAGCTTGTTCACCATAAAACTGCACTTCAAATTTTACACTTGGATCAGTAACATTTTTAAGTTAATCAAATGGTGTCTGAAGAATGTCATCTCTGTCTACAGTAATGAAGTTTGTCTCACCATCAAGATTTACTGAAGAGTCGTTTATATCCAGTGGCCTGCCTTTAACTATCTTCTTCTGGAGATATAGAAGCATTTCTGCTGGTTCACTGATACTCAATGGCAACTCATTCACAACTTTATCAAAAAAGTCAGGTGGTCCTTTAAATGTTTGTTCTACAACTTCCACATGCGATACTAAAGTTGGAGATTTTTAGTGCTCTGCAGATGGGGCTTCATCTCAAGTATCAGATTACCTCAGGCTCAGGTTTTGCAGTGGTTTCTACACTAGGCAATACTTCTGGTAGATCTGAGTCAGAATTATTTTCAAGTACATATTCACAATACTTTCGTATCGTTATATACAGAAGTCCTTGTCCTGTAAGTTTCTTCATCAAAATTATATTTGATATATTTACTTACTCAAAGTGTTGTTATTAATCTTTGATGTACTTTTACAAAAGTACACCTAAACCTTGACCTAAACTTGGCCCATGGTTATTCCTGTTGATGATCAATGATTTGAGATGCCCCAATGCAAACAAGTGGAAGTATGTTGACGATACGACTGTTTCCGAATTCATTAAAAGAGGAAATCGCAGCACTATCCAAAGCGACGCCGTCATTGTGCAGGACTGGTCACATAAAAACAAGTTACAGTTAAACACAGAAAAGTGCAAGGAGATGATCATTGATTTTAAGAAGCAAAAACATTCTTTTGATCCGATTACAGTAGAAGGAAAGGAACTTGAGGTTGTTAGCCATGCCAAGATTCTTGGAGTGACTATTTCTAACACTTTACTGTGGAACGATCATATCAACGATGTCATAAGGAAGTCTAACAAACGTTTATATTTTATAGTTTTGCTAAAACGCGCATGCGTACCAATAGAAGATATCATTATGTTCTATTGCACCTGCATCAGACCTGTGCTTGAATATTGTGCACCTGTATCCCACCATTCTCTGTCGAACTACCTAAGTGAGGACTTAGAACGAGTTCAAAAACGCGTGCTGTCGATATTATCTCCAGGAGAGTTGTACCAGCAAAATTTAAAGAAATTTAATGTACCAACACTTCAAAGTCGGAGACATGACTTGTGTGAAAAACTTTTTAAAAAGATCATGTGGGATCCATCGCACAAATTAAACGGTTTACTTCCACAAAGACACCAACCAAAGTACAATCTTAGGAAAAACAAAACATTCAATATTCCCCAAATCAAGACAAAGCGTTACCAGAACACTTTTATTCCATCAATGTGCAGCTCCTATTAATAACATATCTTAGAGTTTCGAATATTTCACAATATTTAGTTCAATTGTACATATATGCTTTATTTATACTTACTTAAATAGTCTTATATTGTATACCTTTTTTTAAATGTAAATTAATTACGCAATTCAGCTCCAGGGCTGCGATGTAATTTTTTGGAATAAACTATCTATCTAAACTATCTATCTATCACCAATCATATGATACCTGCCCTGAGGTGCTGACCTCATCTTTTCTCTAATATCATCCTTTTTATCATTTTCATTTAGTGTTACAATATCTCTGTCAAGAATCATTCCTTTTTTCAAGGTGACTTCTTCCTCATCACTTTCATCAGAATTGCTGAGAAAGCAAACTCAAAAGGTTTGTTTTTGCTTTGTGCAACTTTGCTCTTTTTCGCCTTTGGTTCTGCTGGCAGCATTGTCAAACTTAATCTCTCATTGCTACTAAGCCTTCTACTGGTTCCACAGCTCCTGCTATTTGACATAATATTTCTTGCTCTTGTGAGAGCATCTTGGGTAGTTCAACGAGTTTGGCCTGTAGCATTTTCATGGACAACAGATCTAGAGGCAACAGAGGCTGCAGAGCCAACAGAGGCTGCAGAGCCAGAAGTCAGAGAAGGTTCAGCGACTACTAGAGGGGAATTGCTTTGAATTTGTTCTGGCCTTCCAGAATTAGAATGTAGCGAGGTGTTTTCAGAATCAACTGTTAACAACATATTTGAAGCTTATTGTAGAAGTTCCACTGCCGGCGTCATTCTTCTATGATGGCTTTTTGTTTGTACTTGCAAAAACAAGGAGTAAAAAGTCAATAACAACAGCACATGGCGGGAGGCTAAATCCGGTTGAGTCTGACTATGTACCGATAAATTACGAAGATAAGATGCTCGCCCGAATTTGAATGAATATATTTCGCCCGAATTTGAATGAATGAATTTCCGACTGGATTGAATGAATATATTTCATATGGAATTGAATAAATATATTTCATGTTGAATTGAATGAATATATTTCACATTGAATTTAATGAATATATTTCATATTGAATTTAATGAATATATATCATATAAACTTAACTTTAACTTTAATAATTATGCCTCTTTGAGCATCTCTATGTTGTTACAAAGTTCAAAAACAGTTCAGTATAAAAATTACTTACAAAAACCTCTATAAAAACATATCTATAAGTCTATATATACAAATACACTAGCTCATATTTAAAAACCTAAATTCTATTAAAAACTTCATCTGATAAGTCCCAATACCCATTAGTGCTGTCTCTGCCTAGATTAGTCAATTTATGATATTTTAATTTTTAATGTAACGGCTATCATCTGTTGGTTGGCGCACTGCATTTTGGGAATTTTGTGATTTGTAGGCGACTGTTATTTTCCCATTTTGCATGGCAAAAAATGTTATTATTGTTTTAAATTAGACATTATTTATTTTCTCTATTTGTATAATTCAGATGTTTCAAACAGGTGCCACACTTTTAAAATTCGGTCTTAAAGTTGTCATACTTTAGTGTTTTGTCGCAAAACATTTTACATGTTATAAGTAAACAGCTGATTCTGACGAATTCTTATATGCAATTTCAACAATGATTGGTCCAAATATTTAGCTATGTCATATCTATAAACTGTGTAAAAACTAAAGCTTTAAATGGAATTCCACTTGTTTCACAGAGATGAGAATGTCAGTCATATTTCCGATTTTCAATGGTGCATATTTACAAATAACCAGTTTTTTAGTACAAAATATAAATTGGTTATATCAAATAACCAGTTTTCATGCACAAAATATAAATTGGTTATGTCATAGATTAATGAGTATAAGATGGCCAACTCGCAGTGATTTCTGTCCCCTTGTTTTAATTGCGCATGCGCTAACCTCTGGTAAGTGTTTTTGCGTGGATTAATATAGGAAAACACTGATTTTTTGCATAGAAACAGCGATTTTAAAAAATATATTTGCCCGATTTGTTTATTGCTTTCAATTTTTGGAGAATGTACTGGAGTTGATATTTTAAACGACTAATGGCATAAAAAAATTACTTGGACGGCCAGAAAAACGGAAAAAAAGATGCAAGGAGTGGAGAATTTGCAAATTTGAAAAAGAATGCTTCGAATGGACTTACAAGACTCCAAAAACAACATCAAACTAAACTTAAAATAAGCTGAAAAAGTATTCTACGTATGAAACATCGAAGAATCCCAAACTAAAAGGTGAGTGGATGTCATTTAAACTCATTTTGGTACGAAAACGAAGCAGACAAAATCCAAAGCCTGCATGATCAAGATGCCAATAAACTTTCAATATACAATTTAAAAGCTCTTCTGTTGGTCCTAAACAGGAAATATACGCGTTTTACAAGACAAAAGGATAAAACCTCGGTACTAAAACAACGCTACTGTTAATATTTTATGTTTAAGATGCTGTTTTTTCCACCGTTTAAATTGGTCACGGCTAACTTGTTTTACTATAATGGCTGTGAAAAATTTCCCGAAATAGTGCCAGTTTACACAAGGGACAAGATATAAAGCATCAGAATAAGTTTAGGAAATACTGTTCAGAAAAACAATACCTGTACTGGAACGTTTTAACATCTCTCCACATATCATTTGATCAGTAGCTACTCAAAAACACGAATAATAATGTGCAAAATGTTTAACTATGTTTTGCTTGTAGAATATACACAGTGGAATTGTGGATCAGTCAATGGTTCAGTTTGGTGTGACTTATTGTGGACTCTTATATTAACACATTTTGAACAGCCATCATTCAGTGCAAACTATTTTAGTTGGCAGTTGCAGGTTTTACAATTACAAAGAATACTTGCCCTGTATGATCCAGCAGCTGCTCTCAGTATTCTCAAGAATGTGATAAATTTTAAAGAAAGTCTGACCTAGTGTTCATGTTTACATGCAGTGTACATAGCATTTTAGTGACTATATATATTAATGAACAAATTTCCAAGACCAATGCCAACAGCAATGATTATCTAACTCTTTTTAGTTAGCCCTAAGGTAAAAATCTTCAAATGTTTAATATTATGTATACCTATTCCAAATTTAATGGTAATAAACAACAGTTTTCCTCAGTAAAATGACCTTTTTCCAGAATATAGGTGTTTGAAAACAATATTTAAGAGCAATATCCACAATAATTGTAGGAACAATTATTATAGTTAGTACTGTGAAAGTACCAATTATTTATTGTTCTCCGAAATAAGTTCTTCCATGCTATATAAATCTTTCATATAGAACAATACCATATTTAGAGTAACATATGCAACTACATATTTCAAATATCTGTTGGCTAGGAGCGTTATATTACTATTATATACATCTGTATCATAGATCTGTATTTGTAAAAAGAGTGTATAATCTATGACGTTGTTTACAACTTTTGTTACTTGCTATTTGGCGAAACGGTGTTGAACGAAAGCTGAAAAAAAAGGGCAGTTTTCAAGTGAGAACTGTGAACTCACCTTACTGCATCTTTGGGAAAACGGGAAAAACTAATATTCGGATTTTTTTGTTTATTGTTACAACAGTTTGGAGCCGAGCACCAGCAAGTGCCTTTTTTGCGTTTCTTTTTCGCCAACTTTTCATTTGAAGCCATCTCGTTTTTGTACTATTAATTTACCGATAATTCTAATAGGTTAGGAGTTATGGTATATTAAATATCCTTTTTTACTATTAATATCGTAATTTTATGAAAAAGTGCTAAAACCTGTGGATATTGCATTAAAAACAGATCGAAAAAATGGGCCATTAACACAAGACGACTTGACCTCGCAAAGAAAGACGCAAAATACTTAAACGAAAATATCCGCATTTGTAGTGACCACTTCGAGAGTGAATGTCTAAAAAATCCCTGAAAAGTGATGCTACTCCAACTCTTTTTCAAATACCAAATCCTCCTCCCCAAGTTGGCCAAAAGCGACGATTACTAAACCAGGAAGGAAAAAGTACAACTTGCAGTAAGCATAATAATAATTTTAACTATGATTTTAAAAGTTGCAACAAAACAAAGTTCTGAACAGCAGTGTTTTACACAAGCAACTTTCATTTGTTTACTTTTAAATTTCTAAATAACTCGGTTTATAGCAATTTTTATTTGCTAATCCTGAACCAAAACAAATTAATGAATAACTCTGTCAATTTTTGTTTGTCTTCAGAAACGCTCTTGACAGTCTTGTTTTAAAAGTACGATATCTTTCACTGTAACAAATGTAGTTTATCAAATAATAATCCTAACTCCACTTTAGAGAAAAAGAAAGCCAACAATATAATGGAATGCATTGAAAAAGGTATTCACTGCACTACAAAATGTGAAATTCTAAATTTTAAAAACCAGTCCGCAGCAAATTATAATGCAATAAAACTGTAATTGAATATCACATTGTTAGGTCTTTATTGCACAAGTAATTGCAACCCAGTTTCACCCAGAACATTCATTTTTATGGATACAACACAAAATTTCGAAGCACCTGAAGGTAAGACAAAGCACTATAGTAGATAAACACTATGTTATTTGCAGGGCGCTTATATATATAAGCATTATATATATAAGCGCCCTGGTTATTTGTTTTTCAATTGCACTTGATATGAAAATTTCATCCTGACAATAAATCATTAACATCTAGATTCTTCTACTGTCCATAATGTTCAAGTGCATACTGAAAGAGATACTGAAAGACAACATTTGCTGAGTGAAGGTGAGATTCAGTGAAAGCAATTCATTTTAAGCACATAAAAAATGTATCTAATTTGACAAAATAATTCCTTACCAATGCTTAGATTCATCAAGTCCACATGAAAGGGTGCATGCTAAAGGGGATACAGCACACTCCATTGGTGAAGGTGAATAACCCACTTTTTATTGAAACATATTTATACTAGAAAAAAAAACAAGAATTATAAAATTGGTGATTTGATTTATTAATGTTACAGGTGCTAAGTCTGAAGAATGTCATTGTAAAGCAAGGCAAAACATATATAAATACAAAAGAACAATAGCTCGACAAAAGAAACAACTACAGCGCCTTCGCTGTGCCTTAAACAGCAAGAAGAAAGCAAGAAATACAGATAAGGATACTGCACTTCAAGTGGTAACATTCATCGCAATGCAAATAGAACTGTTCAGAAAAAGGAATAAAGGGCAACGATATTCCAAGGAAATGAGGGCATTTGCACTATCTCTCCATCACATCAGTGGAAAAGCATATCGTCTGCTGGCAAAATTTTTTAGCCTACCATCCAGAAGCAGTCTTAAAAATTGGGTTACTGGCCTACCAACATCAGCTGGAATGCATAAAACAGCTAAGGAGTTCCTGGAAAGCAAAGTACAGGTCATGGAGGAGTCATGCAGATTGTGCACCCTGACAATGGATGAGATTTCATTAAAAGCAAATCTTCAATATGACCCTGCCAAGGATGAAGTTGTTGGAATTGAAGATTTTGGTAACGGTGACAGAACTGACAACATCGCAACTTCAGCTTTGGTGTTTATGGCCAGGGGTATAAAAGACAACTGGAAACAGCCACTTGGTTACCTGCTTGTTAATGAATCCTGTCCCAGTGAAAAGCTCCAGGAAAAGCTTTATGAGATGATTGACACCTTAACTGCAGTTGGTCTTCACGTTGTAACCATAGTATCTGACCTTGGATCAAATTTCCAGAAACTGCTGACACATCTAAAGGTTAAACCTCAACAACCATGGTTTATTTACAAAGGAATGAAGATTGCCTATCTGTTCGACACTCCCCACTTGATTAAAGCTGTCAGAAACAATTTAATGAAATACAACTTCCATTTTGGTGAGAAAGTTGCATCATGGGATGATATCAGAGTGATTTCTAAACGTGACAAACAGCAATCACTTCGCTGCTGCCCAAAGTTGACCAAAAAGCACATCAACCCCAATGGTTTTGAAAAAATGAAGGTCAAGTATGCAACGCAAGTCATTAGTCAGACTGTTGCCTCAACACTACTAACCTATGTTTCCCTTGGTGCCATCTCTCCAACTGGCACTGGTACTGCTGAATTAATTTGTAAATTTGATAACCTGTTTGATTGTCTAAACAGTTCATCACTGAGCAGTCCCAAGATCTACAAAACGCCAATAAAAGAAGGTTCTGTTCACATCCAGTACATCAAAGAAATGTTGGAGTTAATCAAATCGATCAAAGTCATTGACAAGCAAACCAACGCTGATGTCACAAACCAGCTACGATGTCTGAAAGGATTTGAGATGACCTTGAATGGTGTTCTCTTTTTGTGGGACCAGCTACACAGTGGTTGGCATTTGGAATACCTGCTTACCAGGCGACTCAATCAAGACCCGTTGGAAAATTTCTTTGGGTTGATACGACAGCAAGGTGGAAACTCCGACAACTTCCTCACACCATTATCAAGTGGCAACTGTGCCATAGATTTGGACAACATTCTTGTGGGTTCCAGTGGTCATGTTGGTCATGCAGTTACCAATGATGCGTCCTCCACACCATTCACCTTCAGTGAATCAGACTTTAAAATGCAAGAAATTGAGCAAAATCTGGTAAGATTGAATGCATTAACCTATGTTGCTGCTTATTTGCTGAAGAAATGCCTAGAAAAACATCCTTGTGAGTACTGCAAAGAAAGTTTTCAAGCAAAAGAACTTACTAGTAGTGGCCAGCTTTTCTGTCATTTCAAAGCTTATGACACAACATCAAGTTTTGGCAGTTTAACAGTCCCTCAAGATAACTTTGTTAGTTATGTTTTAACAATTGATTCAAAATTTACTGAAGAATTTAACAATGGAATACAGAAGTTAAATATTGGCAAACACCTGGTGTCAAGTTTGCCAAGGTCCAATTTAGCTTTATGTCAGCAGTTTCCACAAACATAGCTTTTAAACCTATTTGTTAAAATGCGATTACATTATGCACTTAAATTTGGCAACAGAGAGTTGCAATGCAAGAAAAGGAAAAGCAGAAAGTTTATCAAGATCCAACATTTATGATGACAGAACTGATTTCAAAGACACATGTCCAAGTTGGAATGAATGGCAGATAACATTTTTGACAATCTTATGTCACAATGACGTTCGAGTAACTTTTTAGAGATAATACTTGTTTTAAAAATCAATCATTGTAAAATATTTTTTATCTTGAAACTATGTTGAATTTGAATGCTAACATTTTAACAAAGTGAATACTTTTGACACGACATGCAGCCAAGGTGTATTTAATTCCTTTTAAAATCCACTCATTAACTGCAAACTTTCACAAATTTCTGAATAGTAAGACTTAGTTCACTTTTAATGACATTTATATCAAAAGCAAAAGCACTTATATCAAAGTAAACAGTTCTTAAAAAGTATGTGTGAAGCTGACACGAGCTGTGTCGTAGACAATGGCCGCATGGTCATGCAACAACAAACAATCGCGGTTTTTAAAAAAAAATAATGAATTGTCACACACTATAAACAAATATTTTAAAAAACTTACCTGTGTTGTCAAATATTTTAGCCCAAAGATGTGGATCGGATGCGCCTGTTTTTTTAAAAAAATGATTTTCCGTTTTTCGAACGCCTATTTCAGTACTATTTATATAGGAATTCGACGATTGACACTTACCAGAGCATTTCGCGTGGCGCGTGGAAATGACGTATTACATTGAAAAGCAGGGGACACAAACATCAAAGGGATCGCCGCGAGTTGGCCATCTTATACTCATTAATCTATGGTTATGTCAAATAACCAGATTTCGTGCACATGATTAATTGTGGTTATATCAAATAACCACCTTCACACACAGTATCAATTTTGGTTGTATTAATTTATTTAATAACCACTTTGCTGACATTATTTAATTTGGTTATATTAAATAACCAAAATAATTTTTGGACACTTGGCAAGGCAGATGACATACTGGACAAAGTCTATTTTACCAACCCTTTCAAGGGGAGCCGATTGTCAGTTTCTTCCGGCTATTTTTGCGCATCAATTGTAAAACGCTGTGGTTAATCGAAGGTCTTTACTTTTTACTGCTTTCCTGTCCTGTTTTTTTATGGCTAACTCAGGTAGTTTGGCAAGATCGTTAACCATGGCAAGATCGTTAACCAAGGCTATCTGAAGGGCAATTGAAAAGATGTTAAGGCGTGAAGATGCACCGGTAAGCTCCTATTAAAAGACAAACTATTATTAATATCCATTGTTCATCATGCTTAATTCATACCATTTGTATGAATATTTAATTCTTTTTGTAATATATTCGCCGAAGAGTATTATTCGTTGCTATGTTGTAGTGTAATATATATTTATATATAAGGCTTTCTTTGCCAATATAGCCCTCAGATATACCAGCGGTAGAAGGAAGGCAACAACAGCATGTAAATTGCTTACAGGTTAGTTGGTATATTAATAATTAATAAATTTATGTGTATAAACATGCCACCACTTTCTAGTCCCTGAAATGATGGAAAGATTTTAGTAATTAATTGAAGGGGACAAAACACTCAACTGTGATTACTCTACGATGAAAATTAGCACACAACAAGGGCACTGGAGCCATGGGGGCATCTGCCCCATTGCCCACTGCTTATGGGGTAATGCAGGGGCAGCCCTGTGCATTTTGCTACCAAATAGCATTTCATACATTCTTATTTTGGTCCAAATTTGTTAATAAGCTATGTCATAATTCTGAAAAAAATGCATCCATCTGCAAATATGTATGTTTTCATAAGTTTAATATTCTTCTCCACATGGTTGCTAAGTCAAAACGAATATGTCTGAAAATGTATGCTTTTCAGACACACTGTATAGTATGGTGATGATGCAATTGTGCTTCAGTAGGTTCATGGATTAGCTTAGCAGCCTAATGGATAAAACGAACCATTAGTCAGGTGGAGGCTTGTCATTCATCATTGATAGATTGTCCGTGCATAATTAGCGCATTGAGAGGCACAACCGTGCTTTAAATGAGCAAGTGCTATCTACATTTAGAGAAGAGTTTTAACAGCTTGAGGGCGAGGGTATTCTTGTTGTTAACAATGATACTGATATATTCTGTCTCCATTGTGCATATCTTTCACGAGTTAACAAGTTCCTGGAGGAATTTGTCGCTGCCCATAACTCTCATTGAATATCAAATACGCAGATTTGTTAACCTAAGACCTGTTTCAAGCGTTGAACTTTCCATACGCCAAATAGAATAAAAATCAAAATGAACAAAAACTTTAGCTCATTTACCTCAGGTTACAGGAGCACATAAAAATTTCGACCTCTGAAACAGGTCAAAGCTACACATTCAGTTTTCTTATACACATTTACTTTGACCGTGATAATCAAGATTTACACCCCACAAAATGGTAGGTACTATGCCATACAAATTTGTGATGTCGAAAGTTTGTATACCTGTTAATAAAAAAATCACCTTCGCATTCTTGCAAATAGTCCCTCCAATGCATAATTGCTAGTTCCTCTCTCTCTCTCGTATCCTGCATTCCTCTTCCGATAAGATAGGAGTAAAGACATTGTCCAGACAAGTTGCTGCTAATTTTTGGCTGGTGTTACAGAAGAGCAAAATACCGATGGGAATTCCTGCAGTAAATTAAGGACATCCAAAGTTTGCAATCCTTCCTTAAACTGTTCCATGGCACTCCTGGCGATCACAAAGAAATGACTGAGTTCACTTAGAAGCTCCTTTGACTTCATGATTCTCAACATTGTCAATCAACGGATGACAATGGTCCTCTCCAAATACAATAAAATCAAACATGCATGGAGCAAGACTGTGACCGATGCTTCCACCATTATACAGTGAGATGGCAAGAAGCTTCCCGCAATGAAAGTACAATTTTTTTCCTTTTAGCTACAAAGAAAATGAGTAAAGATTAGAAAAATATCGAATTAATTTGATCATAGTATTCAGTTGATAACGAATTCATGCACACTTGATTTTTAGTGTGCAGCACTATCATAAACCCATGGTCCATAAACGCATACCTTCCTGGTTAATCACAATGACTTTATTGCCAGATGATCCTCCAAAAGCATTGGTTAGGAAGGCCTGTCGCACTGCCAAGCAAAGGAACTCTCGTGTGGGACCACCAAGGTCAACAGCTCCTTCGCTAGATCCCAAGTTAAAAGTTGTATGTCATTATTGATGCAATAACTGGTACCTATAACAACTGTTTTCACCAGTTGATGTTGAGGGAAAATTAGAATCATGGGGCGTGACTGATTTCTCTGACACAGGGGTTGGATGTCTACAATATCTGTGTCTGGCACGCTTTCAAATTGCTCTTTTATTTGTTGGTCCACCGATGAGCTTGTACCCTCTTCATCCTAAACATTGACACAAAAATATGAATAAGTGAAGTATCATAGCTATAAGCTAAAGTTATTTTTTACACTTCATAGGTAAATATGTTCACAAATGATACAGCTACAACCACAGACCTATTATTTTAAACTTCTATAGGTCAAGGGTTCCACCCTTGCATATCGAATGTAAACCTTGTTATTATGCTGTACCAACCTGTGCCCTTGTAGGATCTTCTTTAGAAGATTCTTCCAAATCTTCTGCAATACTTGCACTTGGCTTAACATCAGCCATTATGTAAAGGCACCCTTGTGAACAAAGAGAGATTACGTCCGGTGCATTCCAAACAAATGAACTTGATGTTAGTGGGCATGTCAACTTTTTTGTTCCTTTGGTTATACTAAATTGTTGATAAAATGTATAGTTTTAGAACAGAAAAACAGAACAATG
Source organism: Dendronephthya gigantea (assembly GCF_004324835.1). Taxonomy (NCBI): domain Eukaryota; kingdom Metazoa; phylum Cnidaria; class Anthozoa; order Malacalcyonacea; family Nephtheidae; genus Dendronephthya; species Dendronephthya gigantea. The sequence continues at coordinate 214,062 of NW_021163081.1, forward strand.
TGCCTCTGTGCCATGCAATTATTTTTTACATTTAAATCGAAGATATTGGGCAGCACATATCAAAATGTTAAAATTAGGAAATAGAAGATATTGGGTAGCACATATCAAAATGTTAAAATTAGGAAACAGCTGGAAGCACATTTTTAACGAAGCAGTTCAACAAACCAGTAGTCCTCAAAGCAGTACAAAAAAATGTTGAGTGTACGAGTTTTCTCTATATGATATTTATGCAACCCAAGTTAAGTACCTCAAGTAGTCAAATGGCAACAATTCTCCAGATTCTAATTCAAATGCTGGGGAGAAAATGCTTGACAATTCTCTAGCAACTCTTCTGCTGTCCACACAGAGCTGATTGACACCTTTCTAATCAAGCCAACATCTGCCAAATGAGCTCTCTTTGGACCTCTTGGTATTGGAATGTTTGTCATATTCTTTGCCTGTAACAGGCACACAACATCTTTTGTGTACTTTTTTCCGGGTTTTGGTTGACATGTTGCAGAACGTTTACGTTTACTTCTACCCCCTGCATTCAAAACCTGCATGCCATTACCACAAAAAAGTTATGGAAGTGGCCCTGTCTGAAAGATTGTAGTTCATGATTATAGGTTAAAATGAAAAATGATAATTAACTTCAGATATAGGAATTAATATTCCTGCATATACTGTAATTTTTAAAAATCAGATATATACAGTATACATTCTGCAGTTAAAAGGTTACAAGTTACAAAGGCAAACTTACAAGGTTCAGTTGACGCATTGCGTTTGTGTTAGCTTCTTTGTCTGGTTGGCTGCTATTAGGGAGAAACAAAAATTATAGAAATGCATTAGATGGTCTATAGGGTCAAATATTGCATAGGGCCTTGTTTTGAAAAGAGGAATGTCTCTGACTCCAGTGCCCTTGTTGTGTGCTAATTTTTATCATAGAGTAATCATAGTTAGTGTTTTGTCAAGCAATTTTTCCCCAGCATTTGAATTAGAATCTGGAAAATTGTTGCCATTTGACTACTTGAGGTACTTACTTGGGTTGTATAAATATCATATAGAAAAAGCAACGTTTCACAATTGACCAAAAATTATTTTGGTTATTTAATATAACCAAATTAAATAATGTCGGCAAAGTGGTTATTTAATACACAACCAAAATTGATAGTGTCGGTGAAGGTGGTTATTTGATATAACCAATTTAAATCATGTGCATGAAATCTGGTTATTTGATACAACCAATTTATATTTTGTGCATGAAACACAAAAACTGGTTATTTGATATAACCAAAGTGAATTATTAGTTATTTGGTATAACCAAATCAATAAAAAAACAACCCTAAAATCGATAAATAATAAAAACACATTTGGCACCCCATATTTCAAGCCATTTACGGATATATTGATTGACATAGGTTTTCTGAAATTCAGGTTTGTGAAAGTGTTTCCACAGTTAGATGCCAGGAGAGTTTTGATAGAACATATCTGGTGTAAATAAGAACTTTGTTTTTTGAATGCAATGGTTTGAGGTAAATTTCTTTCATTATACCAGTTAAGAGGCTGATTTGTTCAGATTTATGTTCATTATTCGTCATTTCAAAATCGAAATATCTACCCAAATAGCAAAATGACTTGCCAGGTTCTGTTGCTGGAATAAGACAACTGTTCATGATTAGTTTGGGAAGATACTGGATGGATTTAGTGAGAGTTTTTTTAATCCAAATGAACTGCATTTATCTACTCTAATAATCATGTCAAGACCAATGACACCATATTGCAAATCGGTCAAGTAGATGCTGATTCTCTGATTGTTTACTTGTCATTAATGTGGCCTCAGCAAATTGGAACCAGTGGACAGGGTTGAGAAGTTTATGCGAAAAACCAAACTGTTAATATTTCTCAGTTCTAATATGTTGAATAAAAGTGTTGAAACAAAGGTTAAACGGCAAAGGCTAACACAATCTCCTTGCAAAACACCACGGCCAACATGTATGAAGGGGGTACTAAATTCGTATCTGATAATTGATGGTTTGAAGTTTGCGTACAGGCTTTTAATAGGGAGTTGGATATGATCTGGTATGTGATGATAACAAAGTACAGCAGATTGAACAGATTATGATGCACTTTGCCAAAAGTATTTTTGAGGTCAAGGAGGGTTATAACGAAATATCTCTGTCTAGTACTTGCCTGATTTATAATATAAGCCATTTGCGCTGTATGTTCGAATGTTCCTGATATGTGTGTTATTTTAACATAGCTATTTAACAAGAAAACTCATAGTACTAGATTTTGCAGCCTTTCCTAAAGTTTTCTTATTGCTATGTGGCAACGGCAAGAATATTAACATATTCTTAGTTAGCAACTTTTATTAAAATTTATTATGCTGCAGCTATACATCCTTCCACGGTATGCCAGAAAGTTAAACAGTAAATGAAGGACACAGCTGTGATGAAGGATGGTATTTTCAATAGTTCTAATCAGAATTTGGTTTTATCGGAGAAGGTTATTTCACCATGCAGTACATTGCATATTGCCCTTGGACAGCATTGTGGATTAGTACTGCATGTAAAGTAGATATTGCCAGGACATTTATAAGGAAATGTTAGTATATACAGTAAAACCTTTTTAACTCAAACTCGCATCCAAGAAAAGTGGAAACTTGTTGAAAATAGCATGGTTCTACTTTCTAGATTTGTATGTGTAATTAAGTGTAGCTTTCACCTCTTTCACCAACAAAGTTGTTTGTCTATAAGGTGTATATGTGCAACATACTTAGTTCTATATAAATGCAAAGAAATAGATATGAAATTGTTCATTTATTGGAAAGTTTTATCTCCTACCTCTGGAGGAGATGACTCCGCTCTCATTGACATATATCTGTAAATTTTTTACATTAACATAACATTTAAACCTGATTTTGATGCAGATTAGTGAAGTTCTCTGCTATAAGTTTTGATACCTAAATTAATTGAAATTTTAGTACAATGTTAAAAAAATGGTATAAGTTTACTGTTAAATTTCTAGAGAAAATATGAACTCCTTCTACATAAACTCTTAAAAAAAAGCCTTAAGATAGGGTATGGAGAAAGTCAACTCCAGTTTTATGTCAAAGAAGGATTTTGCCAAATCAGCTGAAATTTTAGTACTGTGTTAGAAACATTGATGTAAGTCTACTGTTAAACTATCTAGAGAAAATATAAACTCTTTCCATTCTAGACACACCATTTAAGGTGGCGTGCCTGGGTTTGATCTTGAGAAAATGTATAAGTGGATAGATGAGCATAAAAAGAACCTAACTGTAAGAAAACGAGCAAGATAAAAAGCAACTGCACTTTGACTGTTTATTGTAAACATTTTCCTAAAGTTTGGTTTTCTTTAAGTTGTAATGGTACGCGAGGGACGTTGATCTGGCGAGTTCACTGCCATATGCTTTGCTTTGAATTTCGCGTATCCAACATTTTTGGCATGATTGATTTCATCTGCGTTGAGGGTCTGACTTCTGTATGTGGAGCGTTTTCGAAGGACATTTGTAAATCTAATCACCCATGCTGTAGTTCTTATAAGTCATTGAAGATCACTGAATTGGGTAAGGGCGATGACTAGTCCGATAGTGCCGTCTGAAGGTGAGGGTGGAGATGGTTGTGGTTTATCGCTGTGTGGTGGGGTAACATGGGTAGTTTCTGGATCATTATTGTGGACAGAAGATTTTAAGATGACCATCTTTGAATCCCATTGTGGCCAGCTAGGACCATAATTCCATGTGTGTGAGGCTAGAAGAGTTTCGGTTCGAACGCCGCGTGTCAAGAGATCAGCTAGGTTGTCCGAACTTGGGCAGTAATGCCAGCTGGCGTTGTTTGTGCTTTGGTGAATTTTATCAATGCGGTTCTGGACAAAGCGTTTGAGTTCTTTCGTAGAGGAAAGCCAGTGGAGGACTATTTGACTGTCTGACCAGTAGACAATTTGCGATATGTTAAGGTTATTGCATAGATATGAAGCTAATCTTGCTCCCATTACAGCTGCCATCAATTCTAGTTGTGGTAGAGTTAGTTTTTTCAAGGGGACCACTCGAATCTTAAACATAACCATTGTGCTGTGAGGACCAGAGGCGAGATAGGCAACTGTACCATAAGCTTTGAAGCTGGCGTCAACAAAGATGTGCAAGGTTACGTTTGAAGGCCATGCGGGAAACAAGGGGAAGTATTTGCGTTGAATTTGCGCATTCAGATCCTAGGAAAGTTCAATTCATTTCTTTTGCATTTCGTCTGGTAACGGCTCATCCCAGTTGTAGCCATGTTCCCGAACCTCTTGGATAAAGATTTTGGCGCGGATTGAGACAGGCAAAAGAACGCCAAGTGAGTCATATATATCTTGGACGATTGTCGTTGTATGTCTCTCTTTGTTACTTTTTCTATAGTTGTCGTAGTAGTTAGCCCCTTTTTTTGGAGTTTTAATACATCATCTTTGGCATTCCACCGTAAACCAAGAATTTGGTTTCAGGGTCGGCATCTTGAATATGTTTGGTGGTTGCTAGTGCAGAGAGTTTAGAACTGTTGGAATTCCACGATCGTAGATTAAATTGGGCTGGAGATATAATGGATCTAGCTTGTTGGAAATAAACACAGGGCTTCATCTTCTTGATCTGTTCCGGAAGCTAAGTTGTCAATGTATATGTCTGACTCCATGGACCTGGTGATTGGATCGTTGAAAAGGCCAAGATGTTTCTTGATAGTGGCATTCAGGATAAATGGGTAACATGATGCACCAAATAGGGTACATTCATCAAATTTACTTTTGTGATCGGTAGGGTCGGATAGCCAGAAGAATCAGTTTGCATCTATCTTTGTTATCTAGGGAGATATTCAAAAACGCTTTCTCTATGTCTTCGGTTATACCGTATTGATAACAACAGAAATGGACGAGGATGGCGGTCAGGTTGTTGCATGGTGAGGAATGTAATGGCAAGGACCACTAAGGATTTCAGGGTAAACAACCTTTTCAATGAAGCCTTGCTGTAACTGTTTGTTGATTATTTTGTCATAGGCATTTAACATCTGGGGATCCTGGGATAGTCTTTGCACTGTCAAACGCGTTCTACCTCGTGCTACATTTGTGGGAAGGTGGCGTGGTTTTCTCCAGGGTAACTTAGCACAATACTGGTCATTTTCGAGGCGTATGGAGGAACCCTGGTATTCCTTAACAAAATTACTATCATTCGTTTCAGTTTTGTTGGGAAGAATACCAATTGATTCTAAGTTCCAGAATCGTTCTAATGCTTTGTTATAATGCTCAGTTGATACGATCACTCTAAAGATACTAGCATTAAGATATAATGACGTTGGAGTCGTGTTCCCAATTGGACCAGAAAGCAAATAGCCAATTTTCAATGTTAGCAAGGGTGGTATTTTGAACTTGCATGGTCATATTTGGTGTGTCTTAATTTTGCGGTTGTCACTTTCCCTGTTTTAATTGCTGCGTATCTTTGCTTTGCTCTTGACATGTTGAATGTTTATTATCTATTTCTTGACAAAGACTTGTTTTTGATGACACCCCCTACGGCAGTTTTTTGAGTCACATTTGGATACTCGGTGATTGTTTAAACAGTTAAAACACAAATTTGATTGGTGGACAATTTTTTTACGTGTTGCGGGATCTCAAATCACATTGCACTCATGAGGATGGTGATGACCAGAGTAAAAAATCCACAATTGTGGCTTTGCATGATTGCTGGCTTTGGGGCTATTGAAATCATGTCCTTTAATTTGGGAGGTATTTGTAATAACGATGATGTAGACAGAGTAGTGTTGACAGCTCGTTTGGTATGCTCGAAAATTTTTGTCTCTTCCCCAGCCTCTAATATTTGGATTTCCTGTTAAATAGCTTTGCGCAGTTGTTCGAATATCCCATTTGGTTGTCTTATTTTCGCGAATTAAGTTGTGTTTTACTGTTGTTGGTAATTTAGCTAAAATAATAGGATTCAATAGGTCACTGTATGTATCCGGTTTGTTACCTAATGCTTTGAGGCTGTGAATATGGTTTTCCACCCTATCGTAAAATTTACGCAGATGGATCACAGAATCAGATGGGGTGTGAAGATCTAACAATGCTTGTATGTGTGCATCAACTATCTTGTGCGGTTGGCCAAATCTCTCTTCTAAAATTTTGATAGACTGCGCGTAATTCGACTCTGATAGAGGGAGGCCTTCGATTGAATTGGCAGCTTCTCTGGATAATTGAGCTTTGAGATATGTGAGTTTCTGGATATCACCCGAACTAATATTATTGTGTATCGCGGTTTTATATGTGTCCCAGAATATTTGCCATTTCAGTGGGTTTCCCAAAAATATCAGTAGCGTTAACTTCGGTAATCTATGACAAATTTCCTATTTGCGATGTACTTTGAATGGGAGATTCGTGGTTGGGGCTAGGAGATGTGTTATTTTGGACTTTACTTTGGCTCGACTTAATGTGAAATTGTATGCGGTACCTCTTTTCCATTCGCTCTTTTAAATAGTCGTCAGCTTCTGCGATTTCTGCCTCTAGGTTTTTCTCTTCATCAATTTTACGGTATACTGTTACATCTAACTTGCGTAACTGTTCGATTTTTGCATCATACGTATCCAATACAGTCTGTAGTTTTTGAGTCTTCACTTCGTCCATATCCTTCTCCATGAGCGATTACGCTTCGTTCCACAATTTAGTAGCTTGTGAGTGTTGAGCTCGTCTTGTTACCTTGGCATGTTGCAATTCGTCCATCCTGGTCTCAGCACCAATGTCTCGATCATCTTAATACCTGAATTACTGAATATTCTTCGTTTGCTCCGTTGTGTCTAGATACAACAATTGCAGAGAAGTTTAGTAAAAGTTCAAATTAGCAGGATACAAATTGGACGATCAATGCAACAAAGTGATTTTGGCTATTTTCTCATTTTATGTAACTGTATGTCTCTGAGTAAAGAAGAATTAGTTATATACAGATGTTATTAATTGGAGATGCATGCAAGTGTAATTTGAACTGTTAGTTTTAGTGTCAACCAATCAAGTGCATTATAGTGCATTGCTATATATAACATTAACTATTAGTGCAAAGTCCATGTCAATTCTCGACACACATCACATATACATTGTGTTTTAAAAGAAGGGACCTTATGGGCCACTCTCCTCTGCAGAGGCTTTGTGTTTTTCGCAGGCGGTTTTGTTTTGGCTTTTGCGTTCTTCGCAGGCGGTTTTGTTTTGGTGTTAGTCGCGGGCTAGGTCGGCCAAAGCAATGGGGCGCGGGGAGCGGACTGGTCGCAGGCTAGGGATGGGCGCGCGGGGAGCGATGGGAAGAGCGAAAATTGGGAAGCTGGTTAGGCCGGCCAAAGGAATGGGAGAATGTGGGCGCGCGGAAAGTGTTCATCGCGGGCGGTTTTGCTTTTGTTTAGGGGGTTTGTGTTTTTCCCAGGCGGGTTAGTTGCGGGCTAGGCAGGCTAGGGGAATGTGGCGCGCGGGGAGCGACGGGAAGAACGAGGCGAAGCGCGGGGGAAGACGGGAAGAGAGAAAAAAGAGAAGAAAGCCTCTGCCAAATAACTTGCGGTTCTCTGGTACATTTTGCAGTTCTTTGGTTATGGCCGAAAACGGTAGCGATATGGAAGATCTTGAACGTTCTCTTCATGATATGAGCCTGGACGGTACGTGTGAGAAATGTGGTGTATTTTTATAGACATTTGGTGTATTTTGATAGCATTTCTGGCCTGGTATATCATATATTTATAATTTTCGCATGTTTATGTATATATTGTGTGCCATATTTTGTTGGTTTATACACAAGGAAAATGGGAAAATACTTGATTCTTTAATCATTTATATATAGATGAAGGCGCGGAAGATATCGGCCTTCTTCAACAGGCCGTTCTTCCTACATCAGACACGACCGAAAGCCGTACATTTTCTTCCGGTGAGTGCGTTGTATGTTCTGAAATAGCTTGTATATTTAGATACATACCGTAACTTAAATGTCTGAGATAGTATATCATAGGTTGAATGTGCTATAATAATATATTATAGGTTGAATGTGCTATAAAAATCTGAAGTAGTTCAGTATGCTTTTACTATGCCATTTCAAAATTAATGTATATACATGTAGATGAAGAATTTGATTGTGTGGCTATGACTATGACAAGCACTCCAAAGAAGGAGCAACATTCTGGGAAGCATATCCTAACTCCAGAGTCCAAGCAACACAATGAACCTATTGCTAAGAGACATCAAAGTTCTGACAGCTGTACATCAGCAACAGGTTAGTTATGTATTTTTGTTTTCAATAAATGAGGATGTATAAAAATGTATAATCAGGATACCAGTAATCTGAAAGGTGCCTCCCCCCGTCTACATCTTTGCAAGCCTGTGTGCCAAACTGGGTCTTACATAATTTGCCTGCTGTAACAGTTCACAAGCATTGTGGGGAAATTATTATGCACCACTGTTTTAAAAGTTTTAGAGTATATCACCATCTGAAACAGATGGGGTATACTTCTTGATTTTTTTACCAATGGCTCATCATCAGGAGGCAGTCAGTATATAAGGATATAAATAGTCATTATATAAGGATATAAATAGTCATCCTTTTATTGTATTTGAAAATGACGTGTAAAAAACAATGAAAAGTTTATCTTCATTTTGATGACCAGAGAGCCTAGTATAGTTCCATATCATTTACTGGAACAAGCTTTGACCAAAAATGTTTTTGCATTGTGCATTACTCCTGATATTTAAAACTTAAAAGATGAATACTGGTACAAGTGTAAAAATAATTTGACCTTGTGTTGAAAGCATCAATATGATATAAAGTCAGATTAAAATTTTTGGGAAAAAAGTTGACAGGAACTAAAATTTCCAGCTAGAATAGGTAGTTATATGTTAGTAACCTAGTATTGTTTAACCTGTGAAACCTAATAGCCACCCTCACCCTTTGTTCCACCACTGTTGCTTCACCCGGTATTGAAAACATGGTACAGACAGTAACATAAGCTCTCCCTTTCAAAATTCTGGTTTTATGTTGTGTGTTACACCTTATATTTAGACAGGTGCAATGACAAACCCATTGCTCCATGAACGCCGAGAAATGTGTGTCTTATTGCAATATTTTTTTTCCTTTTAGATGAAGATTCTAATTTCCTGGGTCAGTCAAAGCAAAGCAGTTCATTTTATAAAAACAGAAGGGAAAGCTATGTAAAAATATTACTAGAGCATTTTGAAGAAAAGGAAGGATCAGATATAGAACAAAATGCCATTATGGAACTGCTAAATTTAAACAGTTTCCATAAAGTACAGGCTACCAATGCTGTGAAACAAGCATTCCCTAGGTCGTCAGTTTGCAGGAAAGGGTCTAGAAGTGAAAGGGTGACATATTATAAAAACATTGCTCACAGATCTTTACTTCAGTCTGGGGGAGAATCCATTCCAGCATTCATATGCACCTCAGATTTGTCGGCGTCAGATGCCACTGCATTGCCAGATATGAATGACAGTGCTGAAATACAAAATATTAAGAAATTAATTGCAGATACGTCAAGTGAACTTGACAGTATAAATAAGAAAATTGATGAACAAATATCTGGAGAAAAGATACAAAAGGATTTTGTAAAGACACTGCTTCACAAGCAACAAGCACTGCAAGCAAGGATCCAACAGTTGCATGAATGTTTAACCAGACTGTTGCAAAAAGAAGTTGGTCGTCTTGTGCAACAGGAATCACATTGCAAAACTCTTTGCGCTCGTGAAATAGAACGGCTAAATAAAGAATTGGAGACTTTTATAAAGTATTTGGATATTAATATGCAATCTGAGAGTTTGACAGAAGGAGATTTCAGTGGTATCTTCTCATCACTTGCTTCCAATGTCAGAGATAATTGCCCCCTTCTTTACAATATTCTTGATAACCTTTTGTTGCACAAATCTGGTGGAAGAGAAGTTTCAGAAATCCGAATTAAGAGTGCGGTACATTCTCTTGCAATTCTAATCAGCTTACGGAGTCAGAAAATCCAGAATGATTTCAAACTCATGTTTACTTGTCTCTGTATTTCATTTGGAGCTGGCTGCCGTTTCATTGGTATGCTTAACCATCTTGGGTTAACTGTCAGTTGGCGAAAAGCAATGGATTTTTTTGATAAAAGGAGTAAGAAACAAAAAGAAGAGGTTACTCAGCTTACACCCGCTGGTGTTCCTGTCATACTATTGATTGATAACATTAACATTTATCGAGGTAAAAGGAAGCACTTACGTCTGTTTAAATCATTGGGGCCGACAATGTGGAACTTTACAGCACAAGCAGTACTTATCCCTGACACTGATGGTATGGAAGATATACTTGAAGATCCAAAGGCATGTCTTTACCCCCAAAGCGCTACCACTGAAATGAAGGCAGATGATATCTTTTTGGAAAATGATGAAGAAAAGTATAAAATATTTACATCAGCTGTTGACAGATACTTGCTCGATATCATTGACTGCGCTGTCAAAATTCCCTATTCTCTAAAACAACTGAAGGAAATGAGTGAAGAGCAATTGAACAATAAATTAAGAGCTGGTATCTTCGAAACAAAATCTACATCAAAATATAATATTACTGTACCAAAAGAAGAACATCTATTAACCAGTGCGCACAATGTAAAAAGCAATGTACATATCCTGCCTTTATCGTTAGAAGATAATAGTACAATTCTTGGTACAATGAGTATTTTGGACAAGTTATCAGACCAGTTCAACTTGCCAAATGAGAAAGGAGATACACGATATGTACCATTTGATTCAGTTAATGGTAACTTTGATGTTCTTACCGCACGATCACATTTCGAACTATTACTTAGCCAGAGAATACATGCCACAAACGTCAAGAAGACTGTGAGTCAAATGCGAGGGAGAGAAAAGACCTTTGATGCAGTAACTGAACATGACATAGATGATGATGACCCTGAAAGTGCAATTGATGGTCTTGAAGATGATAATGATAGTTCTGTACCATATTGTACAGAGTCAACCACACTTGAAACAGAAAAACGGCGTTTTGAAGTGGAAGATAAGTCTTTTTGGGATGCATACACCACCCTATCACAAAAACATATGAATGCAACTGCAACAAACAGTGACGAGTCCTACATGATAGCAGTAAACAACGAAATTAACAGGACCACTGCCTTAGTTAAAGATCATTTAGAGCGGAGTCTATTACACGTTGCAGTTGAACGAAGCCACAATAACTTCGTAAAATTCTTAGTGGACCTGGGCCTTAATGTTAACGACAGAGAGGGGTGTGGCATGACTCCTTTAAACATTGCAGTTCTTCAAAAGAACAGTGCATTGTGCACATTTTTAGTCGAGTCTGGTGCACAGCATTCTGGCCCGTTGTTCACAAGTATCCCATCGCCACTTGTGATGGCCAAAGCCATGAACCTGGATGACATTGTACGTCTGTTTGAGGATGACAGCGCGCTTTCTGATGAGGAGAATTCCTTGATCCAAATGATGGATGGAGCATTTGCAAGAGGTTGTCAAATCCAAATCCAGGTCCAGAAATAGAGCTGAAATGCGTCAGGACTCATCCAGGTTTTATAACTCCGATAGTTGGAGATGTAGGGACTTGCAAGACAAACAATGCAGCTATGTTCCGGTCAGCATCTTATCGATGGGTAGGTCTTTGCCCAGGTGATTTACACAACAAGGGCTACTTCTGCGAGGCTCTATTCAAAGTGCACGGCTCATCTGGGTTTCACTGTATTTTAGTCGAGATAATGAAAAGAAAACAACTGACTAAAGAAGTTTTCAAGAAGAGAAAGTTCCAGGACAATAACTTGGCAAAGGTGAGAGAAGCAATCAGTGACGCATGCAGGGCTTATGGCATTGCCGCTGCTTTAGAATTTATTGGTAGCAACAAGTTTCCAAAGAGCAATCTAGGTGGAAATGAGAAAGTCGAAGAAGTCCTTTTGACCAAATTTAAAGAGTGGCTTATTTCATCTGGAGAAGCTGATGCAGCCTTCAAGCACAGAGCCACCGCGTTTCTTTTATATGGTCCTCTTCAACAGTTGTATGATGCTGCCACAGCTTTTTGCGATGGAATCGCACGCGAAGCAGTATATCAAGCCCAGGCACCCATATATGCACAACTTGGTTTTAGGAACTATTACACCGAAGTATTTCGCCATGTTATCAATTTCCTGTCCAAATGGCCTAAGGCAACTTGCGTTCTTTTACAGAGAAACTGCTGCATCAACCTTCTTGGTAAAAAGGGTCACGGTATTGAGTTGGATGCATATGTGGAGGCTGAGGTTGTACAACCTTTGAAAAACTATGTATCTGGACATACAACAGTAAATATGTGCGAGCGTCTTATGGCAAATCTGGACATGATGAAGTACTTGAGGAGATCTTACATGGATAAAGATGGCTCTGATGTACATCCAATATCAAGACATTCAGTGCAGTCATCAATGCCTGACCAATTAAAAGCTGCTTGGTTCTGCCTGAAGAAGCGTTTTTTTGAGAACAAAGGTCGTAATGATGTGGAATGCTATCCACTTGCCAATAACAGCTGTGCTTCTGGAAAGGTCTCAAAAAACCTCATATGCGTCCAGGGGAAAGGGAAACAGAAGATCAAAGAGAAATTCAAATCAAAGTTGTACGATTGTTTCCCTGATTTGAGGTATACAATTTTAAAAGATTAACCTTTCTGATATGTACATTTTAAATATAGTTCAGAAAAACACCCTACATTACCATTAAGTAAATCTGTAACATTTCCTAATGTCAAATAAGTTAACGAAACTCTTTCTTCCATTTCCCGCACGTTTTCCTTTAAATATCCTCTAAAAATCAACAGCTGTACAAATTGTGTTAAGACCGATGCAGTTTTAAAATTAATTTTACCTTTCCCATATTGTGGAACTCTGTCAAAACCAGAACTAATAATGGCCTTTGCTTTTGAGCCCATATATGTTAAAACAAGGTCAGTAACTTTAATTTTGGACCTGAGGGCAGTCAAGTTGGTCAAACAATGCATCATATTCATAGCTTCTTCAGTGTAATCCTTTGATTCATGAACAATCCCCTTCTGGCACACGTCACATAATGTACATGAATTGCCTTGATCTTCTTCAAAGTATTTGGCTATGTTTCTTGCTCGGCAGACTGCTGCATCCATACAAAAATGTGTCATTGCATTCAAGAGTGAAAGCTTGTTTTCTCTCACTTGATCTGATGCAATTTGTGATATGTTTTGAAGGTGAAACATCCTATCTCCAAACCTGAACATGAGAATGCAAGAGCAATTTCCTCCATCCCGACCTCCTCTACCTGACTGTTGGGCATAGCCTTCCAATGATGAAGGAAATGTAAGGTGTATTACAAACCTTACATTGCTCTTGTCTATCCCCATTCCAAATGCATTTGTGCAGCACATGACTTTTGCAGCACCTTCTAACCACAAGGATGCATTTCGCATTCGTTCTCCACTCTCTATGCCTGCATGATAGAATGTAGCAGAAATAGCTTGTTCTTTCAATACAAACGCCATTTCAACAGTATCAGCTTGAGTAGCACAGTAAACCAAACCACACTCATTAGCATGATTCCCTTCGATTATTTCAGCAATTTGCTGCTTTGCTTTGTTTTCTTTTTTCTCAATGACTGAATATATCAGGTTATCTCTTCGACTTGGCATTTTAACAGTTTGTGGATCTGTCATCTGAAGGGTAGCTTTAATGGTATTTAGGGTCTCGGTTGTTGCTGTGCCTGTAAGAGCTGCCAATGGGACATTGTATTGTCTTAAAACTCCCAGTTTTTGATATGCTGGCCTAAATTCTTTCCCCCAAGTGTCAATGCAATGAGCTTCATCAATTATAAAGAAGCTCAAATTCTTTTCATTATTGAGCTTTGCTAACGAACTCTGAAATTGTTCAGTCACAACTGCTTCTGGACTAACATATACAAAGTGGTATTGGCAATTTGGTTCTTTCAAGTTATGTAAAATATGTTGTCTTTCATTTTCACTAAGCAAAGTGTTAAAGTAGCATGTATTTACGCCATAACCTTGCAATCTTGTAACTTGGCCGTACATTAGCATGATGAGTGGTGAAACAACAATGGCTATACCAGGGGTCATAATACATGGCAAAACATAAGTTACAGTTTTACCACCTCCTGTTGGAATAATAATAAGTGTATCTTTTCCAGACAGTAGGTGTGAAATAGCTTCTTCCTGACCAGGCCGGAATTCTTTGTGCCCAAAAACAGTTTGAAGTACCTTCAGAGGTGAGGTATTCAGTGGGCAGATGGTAGGAGTTTCCGAATGGAAACAAGGCATACTTTGCATATTGCTTACAATTGGTGGTGGTATAAAAGCCTAAAAAAAAAATAGTTCATTTACTAAAAATTTTCTATTGCATCCGTCTATGAAATATCTTTCAATTCCTACAACCTCTTGCTAAGTAGCCTCCCTCCCTGGAATGTCAGAGTGGTTGGGTTTTTGTTAATTTTTCGCTTGAAACCTTTCAGCTAAATAAACAGCACTCAATTATATTTAGCCACCTTATTAGCCTCCTTCAACTACGGGAAGGTTAAAATTGAATTATTTTCTCACATAATATTTCACAATTCATATTGGGTAATATTCTGAACACTACAAACCAACTCATATACATAGGAGAAAAGCTTTAGGGCATCTAACTAAATTGACCAAAAACTAAGGTTAAAGAACCCTTTTGAAAGGGAATTAAATAGTTTGTTATTATTGTATTAATCAAAATGTCATTGACCTTAAAAGTGCTTATGTCGTGCCAGTGGCAAAAAATAAATTGCAATGCAATGTGGGACGCATGTGCAGTATACCTACAGTAATGTTTATTTGGATTCCAAACTGTGTGACATAAGCACATTTAAGGTCTATTGGAAATTATATTATACTTATTAAATTAACCCTTTAAGTGGCTATGCATCCTACTTTAGTATTTTACTCTGTTTAATGCCATACAACTTTACTCATCAGCAGCCAAATAATATAAATAGTAATAATACAAATGATATAAATGAATGGAACTGGATGATATATTAAACACAGTGCTATCTAGAAATGTAAACACTAATAATAATTGTTAATTATTGGTATTAAAATAAAAACATACCCTTTTTGGTGGTATAAAACATTCTGCATATATTTTTTCTCCTGCGTTCCACAATTTGAAACACTGGGCAGTCGCATCATTCAAATTTCCAGCCTATTTAACTGCAACACAACATGGGGAAGCTCCTAAACTCTTCAGAAAACCACGATGATGAAGTAGTAACCCATATAATTTCGCTGCTTCACGGCGACTTTTTGCTGCAAGTTTAATGCTTTCACAACCAGGAATTGTAGAACATGTTACAATATACTCTGTTGATACACCATCGCAATTCTACAAAATAAATACATCTCATTATATCTGGTATATTTTAATCTACATCATTTGATATCAGAAAATTTTGAAATAAGACCACTATGAGACGCTAACATTTACCTTTTTGAGTCGTAATTCTGACAGTTGATTCAACATTTTCAATGTTTCTTGGCCATGAAAATCATGGAAAAACATTTTGCAATCTCGGCGAACCTCATCGTCTACCACTGAGTTGCCATGTTTTATTTTAAAATGCTGATTCAAACCAGCGTCTTCTAAAAAGAACTTAACATCCCCTGTACTTGTAAAACACCTCGAACATACCACTTTGCCGCTAATTTTCGCCTCTTGAAATGGTCTATTTGTTAAAGATAAAATATGCTTTACCTCATTTGCATTTGCATTTTCGATTGCGTCCATCTTGAATTATTCATGCTTGAACCCAGGCACCCTCGGAAATTCGACGCCATATTGGAAACATTATTTAGCAGAGGCTTCCCAATTTTCGCTCTTCCCATCGCTCCCCGCGCGCCCATCCCTAGCCTGCGACCAGTCCGCTCCCCGCGCGCCCCATTGCTTTGGCCGGCCTAGCCCGCGACTAACACCAAAACAAAACCGCCTGCGAAGAACGCAAAAGCCAAAACAAAACCGCCTGCGAAAAACACAAAGCCTCTGCGGAGGAGAGTGCTTATGGGCTATTAGATTGAACATAGTTCTGATAAACTCTTGTGGTTGACAACATTTTGTTAGTTTGGAAATGTCTTTTTTCTTTATGCACTAAATTGTAACAAATGAATCCTTTTCAATAACTTGCAGTTTTTTTGTTCACTATGTTTTTTGGAATGTTCAAACGTTTCCATTTTCTGTGGATATATATGTAGGAATAGTTCAATCTACATAAATAAAATTATTTTATCTAGACTGTTTTTAATAAGCAATAAATGATGCCAAAACTTGTTTGTGTACCATGTTTTGAGAATGAGCTTTATTTCAAAATCTGAGCAAAATTAATTGCCCATCGTGGTTAGTGACAATGAACCACCCATTGTGGTTAGTGACAATGAACCACCCATTGTGGTGAGTGACAGTGAACCACCTGTTGTGGTAAATGACAATTATGAGCCATCCATTGTGGTTGCTGACTCAATAGTCACAATAAATGATGGGGAAGTAATTGGTGTAATTGAAGAACTGCAAGGGCTTGTTATCTATCATTCATGAGGACATTCCCTCTCATAAACTTCACATAGCAATTGCAAATACATTTGTTAAATATAAATATGTTCTTTGATAAAGCATATGGAGTGTTTTATCTGTTCGATTCTCATGCATACATTGTTTTGGAGTGTCTAATCCTAATGGTACATCAGTAAATATGTCTACCAAGGCTTTTACAATTGCACTGTTAAGTCTATATTGTTGAGCCAAGTCAGTTTCATTACACTGTTGTTTGCTTATATACTCCCTCGTATTTCCAGTTTGGAAAGTAAATGATGTACACTGGACATGTCCAGTGTACAGATACAAATTTTGGCACACACTTGGCATACAATTATACTTATGAATTATGATTGGCATACAACTAGAAATACATGCATGGAGCAACCCCTTGCTATTTCAAACCAAGTACACAATTTCCTGAGTTAACCTGACCTAAACTTATATTATGAAATGACACAAAACTCAAATCAGTCTTATTATATTTTACCGTGTATATTATATGTAGCTAATGTTTCCATCATTCAATACAAAAATAATCATAAAGCTAGTGTAAACATTGCCCGTTCAATTTTGCTGCATTATACCATGCCAGCAATTAAGTAACGGTTTAAAATCGAACTTTCAAACAATTAAAACAGTACAAAATCTTCACAGACCATGAAAAAACTTCAAATGTTATTTTATTCTGTAATTGCAGTCGACGCTGGCGGCTAAAAGTTTTATACTTTATAAATATAGTGTGTATTTTTGATACCAAAATTCAATTTACACTTTCAAAAACACTTTTTGGAGTTAAAGCAAAGGTGTAATAGCCTTTCACGAGTTTATGCGTTTGCATAAAAAGCTGAAGATTTAACAAATAAACGGCATACAAAGCTGAAAAGTATACAAATACGGCTCATTCTTATCGCGAAACAAATACGAAATAAACAAAGTAAACAGTACCATGACAGTTTGCTAACTGTCATGCTTCATATATCTTGTTTCTTCTCGTTTTACTTTCTTTGCACAAAGTTTATGAAACACTTTTACAAAAATGTTTACGAAATGACAGTTAATATAAATTGCTGACGTTCTCATTGAAATACAAACTTTCTGTCTTAGCCAATCAGAACGTTCGTTGATTACCAGACGTTACTCGCGCATGTGCATAACTTACAAAACCACCCAAGGTCGACCGTCCATGACAAAGAATTTGGACAACTTTGGATTTGCCTATGTTCTACAGGGTTCCGGGTGTAATTCCTAATCTCCGAGCGGAATTAGTACCCTCGCAGGCGCTTCGCGCCCGCTCGGGGATAATATATACCAAAATAACAGCGTACCACATGAAGTGTAAACAGTACCTCAATTCTTGTAATAACGTAATTATAGTTTCAAATCGTGTTGTATGGACACTATATACAGCATTCTAACACCTGATGAAGTTTGCAGAGAGGCTGCCAAATGGTAAGTTTGAATGGAGGTTTGCCTCACATCCCCGGTTCCCATACTGGGCGTTGAATATGAAGCAGAGGCATCAGCTGTTGTCACAAGCTAACATTTACTTGCGGCAACATCCAGCGGATGCAAACATGACTATGGAGGAGCTGAAAACAATGGTAAACTCTATGGGTGCAAATCAAATGGTAAATCGTTTGCAACGTTATGTTTCAAAAATTCAGGGTACAAATCAGTATTGGTATCAGAGACTGCAAGAACTGTTAGCCCTGATTGAACAAAAAGGTTGCCCTACCTTTTTCTTTACCTTTAGTGCAGCTGACAGCCATTGGCCAGACTTGCAAAGACTATTGCAAAGTAATGAGGGGGCATCAAGAACAAAAAGAGCACAAGCAGTGATAGACAATCCACACCTGACAGATTGGTTCTTCATGCAAAGGCTACAGAAGTTCATCAAACATTGGCTTCAAGGTGTCTTGGATGCTGAATGGTATAGGTTTGAATATCAGGCCAGAGGAAGTATACATGCTCATGGATGTGCTAAATTAAAGAATGATCCAGATATTCAATTATTGTGTAAACGTGCATGCCAAGCAGTGCTTCAGAAAGAGAAAGAAAATGAAATGTCCCCTGACGATTTTGAATTCTCTTGCCAGGAAATTGTCAGAGAGGGTGAAGATGCGGAGAGAAAGCTAATTAGGTAGGTTTGTATGTATATCTTAAGTATTATAAATGATTTACACTCACCACATAAATACGCAAATTGTGTCCACGGTATAAGCTGCATGTGCATTATTAGAAATTCTTTGTATGTGCTGTAGAAAACTTAAAAAACATTTTCCCCAGACTTTTAGTTTTAGCCTACTAATGCTACAATGTTGCAAATTTTGCAAAATACAGCTTCCACATACATTCACAAAAAAACAAAATTCCGTATATTTTCTTTAGAAACCGATATTTCCTAATGCTAAGGAATTGAGAGTGTAAACAGCATAGTATTTACAATTATGGAAAAATATATATAAATTAGGTGTTATAACCATGTTATTTTTATTTCTTTTAAAGTTACGTTGACTGGCTTGTGACCACAGTTAATGATGATCTTCCTGATGAGAACTGGACAGTACCAGATCCACACCCTTCTGCTGTGAAAGCCACATCAGTTGATAATCATGATGTTGATTATCACAGGTTAGTAAATTCAGTAGAGAGGCACACCAGATGCAGTCCAGCATATTGCCTGAAAAAGAAGAGGGTTGGCCTGCCTGCAGAGTGCAGATTTGGGTTCCCAAAACCATTACAAGAGGAGACTGCACTGATTTATGAGGTTCGAGGTAAGAAAAATAAATCTGTACACTCAGAGTTGCAAACCAAGAGAAATGATGAGAGGCTGAATTCACACAACAGGGTCATGCTTGAGAATTGGCGGGCCAATGTGGATTTACAGGTAATTGTGGATGAAAAGGCATGTGCAAGATACATGGCCAAGTATGCAGCGAAAGGGAACCACGATCAAAATCTGCTTCTGACATACTGAAGTTGTCTGTATCTTCATTACAGAATGATGACCAAGTGTCTTCTGCAATCAAGAAAGCAATGATCCAAGTTGCTGGTGATGGGGACATGGCTGCTCAGGAGACTGCCCATATGTGACTCAGTTTGCCTTTGGTAGGCTGTACGTATAGTTTTGTTACTGTTTCTTTAGAAAACAGTAGAAAAGTGATCCTTGATGCAGAAAATCCACAAGAGGAAGTACTTCAGAATTCTGTTCTTCAAGATTATGGAGAGCGGACAAAAGTGGAGAGTAGGTATAGGGGGTTATCTCAGTTGAATTTGATGCAGTATGCATCTCAGTTCACAAGAGTCAGAGGTGAGTTGACAAAACGAGTGAATCCTTATATTGTCAGGACATTTCCAAAGCTTACAGCCAATCCTGGCAGCCCTACCTTTGGAAAATACTGCAAGTATCAACTCATTAAGTTTAAACCATGGGAAGATAAGTCATCAAATGCATGGGACAATATGGAGGAAACTGATGATATGTTTATTAACACATATGCTTCATTTCTTCAGACAGATTTTGCTAGAGACAATGTATTTGGGTATTCTATTGAAACAGAGATGGTCCATGCTGCACAGACAGATGAAACATATGGAACTGATGAAAGTAGTGATGAAAGCGATGACGAACAGGATCAACCTAATGAGGAAGAGCAAATTGAGGATTGGATGTTGTTATGTAGACTCAACCAACATTATGAGGATGCAGGAGATCAAATGGCAAATAACGAGGCAGTGGATTGGTTCGAAGCAGCAAGAGGTGTGCCTGGGGATTTGTTGAGAGAATCTGCTGGGTGGATTTCTAAACAGAGAAAGGATGCAGAGGAGCAAGGTATGCAGTATCAAACAGGTGACCAACAAGTGGTGGTTGTCCCAGGGACCTTGAACGACAAACAGCGACTGGCATTTGACATTATCGCTGCATCCATGGCTAATGATGAATGTGAACCACTACATATGATTGTAAGTGGTACTGCTGGCACAGGTAAGACATATTTAATTAGTGCCCTTAAGCAAGTATTGCAACACCAATGTATTGTCACAGCAACCACCGGAATTGCTGCATTCAGTATTGGTGGTCAAACTTTGCATTCCGCAGCTCAACTTCCGATTCGGGAATACAGAGAATTACAGGGCGATTCCTTACAGAGATTGCAGCTCAGATTGGAAGGTAAGAGGTTTCTCATTATTGATGAAATGTCAATGATTGGACATAGATGCTTTCATGGCTTGACAACAGACTATGTGCAGGTACAGGAAAAGAGGATATCCCATTTGGTGGCATGTCGATTATCCTAATGGGGGATTTCGGCCAGTTACCTCCTGTAGGCGATAAACCAATGTACATTGCAGGTAATGGATCCGTAATCAGTGACCATGGTCACAGTATGTATTTAACATTTGATCATGTAGTCATTTTAGAGCAGGTCATGCGACAGATTGGTGAAGACCCAGAAGTAGTTGCATTCAGGGCGCTATTGATGAGAATGAGAGATGGACAAGTTACCGAGATGCACTGGAGACTATTAATACAGCACTCCAGACCTAACGTTTCAATGGATCAATTTAGTGATGCTATTCGGCTGTACTTTGATAAAAAAAAGTGTCGCTGAATATAATTATGAGAAGTTGCTAAGGATTAGACAACCATTGGTCAAAATTCAAGCAAGGCATTCTCGTCGGGGTGCAAGTGCGGCAACATCTGATGAAGCAGGTGGTTTGGAAGCTGTTCTCTTTTTGTCAACCAAAGCAGAAGTGATGATGACATGTAACCTTTGGGCAGAAGTTGGTCTTTGCAATGGCTTTTTTGGAACTATTGAGCAATTTTGGTTTGCAGAGAATATGGGTTCACCAAATCTACCGATTGCAGTACTGGTTCGTTTCATGCAGTACCGGCATATTCTGGCCCTGCATTTCTACAAGAATGTTCAAAGTGTTTACCTGTGCCTCCAAGACTGTTTGAGTGGATGGCGGATGGAAAGTATTTGTCAAGACAACAATTGCTCTTGCGGCTGAGGTATGCAATGACAATACACAAGTCCCAAGAACAGACACTAACCAAGGCTGTTGTTGATTTAGGTAAAGGGGAGAGAGTTGCTGGCTGCACATTTGTTGCAGCATCCAGGGTAAGATCAATTTATGATATTGTGTTTGAACCTATGACATTTGATCGTCTGAAAGTCATTGGTAGGAATAAAAATTTGAAGAAGCGACAAGAAGCAGAACAACGACTTCGTGTGCTTGCAGAAAAGACTGAGCAGAGGCATAGGTATTGAAAATCTTGTGGATGGATTGTACTCTAAGTTTGTGCTGCTATATATTGTTCAATGATACTGGGCACCAATGTGCTTTCGAGGAAAGACTTGCCTGTTACTAGACACAATTTTGGAAATGAATTTGCTAAAAAATTGTTACAGACATTTCCTCTATTATTGTGTTTTTGAGGAGGGCAACTTATCATGTAAACTTGTGTCATTGCCTGTTAGTAGACATAATCTCACGTATTATGTTTTTGAGGGTGGCTGTTGACATGTACAGATATTTACATTATTAAAGTTTGTTCGTTTTACTAAAAAACATTAGAACATCAATCAGGTAAGATACAATATAAACAATCAACCGTTTCACTGTTCAAAACTCTTTACTTTATAATTAGTGCGTGTAGGCGTTTACGCGATTTACCTGGTGACTGAAAAAGAGTACACGCAAAATCCACGTATAGCATAAATTTCAAAAAGCGCGCGAAAATATCGTCCTGTTTCTGTGTCACTGTTTGGACTGCGGTATGTCATATTCATAATAAAAAACTTTATAAAATATTGAACATTTTGAAGTTCGCCCAATAAATTATACTAGACTTCTCGCTTGTTGACATTTTAATTTACAAATTTGAGGAGAAACATTTTTGGAAGAAACTGCAAAAACTTTTTTAAAGCATTTATAAATTTGTCGATTTTTGCAACGCTAATGGCTGATGCGCTTTACCTTTAAGAAATAATGAAAATATTATATTTTTTCTTATATTTTAGATTAAAAGAAGTTTTGAAAAAAATCTAAAACATGTAAGTTTGTTTACATTACAATAGATATATTTTTTCAAAACTAATATTTGTATTTTATGATTTTTGAGCTTGCCTCGAGTACGCTATATGGTGCTGTTGTTTTTACATACTTTTTTTGCTCAATATATTTTTTATGTTGATGGCATATTTATATATACTGTAAAGATCTAAAGGGGACGAAGAAGTAAGATGCATAATTATTTCAAGAAAGCACTTTTTTCATGATGTTGGTAGTGCAATTATTGTATTATTATGTACATCTACTTTACCAACTATTTTAGTGGAGAATAATGAGGATGAACTCGTACTTGATATGTATTTTGGCACATATTTATATATCTTTCACTCTGAATGTACAAATTAGCAACTGATTAAAATGTCGTTGATCATTTCCAATGTTCAAAAATCTAATTTAACAATTATTTGTTGGATTTTAGACATTGATATTGATAATGATGATGGTAAATATGATTAAAAAAACTATTTGAAATATTATTTTTGTCACAGTTAGTTAATTTGTATGTCTTTTCACATAGCACTAAAAGGATAACACATGCAAATTTTCTTTCACTATAGAAATACTTGAAGCAGTCCCCGACCTGGCCGGCCAGGGGCCAGATGAGCAACCCAGTAAGTTTCATGATTGATGTGACTTATTGATGCATACTTTCCCCTGCACAACTGAAATACTTTCATTTAATCTTGTGAATCCTCCACCTCTAGAAAGGCCTGGTATGCGCTTATTGAATATGCACAAAAATGATATGTTCTTTGAAATTTTGTATATACTGCCGATATTGTTTGACATTTATAAATGTATAGTGAAGCAATTGCATGATGATATATATTGAAATTAATGAAATAACTTATATTTTCAATTCTCAAGCCTTGCAAGTTAATGCAAATTTTGATGGTAAATATCAGCTACTTTGTTCAATATTATTTAGTTTATGTATTAATTAGTGATGATGATGCATGGTCAAGTTTTTTGTCAACAATTTAAAACTCTAAAATTAAAAAGGTTGCCTCCTATCATTACATGGATTTATGCAATATGTCAACCAAATTTGTTTTATTTTTTTATTTTAGATAATGACCCACGCCCTGGGCGATTTCGGGGGGCAGGCAGAGGTACTGTATGATTCATTATATCCACAACAATTGTTTCCAGTGTTTGTCATTGGATGCTACTCAAAAAATATCGCATTATGAGGATGCTCAATATGACATTTTGTCTTTTTAGTGTTACATGGACAAGTTAGAGGTTAGTAAAGTTCAATTGACAATGGTCATGCACCTCAAGAAAGGCCTGGTATGCTGATTGAATATGCACTAAAATGATATGTTCTTTGAAATGTTGTATATACTGCCTATATTGTTTACATTTTATGATTAGAAAGGTATAGTAGAGCAATTGCATCTTGATATATATTGAAATGAACTAACTTATATTTTCAATTCTCAAGCCTTGCAAGCTAATGCAAACCTTGACAGTATATATCAGCTACTTTGTTCTATATTACTAATTTTATGTATTAAGTGATGATGATGCATGTTCAAGTTTTTCGTCATCAATTTAAACTCTAAAATTAAAAAGGTTGCCTCCTATCATTACATGGATTTATGCAATATGTGAACCAAGTTTGTTTTATTTATTTATTTTAGATAATGACCCACGCCCTGGGCGGTTTGGGGGAGGAGGCAGAGGTACTGTATGATTCATTATATCCACAACAATTGTTTCCGGTTTTTGCCATTGGATGCTACTCAACAAATATTGCATTGTCAGGATGCTCAATATGACATTTTGTCTTTTTAGTGTTACATGGACAAGTGAGAGGTTAGTAAAGTTTAATTGATAATGGTCATGCAGTTAACTCAAGATTTTTGGTAGCCTGCAAACCAATTATTTCTTGATATCATTTCTTGATATTAGGGCGGTGTTACAAATGTGGCCTGCGTGGCCACAGGGCAGCCACATGCAACGCACGTATGTATACAGTACCTTATGATTTGTCACCTAATGTATAGTCAGTTGTTACGTCTCTGGTTCACAAACAATATAATTATGGCTTCAGGGCTATTCTTTAATAGTAGATGGTAGTATAGATCTGCCCATCGCAATATATGACAATAATGTTTTAGGCTATTTCTTTCTCCAACTGGTGACCCGAGTGATTATCCTGCAGTTCTATCACCAGTTCACAGTTAACTCAAAGCTATGTAATAACATTTTTTTTTTTTTTTATTTATTGTTATTGATTAAATTTTTAAATTGTTTTAAATTAATATGTAAATTGTTATTTTTATTATTCTGTAAATTTTGTATTATTGTGAATTTGTCACATAGTTTGTATTTATATATATATTTTAATTAAATTTATTTTTCACCGATGTTTCGAAATTATGTTATCGCATTAAGAACCGGCGAGGGGTTACTGCATGCATGTGTTTCTAGTTTAATCTTAATTAATTGTTTCATGTGTTTTCAATTGTATTCATAAGGAAGATGGCTAACCACAAACAGCTCTTTATGGAAGGCATGATTCTGAGAAACTTGAGCAAGGCAGTATAACAATCAATTAACATAACAAAAATATGATGGGGTGGATAATATGGATTAGTTGTGTCTTGGTTTGCCTTACTAGATATCAGCCTGGACAACTATGCCCAAATCTACATAATTCTTTTGCTAAATTGTACATCACAATGTAGTTCACAATGTACATCACAATGCAGGGATTCAGCAAAATGTAACTGAAGTTTGACATTTAAGTACTACATGTACCAATCCTTTCATTGAACTTTTTTTGAAGTCCATAAAAGGGTGGATTTACAGTTGGGATTAGATTTATGGTAGCTGGGTAGGTCTTGCTTGTGAGCACTTTATATAAAGAACCCTTATTATTTCTTACCATCATTCCAAGTTCTTTAAGGAAATATTTACTTCGGTCATTAGTTGATTTCATCAGTGTTAAATGTTTGAACATTGCTGATGCACCTTCAAGTAATCGTGGCAAACTTTCAATTGTGTTAATATCTATATTGGCATCTTGAAGTCTGCATTTTTCCCCCCACCTGGAACGATGTTAAATTCTATTCAACAATGGAGTTTGTGTCATTGAGAATTTCGTTTAAAGCTTTATCGCTGATCCTGTGTTTTTATTGCATAAAGTGCTAGGCCATAGTCATAGAATATTCTTCGTGTCCCCCATAAACATGTTCATCCATATCCCGCCAGGTTTCCAAGCATCTGAAATTTGGCGTCCTTTCTGGAGAGATGCAATGTGAAAGAGGAGAACACTGTGAACGTCTGTGAACAACCTTTAGCCATGCACATAACTTTGAAATCCACTTTGTGGCTGTGTAAGTTAGAAAGCGCTTGAATGATTTAGAAAGCACTTGAATGAATGGAATACAAGCTGCGAACAGTCCAGCTTTGAACATCTTAGATTTATACTTTCCGCCATATTTGCACATCGCCATCCATCTGTCAAAATGATGTGACGTCATACTCTCCAAAACAAATAAATGAAAGTCTTAACAAATAGATGAAAGTCTTAACAAATAAATATTTTTTAAAGTCTTCCTAACCCTAAAATAAAATCTAAACATAAGATCCTACATTCTCAGAAAATAAAACCACTAGCAGTGAAAATTATTAACTTTAAAAATCATGAAAATGATGTAACATCAGCTTCGATGGTGGAAGAAAGGGGAAAAAATATTGCATCACTTTACAAAAAAGGTCTAGAT
This sequence comes from Dendronephthya gigantea, assembly GCF_004324835.1. Lineage (NCBI taxonomy): Eukaryota > Metazoa > Cnidaria > Anthozoa > Malacalcyonacea > Nephtheidae > Dendronephthya > Dendronephthya gigantea. The sequence continues at coordinate 240,487 of NW_021163081.1, forward strand.
ACTTGCATTGCATGTTTTGATTGGCTGTTGGATTCATTATATGTTTACATTAACCAATCACCGCTAGTGTTAAATTAACCTTTGAGCAATTGTCAATCACATGAACATCAAGTCATTTTGAGAAGCTTGGCAAGCTGTGTTTTTTCATAAATACTTTGGACATTTTGACTTCCTCGTTTCTGTGTTTAAAATGGAACCAATTCGATTATCAATTGAAAGCTCTGTGGAAGAGGTATATTCCTGGCTATAACTGAATGGGTTTCAAGATGTAGCCGAAACATTTTACGGTAAGTTATTAATTATAAAAACCAGTTTCTTTTGTGCAGAAGCTGCCGTTGAATTGACTAGAAATTATTTAAATTAACCGCAAAAATTGATCTAGGAATCAAAACAATTTATATCATGCTAACCAAATATCAATGCATGCTTGCTTTCCTTATTTTCTAAATTTAATGAAAAAACTTCAGTAGTACATAAAAGAGTGCATTAAAAGATAGTTATGAAGAATCTTAAAATGGCGCGAGACCATGTAGTTGGGTGGACTATTGATTTCGGAGCAGCCGCGAGTTTCTCCAAATTAAAATACCGAGAGAACTTTAAATTAATATCAAAAAGAAAGGGATAAAAATATATTGAGAAATCGGGGAAATCCCTTGAGGGAATGGTGAATAAAGTGGGGCCTAGAATGAAGATTATGAAAGTGATTAAAAACATGACATTGCAACCAGTGGAATTGTGTAATTGACCAAGTACTTCGTCCTCTGCTGACTTAGCTCAGACCTCTCAGTTGTCTTCTGACTCAGATTCATTAAAAGAGCCAATCAGATGCAGTTCAACTTCTGCTAGTGAGATATCAGTGGATGACATTAATTCTCTTCAACCAAGGCGATTAAAAAACATATAGTAATTAAAACGACAGAAGGAAATATAATAATATATTATAAACATAGAGCTTTATTTTGTTTAAATTGACAGTTAATCACAATATAAATTAGGATCTACCGGCTTTCTCGCTCGTTTTGGGGTTTCTTGCTGCGGCAGCATTAAATATATGGGCGGTGTTATTCTCGTTAGTCTTGTGCATCAGGGTCCCATGTCTCTGGAATGCTGTTTCCTGTGAAATTAAGGTGAAATTATAAAAGTATTCAGTGTTCCTTATCGTAATTATAAAATGTATGGACCAGCATTCATGGAAAAAAAAACAATGCCAAATGTGTAAACTGTTTGCCTAATGTCTTAATTCGCCCTTCTAATTTCTTACACTGTTTCACGATTTAACAAAGGTTACTGATACTGAAAGACTTTTGTATGTCATGTTAAATTATTATAACATAAATGTTAAAAAAATTACAATCTATTGGTCATGAATATGTTAATGCTAACCATAAATCTTAATCTATATTTCACAGCATTTCCTGCAGTCCTTGTACATCTATATTATCTGCAAGGCTTCCAAGGGGAAGTCCATTTCAGCTACCAAAGAGGTCCACCCTAGTGTTCAAAATGCCCTTGACAAAAAGACCTTCATGACGAAAAAGGAGAGATCAAAATTCATTCAGGCTATTTACGAGAAAATATGCCAGTTTACCATGTACGTTCACAACTCTTTTACCGAGGTAAGAGAATCAATAAACTTCTGAGGTGATATAAATTTCAGTCAGTTGAAACAAAAAATGTGGTTTTCAAAGCAAAAACTACCTGTTTAATGTGTGTTTTCCTGGTATTGAAGTGAATGTGAACTTACAGGTAAATTAAATACACCATTGATAATCTCACGACAGAATTACGGAATTAATGTTACGCTGTAGTAAATTGACCCTTACTAAAAGGTATAAACAACTAAAGTAGACAAAGCGGATTCGGGTTTTAAAAGGTTATATTCTCGATAATACAAAATACTACCTCTCACAACAGCAGTCTCAATTCTCCCTCGCACTCAGTCCCTCCCATGTCTTTTAACTCCTATAATCCTATTGATAATAATCCAAATGTGTCAATGATGCAAATCAGCGCTCAAAATTGAAGCAATAATTAATCTTGTTGATGAATCACTAGTATTGAGTATATATATATGTAGACAGTCTCCGACACCCTCCCCCATGCAAGTTAGAAACTAAATTGCATGTTTCCACAGGAGGCTGTTTTTCCAAGCAACATGTTTGTGACAAACAAAACATTAACAATGTATCTAGTACTAATAGTAAATATGACTTGTTCAAAATGCTCTCTGTTGTACCAGAACGTCCCATAACTTGTTCTGCAGAGCTGGCCCAGCATAAAGACAATCCTTCAGGGACGAGGAGTCGGATATTTCACAAGCCGAGGCGTCGTATACAAGCAGGAGGTGGTACAGGGTGACTTCTGGTCATTGCAGGAGTTAGAACTCTTTGATTACCCCCTCGGTGAGTTGAGTTGATGATGCCATCGTATTTCTCCATCAAGTTTTCGCGTCGAAGTTTTCTAGTCAAGCTTCTCAGTTGCTTCAGGCTACCACGTTCGTTACTAGGAAGAGAGGGATGGTTTGGTTTCCATGGTAACGCTGTTTCGTACCATCCCTCAGGTGATCGAGTTAATTGCTCTTTGAATTCAGCAAATGTCACCAACTGGTCGTGTTGGGAAGTATCCTCAAGTCCAAGATTGTCTAATCGACACAGTTCCTCATACTCGGCGTGGGAGGTCTGAGTCAGTAACATCATGTTGCTATCAAACTCATAGCATAGGTTCTCTCTCCTCTTGCCACGAAACAAGTCGTTGTTTTGCTTGGGCGCTTTCTTGATTGGGTTCTTCGACACAACTAGTTTAGTGCTTCAACTAGTTTAGCGAAGTCCCAATCCTCTCATTTTGAATCCGTTCGCACTAAAACTCCTTGAATGGAAGGCAGCTTATTGAGTTGTTTTTAACAATATGCTCCTCTTGTACCTTTACTTTGGTCTCATGCACCTCGAACTTTATATTTTCTTCTTTCTTGTTTTCTTCTAGCTTCCTCTTGTTTTCCGCCAACCAGTCTTTTGTCGGTCTTACATGACCATCGGCCTCGCTGATTTTGGCATCAATTTCCTCGCTCCACTCGGTAGTATTGTACTCGCTCCCAGAAGATGCTGCATCACAGTCAGATTCCACAGACTCTGAGAATTAAAGCTTGATAATGATAAGCTTAAAAGTTAAAACTGATTAACGAAACTATTATTAAACTACAGTATATTATATAATACATAGTAAAAATATGGATTGATATTCATTATTGATATTGTTATTATGACACATTAGTAGAAATCTTCTACATTATACTGTGGCGGAATCGTTGTTTTGTTGATATTGTGTTTAAAATTATGCATATATGATATATGGCTGTGGTTGTTACAATAAATTGAATAAAACAAGGTGCTATTCTAAATGTGCTTGTGACAAGTTTCTCTTGAGTCTTGGGTTTTAAAAATAATTAGTGTCCGATCATGTCCGACCAGAATGTGGGTTGGTCTGACATGATGTCCTATCAAGTTTTCAGAATTATATTGAACTCTGATCGTCAATCACAGAACAGTTATATGAAACATAAAGTATTTCTTTTAAACACTTGAAAACTCTTAAAAAAACAAGTCGTATTTCTTTTAAACACTTGAAAACTCTTAAAAAAAACAAGTCACAATATTGTATGAGAGTGCACGCAACAGAAACCCTAAGATTCTAGGAATAATTAGTTACGTTTTGGGCCAAACAGTTATTGCACACCCATTGAGTGGTTGGCACTTCCACACCCATACACTGAGCATGGTACTCGCTAATAACACAGTCTTTGTTAAAGCATTTTAAAACAAGTCCACATTCTGCCTGTCGATAAACACAAATGACTTCAGCACCAGGGTCTGAAAAACGAACAATAGGCAAAACTATAAATGCAACCAATGTGATCTTATTTTAGTTTCACATGCTCTATATAAAATACAGTATATAACCAACCTTGACAATCGACACAATACCATAGTCCTGGGGGCTCTCTCTCTATCCCTACACATGCAAAGTGGAACCATTCAATGTGACAATGGTCATTATCACATGCAATCATGTTGCCAAATTATTCTTGCTGGCAGAAACAGTATGTTTCTTTGCTTTGGGTTTCTGTACGAAACAAAGTAAATTGGGATAAATCACAATTAATACTAAAATTAAACTTGTCTATTAAGATAGCTGGATTTACCTTCCAAATGTGTTTCCGGCAATTTTGATGGCAATATTTCAGGATTTTGTTTATTTTTCTTTTTTATAGAATGCATTAAAAACAAGCATGTCTGTTGTTAATACATTAAATAATCTAAAATAAATTAAGAATAATATCCAAGTAATCAATCAAGTATACATTTTATCATATTTATACACTACCTCTGTTCTTGGCTCTAGTTTTAGCAGCCTTAAGAGCCCTTCTTTCCTTCGTTCGTGTATTTCTTTCAAATGAACCACCCAGAACATTACATCTTCTACTGAAAGGAGACACTGTCTTGCCAGCTGCAAAATTTGTTCGTAATTTACTGCTTAAAGAGCCTGTTACATTTGTTCTTTATTCTTTCAGTTGGGGGACTTATGCACTCATTTGTTCCGTTCCGTTTTATTTGATCGATACATTTCTGAGGAGGCAGAAAAGGACCTGCACAAAAATTCTTGCATTCCTTGCAATTGCCTCCCCATTAGAAACAATGGAGGACCACCTTCATACCACAGTCTCTTGTGGCAAGGTAAGCCACGTCTACACAGGGGATGGATGCAACCTTTCTTCCCGCATGGTAACAACATAAAGGCGTACTGTGCCGGTAAATTCTTAACCATATGGCTATTTTTAACATTCCATATACTTTTAAATTGTTTGTACACATCAGGCTTGGCATCACACAAACATTTTTTCTCTTTGTCTTTTCCATTCAGGAAAACAAGGAGATCAGCTCTGCTATCATTATATGACTTTGAATTTTGGTCTTGTATGCCTTTAATCAACGTGATTTCACTTTCACCACATGGTGCACCAGATACTCTGTCGATAAAGACATCTGTAGCAGCATCCAGATTCTCTGCTAGTTTAGCTTCATCAACACCATTTTTGTTGAAGTTTGACCCACAAAGGGTAGAAGGAATGAAGAGATTTTATTCGGCAACTGCCAGGCAACCATTCTGTAGCTCTACTCTGTTTAAGTATGAACCGCCACTCTGCCTTGTGGTAACTAGAGTACATTCAGTTCCTTAGACACATGCAACATTGTCCAGCAAAACTGAACTTCCTTGTGAACTGGCCCCTCGTCGCCTGCTCCATCGACGCGAACACAATGCACTGTTTTGCCACTGATCCAAGGCTCTAACTCTTTCTTCTCTTTAAGCATCTGAAAGTCGCAAAAATGTTGTGTTGGGGTCTTCTCAAAAAGTTGGCGTTTGTTGCGAGTAACACAAAGTTGAACGATTGTTCCATAGCCAAATTTGCAATTGTAATTCTCTTCTAGATGTTTCTGGATGCGCTTATATGTTACTTTAGGCCCTTTCCACCTCACATTGCCGTCAAAGGTAAGGCCACCAGTTCTCCGCCACTGGTCTGCACTTACTCTTTTACTTTTAATGTAATCTTCGATATCCCGTCCAATATTCTATTCTGATAATTTGTCAAAGTGTGGGACACTTTTTTTGGTAATTTCCTTCTCAATATTGATCTATCAGTAATTTTTTTGTTTATTTCTCTTACGGCTTTTCTCAGAATAATGGCTCTTTGCTTTCTAATCAAGGCGTGACCTTCAGTTGATAAAGCATTATGCACACCCAGCCATGCTTCTGGGTCATCACTTTTCGAATCTGTACGAACTTCATTGTCAATAACCTCCTCCTGACTTCTCAGAAGAAATGCTTCGTGACTTTGTTCCACGAGTTTCCTTTCACTATCTGTTAGATTGCTCTGCTGTACAAACTCAGAAAAATCTGAAATAGTCTGTTCCAGTACGTCAGTTCTATTATGCAGCAGCTTTTGAAGTTGATTAGAAAAAGAAAACCAGTTACAGTTGTTTTTTCGAAGAATTGTTAGCAAATGCTTGTCGTCTAAGGTTGCACTTTTTGGTGTTTCTTTTTTAGCGAAACTCACAGAATCTCGAATGTGCTGCTGGCCATCTGCTTTTTTTTTCAAACTGTCGACATTCATTTCTTGTACTGCATTGTTTTTAGTCCGACAAAGGTTCCCTTTTTCTTATACCAGCATTCTCTTCGGAGGAAGTGACAATCTCAAACCCTGCCACATCTACTTCATTGTCATTTCCCTCGCCACTACCATCCCTTTCGGCACTGCTATAACAATCGTCATTCTCGTCTTCATCAGAGCTATTCCCCTTGTCATTCCCTATGTAAATGCCAAATGATTCCAGTGTAGCATTTTCTTTGATACTAGCAAGTTGTAAGATAGTTCTTCATATATCAGAAGCATCTTTTAAAGCAAGTTCTATTTTTTTCTTAATGCCAGAGAAATTGTAGATACCATACTGTTGGCTCGCTTTTTTGTTACTGAGGCCCACTGACTGACAAGCAGCAAATTTGATCAATTTTCTGTCCTCACTGGAGGCTAGTAAACATATTCCTTGGAGAGTCTCTTTAGAAAGGTGCATTTTACCATTGTTGCAGCTGTTCAGTTTTTCAAACCATTCCGCCAACTGACAATAATCAACGTTTTGAGTGAGTTGTGTCACATACAGTTTTTGCAATCCCGGACCATTTAACAACAGCAAAATAATCGCAGTTGCATTAGACGTCTGACTGCTTTCTGACTCGAGTAAGTAACTCTAGGAAAATGTGCCTGAAAAAGAAGTTTTAGTTCCACAATACCTTTACTAAGAATATCTTTTGCACAGGCCACTAGGTGTTCACACTCTTTGCAACTACTTCGATGACATGCTTTGCAGTATTGTATTTGTGCTGTAACAAACTCGGATAACGTAACATCATTTATAACTGATTCATATACACCATCCTTTACTTTGTAAAACTCTTTATCAGAAAGTTCACCGACTGCCCACTTACGGTATTGCATCAGACCAAGGGACTCCCCTTGATCTTCTCCTTGGATAAAAAATGATCTATTTCAGACAGTTTTTTTTCAATAGATGGTTAATATTATTATTATTATTATTATTATTATGTGGTTCCCTCTCCAAAGGTGGTTCCTTCCCCAAAGGCTGACTCATCTTGATGGGTGGTTCCCTCTCCATAGGTGGTTGCTCTCCCATAGGTCTTCCTTCTCCATACGTTGTTCCATCTCTACCATAGGTGGTTCTTTTTTTTCCATGGGTGTTTCCTTTATTTTGATAACTTCCACTGCCCTTTCGATATCCTCTGCGTTGTTTGAAGTTTTTTCTGAAAGCTTTTGCTCTTGTGCTTTGAATAAACTTTGGATATTGGCAGTTATCATCCCAGCTTTTTTCTTGGCTGTTGTTACTTCTTGATGCATTTCTGATCCTGCCTCACATCGAACTTTTCTTTTCTGTTTTAATGCTTTGGATTCCTTTTCAAGAAGTGATTTCAGCTCAGATTGGCATGCTCTTTGGTTACGCCGCAGCTCCATAATTTTTTCAGAAATGACAATTGCTTGGTTGAACTGCTGAGTGTTGCTATATTTTGTGTGCTGTTTCTCACTAAGAGCCAGCTGGGCTTCTATATTCTCGAGGTCTTCTTTTAAATTGGCAATTCTTTTGGATCTTACATCTGGATTTCACTTTGAACGTTTGGTAGTGGCTGTTCACCCTCTAGTGCCTTGGATCTCGACTTTTTCTTCTTGTATTTGTATCCCTTTGAATCTACCTTTTTACTGCAAGTTTTGCCAGTTCCTTCTTATCAAACAAAAGAGAATTGTTTTCACCGCATAAGGAAAAGGCTGCATCATTTATTGCTGTGTGGTAATTCAATAATTTATCATCTGGTTTTAAGCTATATATTTTGCTGTTCTTCAGTACTATTTACCTGGAATATATTCATATAATTTAATTAACTACAATTAATAATGATATTCAGATTTTTAGTTTCAATGTTGAGAACAAGCAATACTTTAAATGTCCAGTGAAGTCAAAATGAGCTACAATGGTTACAGTATTTCGGTGTTTGACATGTGAGATTGAGGCATGGAATCAACTATTTTTATAATTAGTCAAGAGTAAAAAATAATAATTCCCTATTGAAACTAGATGTTAAAGTACCTATAACCCCAAAATTCAAAAAAATATATGTAAAAGCAAAGATGTTTTCATGAGCGTTGCCGAAAGAATTATTGGAATCGGGCAAATAGTTTTCAAGTTATGATGTGTTAAAGTCAGCATGATTAATATTTTTGTGGTTCACTGGGACCGATAACTTGCATGGCGTCATTTATAAATTGACATATTGTAAATGGTAATGCTACTTGCTAAAGTGAGTTAAAACTGTTATAAAACAGTTAAGGTATTGCATTGCAAACTACTGATCAAAACTAGTAATGAACAGAGAAGTATTTTTGTAAGTAAAACTGCATGATCCAGTTTGTAATTTGATACCTTGCATGACGTCCCACGGCTGTGAACCATTAGTTAGCAAATTTGAACGGGAATAACTTGGAAACTAGTTGGTCAGTTTAAAAAAACTCTTTCGGCAATGCTCATGAAAACATCTTGGCTTTTACATATATTTTTTGAATTTTGCAGTTATGGGCACTTTAAATAACACAGGTAATGGTTATGCTAAGTACAAACTAAAAATGTAAGACAGCAAGAATACTAAAATAATCCTATATTTTGACAAGTTGCACAGTCATTCCATGGAGCCTGTGAAAATGAGAAAAGAAGATGGGAGGGACATTTAAGGGGTGCTTTACCCGATATAACCAGTAAAGTCAGTTGTGTGGATCTCACACACTGCTGATTTGGACCGGCTCCTTGCAGTGTACCAGTGTTTAAGTTTATATGTTACAGTGGTAATTTATTATTTTTAATATGTATTTACAATAGAGGGCAACCAACCTTGATTAATAATGCATGAGTCTGGTTGAATTTAATTACATTAATGCTGGCTATCATTCCCTGACTGTATTAAAAAGTAATGTACTGAATAGACATGTATTAAAAACTGCAGATACAACTGGTTCAGAGCCTACTGCGGTAATTCCCAAGTGAGACACAAAGCAACTGGGTATTCTGCCTAAGTCAGATTTTATTCCAAAAGTTAGGAAATGATTGATGCTTAAAGATTACAACTCATTCATGTTTTTAAATGAGGTTCATAAAGTAAAATATTTGACATTTGTAACACAACTCTGATTTAGAAATTTTTGAATGTAGTACTTATCCCTGAGCCGGTGCGGAGCACCGTGCGAGGGTACTAATTCCGCTCGGAGATTAGGAATTACACCTGGGACCCGGGAGAACATAGCGGAATCCAAAGTTGCCCAAATGTCATGGACGTTCAATGGTCATGGTACTTTTGCGCATGCGTGAAATGTGAACGAGTGTAGACTGGTAATCAGCAACTTCCTGATTGGCTGAGACGAAACGTTTGTGTTTCAGTGAAAAACGTCAGCAATTTAACTGTCATTTTGCAAACTATTTTTTAAAAAAATGTTTCGAAAACAAAATATGAAATGTGGAATCAAATAAGAGATAAAACACTGGGAAGAGTTTAAAATATTATCAGAACTGGAGGAATTAGCGGTGAAAAGGAACAACTCGATTATAATCCTTGAGATGGTAGGAGTCTATTTTGTTTATTTCGAGGTTTATTTCGTGTTTGCTGTACGAATAAATTTTATGACCTTGGTACAGTATGTCGTTTTGCTCGGTTTTGCGAAGACGTGACCGACTATTTAAGGCTTTACATCATCGTTTTAACTTCCAAAAGAGTCCTTAAAAGTGTAATTCTGAGTTTTAATATAACAAATATCACTTTAAAGGGTTATATACAGGGTGTATCAAAAAAAATGTCGCAGATGTAAAATTTCTGTTTTTCAGGATATTTTGCCGAATTTGGCAAATTTTTGTGTTCCTAGAGATAGTTAAGACTTATCTGGTATACCTAGGCCAAGTTTGGTTTTTTATTAAAAAAATTATGTTACCGGGGAGGGTGGTTCCTTTCCACTGATATTGAGAGGGCTTGCGCACGAAAATGTGAAACTGAAATTGAGATATTATTTAGCTGTCTAAAAGTTGGAAAGCTTTTTAATAAATTGTCAAAGTTTCAGGAAAAATAATGCATACTGGGAGCAACGCGCGACCCCTAAAGGTGACAAATATTTCATTGCGCGCGGTGGATTAAATGCATCATTGATTTTAGCGTGACCGATCTCATGTAAGGCTGGGCAAATGAATAAATTAAAGCGAGAAACTGAACACAAAAACAAAGCGATTTATTCGTGATGTTAATCCTCAGCATGTCCAACATTTCATTCTAAGCAAACTGCGGCTTGTTTGAGCATACTAAACACTTAACAGCGAACCATTTTTCTGCCCATTCGCCTAGATTTGCTGGTGGTAGCATAGGAGATTTGCAAGAAAGAATTTCGAACAAAATGGATAATTTGAGGCAGGACAGACAAATGTGGTTTGCCATTCAGTGTTTACCATGCTCAGACGAGCCGCAGTTTGCTTAGAAAGAAATATTGGAAATGTTGAGGATTAACATCAAGAATAAAAATCTTGTTATTAAATCGCTTCGTCTTCTTGTTCAGTTTCTCGCTTTAATTTATTCATTTGCCCAGCCTTACATGAGATCGGTCACGCAAAAATCAACGATGCATTTAATCCACCGCGCGCAATGAAATATTTGTCACTTTTAGGGATCGTGCATTGCTTCCAGTTTGCATTATTTTTCCTGAAACTTTGACAGTTTATTAAAAAGCTTTCCTAATTTTAGACAGCTAAATAGTATCTCAATTTCAGCTTCACATTTTCATGCGCAAGCCCTCTCAATATCAGGGGAAAGGAACCACCCCCTCCCGGTAACATAATTTTGTTAATGAAAAACCAAACTTGGCCTAGGTATACCAGATAAGTCTTAACTATCTCTAGGAACACAAAAATTTGCCAAATTCTGCAAAATATCTTGAAAAATGGAAATTTTACATTTGGGACATTTTTTTTGACACACCCTGTATAGTGTGTGTATACACTGCAATCACTGCATGAATTTAATAATCGAAAAACAACATTCGATGTTCACTGCTTGGTTATTTATATTATTTGGGCTGTTTTGATGTTTTGAAGGTTTAGCTATAATGAAGTATTAACTCTCACTTAAACTGTGAAAGTCTATAACTTAATGCAACGGAAAGCAGCAGGAAAATGGGTGATTTCACTTCACCTTTACGACTGTGTTTGTTTCCGAAATATTTGAAACATCAGCTATCGGCTTTACATTTAGGACATTTCATAATATTGAAGGTTAGGTCTGGCTAGCTCAGGAAATATTTTGCTTCGTTTGAAATGGCAAGGGGCTGCCGAATGCATTTCTAGTTAATTAAACAAGTTACTATAAATGACCCAATATTTCAATGCTCCTGTCTATTGTCTTTATCAGGGGTGAACTGCAATGGTAACGAGACCCCAAGATACTAAACAGGAGTGTCATGAATAGGAACTTCTTAAGTTACATTCAATTCAATCACTTGATTGCTGTGGGCTTGTTACCATTCAAAGACCCTATTAGGCATTATATTAAAATGTTTTACATTTTTTAAATTACCTGGCTGTTTTGGTTTTATGTTACCAATCTATATTAATAAAAAGATAACAAGATGTTATATACTAGTTAATATTTTCAATCAGATACACTGGCCGAAATTGTTCAAAATAAACTATGTACATTAGATACTGATTGCATGGTCACCACCAAGTTGACAAGCAGGAGCTAGTTTATAATATCAGTTTGACCATCAGTCTTTATATTGACAATTGTGTACTAAAGTCAATTATTGTTTTTAAAATAGCAATACCTAACAATTAATTAAAACACTTTTAAATACCTTTGCCTTTGTTTGGCACTCATTTGTTCCAGTGTCAAGCCACTGCCGAGAAATGACAACTGAAAGTTTATCCCCTCCACATAGTGATACATCTTGATCTTACAAATTTATATCGACATACTCTTGAAATTCTTTATCGTATTTCTGAATCAGTATATTGTCAATATCTTGTTGGATTGAAAAATTGGTTTTGATCCTTGCCAACAAATCCTCCTTTGGGTTTAAAACCAGCACTTTTTGCTGGGACCATACTGAACAATGATCTAGGAATATTCCTATGCAAAATATTCAAATTTTAAAATATTGAATATATTGATCTTTCGCGTTGACGGTTAAAATATACAAAAAATTAATTCACACAATAATGTATAATAATTTTAATACAAAAGTATTACTGTATTATACCTTTCTTCCTTCTGTGGCCTCACTTGTCTGTTGATTCTCGGCCATTTTTTTGGCAATCCTCAGCTGGATTTTGTTTCAGAAAAATTTCAGACTGCTGCAAAGTTCGCTTTCTTTGAATCATACCAAGTGCCCAATAAGAAAATCTGGGATGCAATGCAAAGCGGTAGACCCATTTGTTATCGATTTTCTCCAAATATTTAATCAGATGCTGAACTTTATTCAGAAAAGGAATTTCATGCAATAAACCTGGATTGGTTGGATTACCTTTGCCATCAGGAAGTAATGAAGGGAATGCCATTGCACCTAAAAATGGTGTACTATACTCGTTCAATGGTTCATTTTCTATTGTTGGCCAACTTATTTTTGCAGTGCTTAAGGAATTTCTTATAGCATCATTCTCAAGCTTGGTTATTGATGTTTACAGGTAAAAACTACTACTTGTTTTTGTGCGATCAAATATATTTTCATCAACATCGGTACATTTTCTCACATACAGAGTTTATATCATTTGATGCTGCTGTCTCTAACTGCATTAAGTCAGTAGGCACTCCATCACACGGCAACTGGGCAAGCACACTTTCCTTTATAGAAATATTGTGATACAAAGGGTTGTGTTGAACCAACCGAAACAAAGCACTCTCAATCTTTTGCTTTCTTACAGTTACATCTTTGAAACTATATGAATTATTTCCTTTCATTGTTACAACAATCATAGGTATATCTTTAGGGCATCTAGGCAGACAATCAGCAAGTTTTTCAACCTTTTATGGCAAGTTTATACAATGACCACTATACCCTCTTTGACCACTTGCATTGACAAAAATCTTCATTTTGGATTGACAATCCAAATTTGACTTGCATGGCCAAACCTCATTGCATACAATACATTGTTTAATTACATACTGGACAGATTTATATGGCGTTCCGATCCGGTCAAAATTACATATATTGTTTAATCAATCTCGAAACATTGATGCAATACATTCGAGTTCAAAAAAGTATTTTGAACCACTCAAGCATGTCATCAAAACGCCCAAAATAATGAGTTGCTCAAGATTTTCAAGGATCAGATTTTTATTTACTAGGTTTGAGTTTGTGAAGTCTGTAGGAAGCGGCATTTCAAAAGTGAAACTTCCTGCAGGTCAAGAGGCAAATGCTAAAATCATTCGGCACATTTCAGGAACAGGGCCAATTTACATTTGTTCTTTGTTAAAAATTGATGATGATGATGAGGTACTGCAATTTTTTGTCTTGAAAAAACGTTCGCATTAAGCTCCCCTAATACAATTGCACCAAAAAAGAACAAAATTTGCAATGATCCCTGAGCGGGCGCGGAGCGCCTGCGAGGGTACTAATTCCGCTCTGAGATTAGGAATTACACCCAGAATCCGGTAAAACATAGGCGAATCCAAAGTTGTCCAAATTCTTTGTCATGGACGGTCGACGTTGGGTGGTTTTGTAACTTATGCGCATGCACGAGTAACGTCTGGTAATCAACAAGCGTTCTGATTGGCTAAGACAGAAAGTTTGTATTTCAATGAGAACGTCAGCAATTTATATTAACTGTCGTTTCGTAAACATTTTTGTAAAAGCGTTTCATAAACTTTGTGCAAAGAAAGTAAAACGAGAAGAAACAAGATATATGAAGCATGACAGTTAGCAAAGATGAACGTGAATATGGTCAAGACAAAGCCGTGTAAGAGGAATAATTCATAATCTGCAAACTTATAAATGTTTTCAAAGATAAAGGGTACGTGTTTACTTTGTTTATTTCGTATTTGTTTCGCGATAAGAATGAGCCGTATTTGTATACTTTTCAGCTTTGTATGCCGTTTATTTGTTAAATTTTCATATGCAAACGCATAAACCTGTGAAAGGCTATTACACCTTTGCTTTAACTTCAAAAAGTGTTTTTGAAAGTGTAATTTGAATTTTGGTATCAAAAATACAGACTAATTCACTATATTTATAAAGTATAAAACTTTTAGCCGCCGGCGTCGACTGCAATTACATAATAAAATAACATTTGAAGTTTTTTCTTTTTCTGTGATCAGATTTTGTACTGTTTTAATCGTTTGAAACTTCGATTTTAAACCATTACTTAATTGCATTAATGGCATGGTATAATGCAGCAAAATTGAACGGGCAATGTTTACACTAGCTTTATGCTTATGTTTGTATTGAATGATGGAAACATTAGCTTTAATATATTTACTTTATTTCTACTCTCACACTGGTTGGAAAGCGTTTGTTTAACTTTAATAACTTCAACTCAACGCATAGTTTCGAATATATATGTTTCTCTATAAATTTACACTCATCGCTCTCATACAATGGCTCAAGCACATGTCCAGTCCCGGCATGCAATACCTTTTCAAGATAAATATCCTATTTATCCTAATCATGTCCCTAAGTCCATAAATATCCTACACTCCTCACCGTTGACCATGACTTACAATGGTCAACTTAACTGTTCCCTATTTTAAAGTAACAAATGTTAACAACGTTAGTTAATATCTATAAACGTCCCGATTTGATGAGTTCATGTCTCTTTGATTCTGCATTCCTTGCTGCTTCACGTGCTGGTCGCCTCATCAATCCCACCTTCTCGTTACCTTTTTCGGTAGATTTCTCAGTTTTGTCTCCTTCTGTTTCAAATTCTTCATCGCCTCCCGATAACTCAATTTTTGAATTGGACGTCTAATTTCTGTACATTTTTCTCCCCCTTTTGTTAATTTCCTAACTACCGCTCCGCGAATAGCCCCATCCTTTCCTTCGATCAGTTTCTCTATTTTACCGAGTTTTCACTTTACTCTACACACGTTCTCTTCGTGTATAACTACAACATCTCCAACCTTAATGCCATTTCCCTTTTGTTGTTTTGTTTTCTGTCGGTGTGCATTGCGCAATTCAAGCAGATACTCATTCTTCCATCTCAACCAAAAGTGTTCCTTTAAAGTTTTATAATACAATACTCTTCTTTCAGCTTTATTGTTAGTTATTTCTTCAAGTTCCGATTCTACACCTGGTTTACCTGCGTCCGGCAACGAGTTTATTCTTCTTCCAGTTATCAAGTGCGAAGGTGTAATTGGTTCGTCTAGATCCTCCGTAGATACATATGTTAACGGTCTCGAGTTTAGTGTTGCTTCTATCTCCGTAAGTACGGTGTAGAGCTCTTCGTTCGTGACTCTGGCATTTTTTAGGATCTTGTATAAACATCTTTTCACACTCTTAATCAGCCTCTCGAAGAAACCTCCCCACCATGGTGCCTTCTCAAGGTTGAATGTCCATCTTATTTTTTTATCTGAAAGGTATTTCTTCACTTCCGGAATTTCGAATAGAGCTGCTAGTTGGTTTGAAGCCGCTTTAAAAGTTTTTCCATTGTCTGATTTTACTTCTCGGGGTATTCCTCGACGTGCCGTGAATCTTCTAAAACTTCGTATGAATGCTTCTGCAGTCATGTCGCTTACATCATCCAAGTGTACGGCCTGCGATACAGCACAAGTGTATATAACCATGTAAACCTTCACCATTGTTTCTGTTTGTTTCACATAGAGCGGTCCGGCAAAGTCGACTCCTGTGTATGTGAAAGGGTGTTCTTTGGTTATCCTGAATACTGGTAATGCTGGTGTATCCGGCGGTTTGTAAACGATTCCTTCCTGTCGTTGACATATTGTACATTCATGTACTGGTCTTCTGACGTATTGACGACCTTTGACTATCCAAAATAACCCGATAAGACCCATCCTAACTTTGTATGAATAGCAGCTGGTCCTGATTCTCCTCTGGCCACTCCCCCTGTTACTAAGTCCCAATATTGATCGGCCCCCACTAGGACATCAATTGAGGCGTGTCCCTCTCAATCATCAACTAACTGTAAATTTGACAGATGTGGGTAACTCTTCACTGCATGCTTCAAATATTGCCCTTGTACTGGGGCACCAATTATTGGCACACTGATAGCTGATAATTTGACATCATCTTCTCCGTCCACAGAGATACACAAATCCACTATATCGTATACCTGAGTGGTTCCACTACTTGACCCAAATGGCTTAATTGTCAATGATTCTGAATGTGAGGTTACTAAGTTCATTTCATTTTTAACTCTTTCAGTAACATATGTTCGCTGACTCCCTCCATCAAGAATTATTCTTGCTGTTTGTTTTTGATGTGGAATATCCGGTCTATATATTGTCGCCTTAGCTGTCTGGAGTAGAACCGTGTTCTTCGTGTTGACACACATTGTTGTGGACTCTTCAGGTGGTGCGTTTTCATTGTTCTTTGGGTCTTGCCTTGTGCTGTTCTCTGCTCTATTCTGTTTTTCGCGTTCTCCAGTTTGTGACTCAAATTTCTTCATCTCTTCTCTGTGTGTTTCTTTTCCTGGGGAACAAATGCTAGTGTGATGTCTTCCGTGGCACTTACCACAACATATTCTTGATTGGCAGGTTCTGCTTATATGATTTTTCATGGTACAAATATAACAACGGCCATTACGTTTAAGGATTTCCTTCCGTTTGGTAACATTTGTGACTACTGAACAGTTAGTTGATAAATGAGGTTGAGCACAGTAAATACAAGTATGGTCTCTATTTCCAGTAACCACAAATGCTGATGTTGTTGTAGGATCTTTGTGAACAAAATATTTCCCACGATTCCTTTGTTTAAATTCCTCCTGAGTGTTGTTAGTCGCTGCTACTATTTCACATTGTTCTCTGTTTGTTAGTTCCTACTTAAATTGTTTTAGAACTGATTTAAAATTCCATGACTCTTCCGATACCTTGCTACATATCTCTAATCTGATTTCCTTTGGAATTTTGTTCAACATCAAGGGTAGGAACAATTCACCATATTGTTCTGGTTTACATCCCAGGGATTCTAATGCCCTCATATGAGCATCGATGTCGTTGCTCAATTGTCTCATAGCCTTAAGATCTTTCCCATTTGAAATTGCTAGTAAATTTACTAATGAATCCATGTGGGTACTAATAATTTTCTGAGAATTTCCGTATCTTTCCTTCAATAATTTAACTGCACCAGAATAATTTGTTCCTGTAAAACAGACTTATTAAGGTTGTTGATCAAGTCTCTCTTTCTTTCTAGCGTAGATTTGTAATGTTTATATTTTTGTAGATGTTCGATCCTTTGTTCATCAAATACCGCTAATAGGTCGTTCGTTTCGCTTATTATTCGTCGTACATGTGTTTTGTGTGCTGCTCTTGACCTCTTGTCTCTCTCCAGGTTTTCTGCCATTGTCTAAATTGCCTCAAATCCACCAAATGTCTATTGTTTTGCCCTCGGTTCCCAGAACAAACACTGGACTTCTCGCTGTGAATTCTTGCTCAATGTTATCAAAATTTCATCTTTCCGATCCGGCTCGAAGGACCATTTACTTTATTTCTACTCTCACACTGGTTGGAAAGTGTTTGTTTAACTTTAATAACTTCAACTCAACGCATAGTTTACGAATATATATGTTTCTCTATAAATTTACACTCATCACTCTCATACAATGGCTCAAGCACATGTCCAGTCCCGGCATGCAATACCTTTTCAAGATAAATATCCTATTTATCCTAATCATGTCCCTAAGTCCATAAATATCCTACAATATACTCGGTAAAATATAATAAGACTGATTTGAGTTTTGTGTCATTTCATAATATAAGTTTAGGTCAGGTTATAAACTCAGGAAATTGTGTATTTGTTTTGAAATAGCGAGGGATTGTGCATGCATGTATTTCTAGTAAGTGGGAGTGTATAAAATAAAGTGAAATGAGATTGTCAGGATGTAAAAATAAAACATTGTGTACTAGTGTAAATTATTTCTTAATGTGTTAGGGTATAAAAGTTAATTAGCACCAGTGAGAAACTTTTCAAACTTGTGTTAATAACTTGTGTGTTACTTAACCTTAAGGATGGTGACATTGTTAACCTAGATGTTGGTAAGCCCATAAGCAATGATATCAGGTCTTATGCATTCCAAAATAGTGCAGTCCCAGGAAGCTCTAACACACAGGACTTGGGTGTTATTTCTGGTGATCTCCATGAACCCAGGGGTCTGGGTGACATTGAAAAGCAGCAGTTGAGTGAAATGTTCCCATCTTGCCCCATACATGTCCTGATTGAAGCATCAGAAGAGTCTACTCTTAACTTGGCAGTGGATTATGTAATGAACCACTTTTCTTCAGATCCTATATATATACTGCAGCCGCTACAACCACTTCCTGGAGCCCCAACACGTTTATCAGTGAGCAGATATTCAGTTTTCGCAGACAGCGTATCACATTTCAAACAAAGAAACTTTGATTTCAAGAAACCATTAAAAATTACATTTGAAGACGAACCAGCCATAGACGGTGGTGGGACCCAAAAGGGAATTCTTCACCTTACTTCTTCGTGAATTGTTATCCCCATCAGCAAATCCACGTCTTTTCGAGGGACGAAATGGTATTTTCCTACCAATGCATAATACAGACGCACTTAGATCAAACTTGTATAAAGTAGCAGGACGACTTGTTACTGCATCAATCATTCATGGAGGGCCTAGGTTTCTTTACTTCCCGAGAGCACTATTTGAGTATTTCCAAAACCCCAAACCTGATGACATGGTTGATTTCATTAGTCAAGATGATGTTGTGGATGGGGAATATGTTGATGCCCTTACAAAGGTATGATATCACACTACTATCCTGATTTTGGATTCAATGTTACTGTATTACTATGATACAGCATTTACATTTGGTGGGTGTTACATCATCACAGGTTAAGTAGTGAATCTAATCAGTTTGATCTGTGTATTCCTGTCTATAAAATTACAAATTCTAATTCGAAACCTACAAATTCTATAGATTCAGAAAAGATTTATAAAAAAATATCATTAGCTGGCCTAGTTTACATTATTTTTTTCAAATTAGTTGGATTCGCTAACAGATGAAAACAAGGCAACAGTGGCCATGGATGTCCAACCATTGTGAGTAGAGGCTGGCTTTCCTCATGCTTTAACGCTAGAAAATCGGTTTCAAGCAATTACCTCATCGTGTCTTAATGCAGTCATTCTGTCAAGGAAAGCTGAACTTGACCAATTTCTGCTTGGTCTAAGCCCATTGATCAACCTCATTAAAAAAACATCCAATCATGATGGAGCCACTTTTTGTGGCAGGTAGATTCCAGCCACCAACAGCTGAAGACATTCTTTCGCTTGTTCAATTTGATGACTTTGTTGAAGATCATTTTAAGGACTATTTCACTCAATATATTTCATTGGAAAGTGAGTTTCCACACTACTTATTTTTATTGGTGTGAACGTTTTTAGGTGTCTTTGTGTTTATTACTTGGCATATACATATGGTATGCAACATTAAAGCTCTTGTTTTCCTATATTTCCTACAGCCTCAAGAATTCCTTGTGTTTTGATGTTTGCCACTGGGTCAAACACAATCCCACCAATGGGTTTTCACCCATCCATCATCACAATTTTACAAATTGCATCGGTTTTGCCAAATGCCAACACTTGCCCACTCGAATTAGAACTACCAGGCAGAGTTAAAAGTTTTGAGGAGTTCAAAAAGAACATGGACTGTGCTTTAAATTTCCAAGGAGAAGGATTTGGAATTGTATAAAGAGATACAATGAATACTAGGAGTCACTGAAATGGATAAGACTGAAGACTGATTGTGTTACTTTTATTGTTTTGTTATATTGGGAAAGTTTTCTTGTTTTGTTATATTATGCCATTTAAAATGATTTTATGGCTGTTAAGAGTTTCGGAATAGAGTAGCATGGCCTTGCTATACAAGCTTTGTGTTATTATTACTCATTTCATCCAAATCGATTGCTTTTGGAATCACTAAAATATTACTATAGTGAACCAAATTGTCAGTGTGCCTGTTCTACTGTTTATTTATAGGTAGCCCAACCACAATGTCACACTAGAGCATCATAGACTCTGTTGAGATTTGAACACTTGTGGTTTTCATAAGTGCCTAATAGTAACTAAATTTAAACATTTACTTAACTGCATACTATTTGTCAAACTTTGAAATAAAAGTAGTTTGTTATAGTTTGTTTGAATTCAAATGAATGTTCTATTTGCTCTAATACTACTAAAAAAGCTACTATACCGTCTTTGTCACCTGCCTCCCTTAATATGCGAGCAATTTCTTTATAGTTCTGAGTTTGTTCATCTGTTATGTTTACTGTTGAAACGGGCACTGTAACGCTATAATTTGTCTGTAGTTCTGCAGCTGGGCCATCCTCTTCAATTCCAAATTCATTCCAGTCTATTTGTAACCCATCTTGCACACTAGCCACAGCACTATAATTAGTGTTAATGTTATTCACCATTCCTTGCACCCAAAGCTGCCTTGGGCTGAGATTTCTCTCTGTGGTCAAAGGGTGGAAGTTCCATGCATCACTCAATTCTTGTAGTGCTTGGTTGACAAGGGGGATATACACCTGGTGTAAAACAAACAAATGGACTTCATTTGTTGTATCAAGAATTAGTGATTCAAGAAAAGCAAAAATATTCACAAATCTACTACATACTATCGAGTTTACTTGATCGAGTTTACTTCACGCCAAAGTCTTTCGATACGCTGATTGTTAACAGACGTCCCAGTTATGCAGCTGCCTCAATTCAAACCCCTGGATTGTAGCATGAATCGTGTAACTTCTATATTCTCTAACCCCAAATATGTATGCACATGTGATGGTAAGTTATACAGATCAACTGCTGCTCGGAAACAATCCAGAACAGTTGTAGCTTTGTTGTTTGTTGCCGCTCTTAAAAATACATCAGTCTTGAGGAACCATCGATTCCCCCATGGACTACAATCCGGTAAGGTTGGATGAGTTTATGGTTCCCATCCAAATGCCTATATATGAAAAGGAAGTTGTTATACCATAGAGACATGCATAAATGTAATTACATTTGTGGATGTGGCCCATGTAATGACTCTCTTCAATGTGAGGTACATCAAGGACATGGTCAAAATATAGCAGGAATTGTGAAACTAGGCCAACTCAAACTAACCATTTAAGTGCTGGGGCAGTTTCTTATAGTAGTACTTGATATTCACCAACACTTCTTCATTTAACCAATGTTAACTAGCTCAGTTAATTTAAGGGAGCTTAATTTTATACACCATACCCCCCGACCCTCTCCATACATACCACAATGCATTTGGACAAGGGACTGAATAGCGTCTTCGAATAATGCTTCTCGTCCCTCAAAGGGTAACCACGACAGGGTTAACCCTTTGTAGAGAGGCAAGAACGCGTCGTCGTTGTATAAGCAATCCACGCTGTCATAGTGCGCCCTGCACCAGCCTACAGCCAATTCTAGGTGTTACGTGCAAGATTTTGCGGACTACTTGATCAAGAGCATCATCTTGTATGTTGGAAAACTGCTGCTGGCAGTTTGGAACCTGGAACAATCGTCTTCAACAACGTACAGTGCTTTCAAAAATACCAAGGGTTCTTGCTATTCGAGACCAAGAAAACCCAAGTTGATGTAGTGTTTCCAGCAACCCTTGTGATACATCGCGGGTAGGCCTACCAACGCTATTTCTTACTAACCTCACGGATATTCCCACATTTGTTTGCCGATCTTCTACCAAAAATGAGGGAAATGAGATGTTTTCACACCATTCCCTTTGTCGACGAACAATCTCAAGCAGGCTTCCCAAATCTCTTAGCAACTGCTCTTCTGTAAGGAACGATACTTGCAGTCCTGTAAATAAAACACATATACTCCTTTCAAAACCATCAAGACGGCGAGACAGATATTCTGTGTTGTCAAAGGTTAAATCATCACTTAGAGAAGAACTCAAAAGGGCCTCTAATGAACGAAAGAACTCCTCTAATTCGAACTCACTTAGTTGGCTCCTTACAACCGCCATGTTCTCAGCTTCTTATTGTTCTCAACTTCCGCTCTCTTATAGTGATTAGTGAAATCAACTTCTGGTGAGCATATGTTGCGACTTCCGCTTCCTTTCGATATGTATTATTGGGAGTTGGATTTATTTTTAGAGGCTTCGATTAATTTTCTTGAGTTTCAACTAAAATTCACGGATTGTATCGTCTAAAGTCACTTCAGTTTGTCGTTCTTA
The DNA here is from genome assembly GCF_004324835.1 of Dendronephthya gigantea. Taxonomy (NCBI): domain Eukaryota; kingdom Metazoa; phylum Cnidaria; class Anthozoa; order Malacalcyonacea; family Nephtheidae; genus Dendronephthya; species Dendronephthya gigantea. Next base: position 262,993 of record NW_021163081.1, read on the forward strand.
GGTTTTGTTCTATTGCCGAACGTTTCAATTGTTTATTTTGCGCTTCCAAACATATGCCTAAGGATTTGGTTTTTATTTTTGGCGTTTCGATGACATGCTTGAGTGGTTCGAAATACTTTTTGAACTTGAATGTATTGCATCAATGTTTCGAGATTGATTAAACAATCTATGTAATTTTGACCGGATCGGAACGCCATAGATTTATGAAATGCAGCATTATTTCTTTTTGCATTAAAAAAACCTTTTTGATCGTCATCAAATGATGTACGACTTCGCCTATTTTTATAGCATTGTTTTTTACCTGAACAATGTTTATCATTAATTTCTTCATAGTTTTTACTGCATACACTACTTTGCAAATTTATATAATGCATTTAACTATTTCTTTCATCAAATTGGTCCTTATTTGTGATTGAGTAGAGATGAGGCTGCAAATATCTCTATATCAGTTCCTCATGCACCATCATTTGTCATATTACTGTTTTGAAGATATGAATTCAAAGACATATTCATATGAGGAGGCAAACACCCTTCAATTTTTGCCATATGGTAAAGTATTTTGTGTAGAATAACACTGTGATAATTTTGTACACCGGTGACAACTTGTGATAATGCCCGAAATAGACAATTTCCATCTTCCTGTATTTGTTGTGTATCAGATGGTGTGTTAAGACACTCTTGATTTTTGCCACCATATGATACATAACATATCAATGGCAACCTAACTACAGAAGAGAGAAATTCTTGTGCAGGTTTATCAACAGGGAGGAACTTAAAGTTGGTGCTAAAATTCTGTTTACTACAAATTACCTCACAGCCATTACTGTAACTTTTGTTGGTCACCACAACATCATTGTTACATTTATTTAATTTTTGTTTTTTGGCTTCATGTTGATAGTCTGCTGAGCACTCATTTACAGCAAAACTTTTTTTTCTTCTATTTTGAAGTGCGGAAACATTCGAAGGGCCTTTTTCATATTTGTAATGGCAAACATCAAGCACAACATCATAATGCACCCCATTTGTATGTTGCAAGTATATAGCAGACTTGTTGCTGGGCAAAGTATTATCCAACATAGACCTGGAAAATTTCTGCCATTTAAAACTATTACCAACTTTGCTGTAAACATAAATATCAGTACCGAGTAGAGATGAAGCTGCAAATATCTCTATGTCACTGCCCCATGCACCATCATTTGTCATCTTACTGTTTTTAAGATATTATGAATTCAAAGACATATTCATATGAGGCAGCAACAATTCTTCAATCTCTCTCATATGGTTAAGTATTTTGTGACGAATAAAATTATGATAAACTTGTCTGCCAGTAATTGCATATGCTAGAGCATGGAACAGACAATTTCCATCACTATTTATGTGATGCACTTGAGCAAGGAGGTGAAGGCTTTTTAAACACCCATAGGCAGATTAACAATTCTACATATGAAGTCTTGGGAAGAATGGTCGATAGGATTAAACATGTACTTATTTGTTACATTTGCAGTCATGATTGATAACAGACTAAAGATGATTACAGAATATCACTTACAGCAAATTGAATCTGGGGCCAGAAATGTTACTTTTGGCAAAGCAAAAAAAAACCAAAACACCAGTATACCTGAGATTATATGATAGAATACCAGGTATCAACAAAACATGTTAGTACTCCATAGCAATTACTAAATCCACCTAATGCAACAGGTTTACAACAAGATAAAACAGAATATAAACAGTCTTCGAATGAGTGTGTTTCTCACACACACAAAAATGAGGCACGGATGACAAACCAAAACACAAAATATGAAACGAATCAGTAGTAACCTGACAAAAATCCTCTTCTGTTGAGGCACACAAAAAATTAATAACTTAATAATAACCGAAAACAAGTAATTTAACAATCTCAAATGTTTATATAACAAAAACAAAACAGAATCAGAAAACTGTATATCAAGAATCTCACCTTCTTAGAATTAAAAACAGTTGAAACCCCACCACAGATGAAGACCAACATCAAAAAAATATCTAAAAAAATACAAAAAGAGATTGTACCTCTACTGTATCTAAATATGAAATTTAATATAAGTAGGTTGAATTTTCTCCTTTATTTGAAAATGATCGAATGATATAATTCGCCATAGTAAAAAGATGGCAGCATGTCGATCTACCTACAATCCTTTGCAGGCATTGTACATAAATGCATGAAAAAAGGGGGCAAGAAAAACATCCAATAACATGAAACTTTAACAGTCAGGAGTAAGTGATGTCACAGGTTTCATGTGTTATTTAAAAGAAATTTATCTGTTGTTTTAAATAATTTCTGACCGCCACGTTGGTCATATTCGGCAAATTTTCTCCTGGTAAAGAGGGCTCAGTTTTCCAGCGGTCTTCGCATGAAAAATTAGAAGCTCTTCGTTTTACGCCCTGCTCTCAATTTTGTGTAAGTTGTCCGCTGACAATATGAGCCTGCACGAGTGGGAGAAACTTAGCTAAGTTGGACCTGCGTGCGTAGGTAAATTGACATATTTTTATTACTGTGAATTATGTACCAAAAATTTGTAGCAGCAATAACTTGTAACATGGCCTTAAGTCACAGATTTTTTGCTTACATTTTTAGATTGTACTTCACAAACCAGACTGCACTATACCTGTAAAACAATAGTTAAGATTAAATTTAACAATAGGTTACTTACTGTATGTCCCTTTAGTTTAATGATAATTATAGCAAAACTAAACATTAAAAATTTACTTGCAATAAGGTAAATTAAACAATTATACAATTAAATAAATTATTTCAGTGGGTTCCAACCTTTAGATGTATAAGTTAAACACTTCACTAATTTGAAACTTCAATTCATTATCATGCTGAGAAATTGAAATGTGGCAATGAGAATTATTACAAAACTGATAGTCACAGTTTGATTAAGATTAAAAAGGAAATCATGAAAAGGAATGAATCAACTAAGTCAACTTAATACTGACAGTCACATGGTCTTGCTTTGTAAGAGCAGATTTTATTCACATGTATAGTGTGTTTCAACATGGCTTTGCTGAGATTCATTTGTCACCATACTGATTGATTTAAAAGTAGATTTTGGCCATTAGAGTGAACTCATTGAAGTTGTTGGATAAATCTAGTATTTTATAGTTTTGATTCAAAACAGAAAGTCACAAAAAAGGAAATCTTGAAAGGGAATAACACATTCTATGTTAACTTTTGTTCAGGTTTTGAGGATTCATCCACTCAGATATGAGCTTGTACAGGCAATGAGACCTGCACTTGTATATATTGTTTAATATATGTTTATATATATATACATAGTAAATAGTTTGCATAAAAACATGGCATCACTACTAGCGTTTTCGTTGTCATTTTTCAGTAGCTTATTCAAAACATCGTAGATCTCAGGCGATACAAGAAATGTGGACTGTTTGGTAGCGAGATGTTTGACAAGGCCCGAGGAAGTGCATCTGTCAAGTACTAAATTGCCATGTTCCTCTTCATGTAATGAAGCAATTGGTTGTAGGCAGCCATGGTGTATAGCCGATGATTTCGCAGTACCAGGATGACTGACAAATATTGTGAAAAGATTAATTCGTTGCTCACGAGTTAATGTTTCAACTGTGCAACCATTTTTCGCAGATAGGAAGGCAATTGTAGTAAGTAACAATGGCGTTATATATCCAATACAGCTGTTGAGGGAGGTAGCTTTATGACAAAAGAATGTTTCGATTTCTTCATATTACGATTGATGGAATCTTTTGTGATCTGTTTTTTTTTTAATTTTTAGTGGTTAGTTATATTTATGTAAAAAGTCATTGTAATTTTGTTATGTATTATTTTTTTATTTATGAAAATATTTGTAGATAGACACCAAAAACGGTAAACAATTATTCAAAAGTGTATGCCTAAGTATCAATTTTAAATACTTAGCAGGAGACTAATGACTATTGAATTATAAATAAGAGTATCGGAAGCTGCATTGTGAGAAAGAATTTCCGAGGTGATAACAGGGTGTCAATCTTTAGTCTTTAGTGAAGTGTGATGTTGGGATTTTGTTGAAGGTGAGACTGTAAGCATCTGTAGAAATAAATGGATAAGGCAGTTCAGGTTTGTGTGAAGTTTAAAAAAAGTTTAAAGAAAAGTAGCGTTGCACAGACGGAGATTTCTTTGTTTGACGTAAAGAGCACTGCCACACAATGTGTACAAGAACAGCAAGAAAGCTACAGTCGAAGTGAAAGGGTTAGGACTTATTTTCTGTTTTTCTACGAGATGTGAGAAAAATCTATGGAGAATTTAAATAAAGTATGGTAAAAGAAATTTTTAGTTGAATGAATCCATAACGAATAAACATTGAATAAAATTTTCATGCATAGATTTTTAAGAAATAAAATATTTCAGATGTATATTGTTTTCGTTTTGACTGCGAAGCCACATAGCCACTATTTAGTGGCAAGTATGATACTATGTACTATGTACTGATACTATGTACTAAGTACTATGTACTGACAAGTATTGTGAATGAAAACAATTAGCATTTCTATAATGACGTATTTAAAGGTTAGTCTCATTTTTCAGAGCCTACGTAACTAGAACCAGGATGAAACAAGTAATCGCACATGACTCCCCCGAATGACTGTGTAGCCGTAGCCACTGAAAATATGGCTATGCAGTGATAAATTACTAGTGGACAGGTATTCTGCAATTTAGCCAAAACATCCAAGTCTTATAAATACTGGAACCGGCACAAGTTGAAATTAAAAATACGAAAGGTGTGAGAACTGAGACGCGACATGTTGCCGGAATATCTACACAAGTTTATTTGGCGAGAACAGGTCGGCAAAATTGCTTTAGGAATAAAATCAAATTGAATTGCCCACGAGTTATTTAGCGCAAGATTAGCGAGTCCGTTTACAGAGCCGTAAACAGAGCTACTTCGTTTAATATTACCATGGGAAGCAATTTGATTTGCATACTTTACAATCTCTTTCTACAGTCTCCTTAAAATAATCGCATTAAAACCTTTTTGTGTGTGTTTATAGCAATGATTCCTTAGCAGGCTTAACAAGTGAAACAAATCTGTATTCTACCATCACATAATACAAGCTACTATGAATAATAATGCGTCACGGAAGTTGCAGGATGTGACATATGTAAATAAACATTTAATGCACAGAATACGCTTAATAATAAATGCTATGCTCCTGTGCTCTTGTTACTTGGTGCATAAGCAACAGTAAAGATAATTGACTAACCTTTCTTAGCACAAAAAGGCAATCCTTTCGAAATATTTCTCTCCTTCATTTCCTGATTATACTTCAAGCTTTAATATAGACAGACAAGAAAGACATGCGCACAGTCCACAATGCATTGCGGTGCCTCTCGCTGTTAACCGATAGAGAGGGGACGTTCTTCATAATTCTCAAAAAAATTATTAATTCTTTCACATCAATATTTAAGGTCTGAGGAGACTTTATTGTGACAACTTTTTAATGTTTTAAAATTATTTAGCGAATATAATATGCAAGGAATTTAAAATAAATGGAGGTGAAAAATTTTGCAAAGCAAAGTCTGTTTTGGGTTTTTGAGCCTGTTTTTTTATGAGATTAGGCACTTATGATCATCCCTAGTACAGGTTCAGCCTAGTTATTGAGGCCAAAAAGAAGTTGAAGTTTATGAGCTTATATAAGGGCACATTTCAGGTTACGGAGGCAGCTTGCGTCAAACCCACATCTGTCCAATTTTGGAGAAAATCCACTAAAAAATAAAGGTTTACACAACAAGTTGCCCTAGTGTAACCTCCGGCTTTGTTTCACCTCAACTTCAGAAAAAATATTGCGCACAAATGTATGTTGCGTACATAGGCTAAAATTCACAAGATTTTAAAGTAGTTCCCCAATTTCTAAAATGTAACTCTTCTTGTAAAAGAAGTTATAGCTTATCAAAATTTTAGTTACACTGGGGCACTGTCGACAATCTAATGACTGACTGAGCAGGGCAATTTACTCCTAATGTGTTACATATAACAATGTCAACTAACATTTATAATTGGGTAAATTTAGCAAATGATGACCCGTAGAGGTTTGCCCTACAGATTTTCTATGCAAAAAATTTCTTTTAAAATTTATGAGATGAAAATGGTTAAACTGTCTCAATCAGCAACATTCCGGTACCATAACGCAAATCTAAGCATGAAGGGGAAAATTGCTTGGATGAAAGCTTCAGTTAGTAAAAAGTCCTATCCAGAGAGGGCTGAACTTCCAACATCTCACAGCTCTTTGATTGCGGGCGAGGGGCGCTCTACAAGGGAAGCCTAAGTAATTTATTTGCCAAATCTTTATACTGCTTCGAATAGCTGCAAATTTCAATTACGTTTCTTTATTCATAAATGTGAACTGCAATAGAAATATTTTTAGATAATTTTACATTAATTAGCACATAATGCTTTAGATGATGGCATGCACACCTATAGACCCTTTGCACATGACGTCACATTAGGCATCCGGAGGACAAATTAACGTAGCATAAATTTTGCAAAAACGTAAATTTTGGAAAAAATATTAACTAGTGTTAGTAATACTTAGTAGTGTTAGTTAGTTAATAGTTAACGTCCAAAGCACTAAGATGTGTATTGTGTATGATTGTTCCGCTAGTGCAGAGAAAGGAAGTCCATCGCTGAACACTTGCCTAGAAACTGGTCCAGCTCTACGAAACAAACTATGGGACGTTCTTGTTCGCGGTAGATTCTGCCCTGTGATCTTTGCTGCTGACATGAGGAAGGCGTTCCTCCAGGTGCGTATCAGAGAAGACGATCAAGATGCGCTATGTTTCCACTGGTTGAAGAATGTTACATTGGACGAGATCGTGACGCTAAGATTCACCAGAGCAGTTTTTGGTTTGGTATGTGCTCCGTTTCTGCTGGGCGGAGTGATCGAGCAGCATTTGGCTGGTTGGAAACCTAGATTACTAGACTAATTTGACCAAATCTTGCGAGACCTCTATGTGGAAGATCTTATTTCGGGCGCTACTAGAGTGGCTTTGGCGCTGAATTGAAGCAAGATGCTTGATGAAATTCAAATGTTCCTGAGCTCAAATCGGACCAGTCTTCCTCCGAAAGCGATGCCGAGCAAACCTATGCCAAGCAACAATTCCCTACACATTCTGAAAGTGGCGGTAAACTCCTTGGAGTAACGTGGAAAAAACACAATGACAGGTTAGCTGTGGTCTTTCCGGCTAACAAAGACGTGTCTACAAAACGAGGTATTCTTGCTAACTTCGCCAGCATTTATGATCCACTCCGTTTCGCGTTGCCAATCCTACTACAAGGCAAATTGATGTATTGTGATGCTTGCACTATTGTGGGATTCTCCCCTTCCCGGAAACCTTAGCGAGGCGCTGGAATAAATGCGCTCTCAACACAAGGTAGTTTGGCAACCCATCGCAAACCGATTGAAGAGATAGAGCTACATTCTTTCGGCAATGCAAGCGGTCATGGAGTGGCTACAGCAGTTTACGCTGTTGTTTGTCAAGCAAGCCAAACGAGCCAAGGTCTGGTCACAGTGAAATCGAGATTAGCGAGTTTGAGCGGGAAACGAAGTACAAAGACAAAGACGTGTTTCGGCCGAGGTAGACTGGGAATAGTAGTCTTCGTCTTAAGTCTTTATGCAGCGGGATATTTGAATTGAGCAGTTCTGTCAAAGTCATATGACTACGAACACGGTTCTAATTTTGTAAACATGAACAGAGCTAAATATGAGATGGCTATTTTAGCAATGTTTTCAGAAGATGCTTTGAACTCGCGGTGAACTCGCAGACGTTTGCTAATGACGAGCGCCAGCTAAACCTACAAGCTAACGCAATCAGGATTCCTGAACTCCGCCTCAAACCCATCAGAAAGTTAAGAGTTGCCTCATGGTCTCTCTTGAGGTCTTCAAAATGTTTTGCTGCATACTCGTTATAATCCAATCTCATGAGACGGATAGCCTCAATAAATTCTCTCCAAAGTATTCCTTGCCAAAACACCTGGTCAACGGCATCCAAACCATGCATCTCCCATCTTTCTTCTTCCGACAACATTATACATTCGTGTTTTTTCTGACTAGGACTATCAAACTCACAACCTCTACACCTCTCTTTGCAAACTTTTCCAACCTCGCTGGAAACAGCCTCGGCAAATATCACATCTATCAAATGACATAAGTTCCTAACTTCCGACAGTTCAAATTCATCCATGGTTAAACTGTGCACGCTGAATATCTGTTCTTTTCCTTGGGAAGAATTCGTGATAAGAAACGCCTCTCGAAATGAAATTGCACGAAAAACCATATCCTTTATTTATACCGTTGAAGAATACTTATATCTTTTAAGTTCAACCCTACGTATTTACGCCACCCTCTTGGTAAAGTCCAACCCCACGTACTTACGCTATCTTCCAGGTAAAGTCCGACTCTGCATGGTCCCATTCTGCGTATTTACGCATTATTATCCACTGTGAACTTCCTGTATTGCATTTACGCGTACCCCTAGTTACGTTCTATAAAAGTCGGGTTAAAACTATGCTAAATTGTTCGCTATAGGCTAATGACTATCTAATTATAAATAAGAGTATCGGAAACTGCATTTTGAGAGAGAATTTCTGGCGTGATAACAGGGTGTCAATCCTTAGTGTTTAGTGAAGTGTGATGTTGGGATTTTGTTGAAGGTGAGACTGTTAGCATCTGTAGAAATAAATGAATAAGACAGTTCAGGTTTGTGTGATGTTTAAAAAAAGTTTAAAGAAAAGTAGCGTTGCACAGACTGAGATTTCTTTGTTTGACGTAAAGAGCACTGCCACACAATGTGTACAAGAACAGCAAGGAAGCTACAGTCAAAGTGAAAGGGTTAGGAATTGGACATACAATTGCTTAAAAGACGAAGTACTTGGCAGCAAAGATGAAATTTTACAATAGTGTCTGAAGGAGGATCTTATCACGCAAGAAAGATTATGCTGTCATTGGAAAAAACCAATGAAGCTGATAGAGTGTGATGATCGGTCAGACAGGTACAAATGGGAATGTTGCAGACAAGAAAATGGTAAACATCACAAGGCAGAAATGTCAATTCGTCATGGAAGCTGGTTCGACAATAGCAACATGACCCTTGAAGAAATATAAAAAATGACGTATTGGTGGTGCCGCGATGTTAAACAAGAGAATATTTGTCCCATTCTTTCCTTAGGTAAGAGCCTAGGTGGTAGAACAGCGAGTGCTCGCACTTGGAAGCGCTTATATCCCCAACAGGACTTGATAATTTTTCTCGCTAATTGGCAAAGTCTGGGAATCCAAAATTTCTCACGAACACGGGCCATGGTTAGACCAATACCACCATGCAACGCATGCTCTCATTTGACCAGCTTTTTCGCTAAAGTGCTTGCTTCATGCAGGTACACCGGGTAGCTTCCTTCGATTTGGCCACGGCATTCAATTGCGAAACTTAGTAACCGCGCCCTTGCATGACATGGAAGCGAGGCTTATTGTGCAAAAAAAATATTTGTATTTTTTGCAGTAAAAAGCTATCTGCCGAGTTATATCCTGGTTTTCACCTTTGGTTTACATATTTTTCAATACCTTTTCATGGTTTCATGGTGAGTGGTGAGAAAAATCATCACAAAGCATACACAGAATATTTAAGAAATTAACTCTTAAAATGAACATACAAATGTGTAATTCTGAGTAGTAAAATAAAATATACTCTTCGCAAATTCTTACTGTGTGATAAGTAAACTCGCATTTGTGTAATTTGAGTAAGATGCTGTCAAACAAACATATCCTGCGTATTATATGCATATTATTTTACGCTTCATTGTTTACCCCATTCCTCGCGCCGGCGCATTATTCTACTCGCGCTTGGAGACCACGCATATCTTTGGGAAAATCCAACAGTTTCCGACGTCCCGCGTGGGGTCCACACGTTGCGTGTTTTCCTCGCTATATGGGGGTGGCTACCTACTTAAGATCTTATGGCGAAGGAACAAAACCAGCAATTGTGGAAGTATTATCACAAGGATTGTAGGTCAAGTTCAACCTTTGGTCAACAAAAAAAAATATTGTGAAAAGAATTTAACATTTATAGTAACAGAAGCTATTTTTGTTAGAAAGGTAATAAGTGATTTTTGATTGAATATTTAAACAAAACTTGTTTTAGGTGGTGTCTACACATTGGCTGATTTTTACCTTCATTTACATTCTAGCACCACTTCAATGAAGGCCAGCCCTTCTTGTAGCATGTGGGATCTTGCCTAAGAGGGCCAATTTTTCATGTTGGACTCATATAAACACAGCCTTAGTTGTTTATATTATTTTGGCAGACTAAAAAATACCCAAGACTTTGATATATGAATATATCAAATTTCAACAGCCTTACTCACCTCTGTAAAGGCAACATCACCTCTCAAATAAGTTATTTCTAATACTACAAACCCCCTTTCAGAAGAAGCCACTAAGGTACCTCCTCCCCATGCAATCAAACTCTTCCAATATACCTGAAAAGCCCTAATGGAAAGATATTGCACTATTATTAAAGGGATACTCCACTCAAAATAAAGTAGCCTTCCATCAATAGATATTACTTATTTAATCTTACTTGTGAAGTTTGAACGGACAGTTCTTTTTAGTTAAGGAGAAATCGCATCTAAAAGTCTGTTAAAACGGCATATTTCGGACGCCATGTTGTCTTTCTCAAGCAGACGCGTATGGCCAGCAATGGCCAGCGGATTCTCACAAAATGACGTATGTGAGTGCTTCGCACAATTTCGCACTCTGAAAACAAACACAAGCTTATTTTATACCTGTGGGGAGAAATATGTCTACAAATTCGTCGAGTTCTAGCGATTACAGGTCGTCCAGTGATGATTTAGATGATTTTCTATTGAATCAAGAACTAGCAGACGGAATTGAGGGCTATCAATTCCATCCGAGACATGATTCATACGGCTCTCGTTCAAGCGAGTCAAACAGTGAGAACGCTGAATCAAGTGGCTCGGAACAAAATATTCTTGTCCGATTAAGTGATATGAATAAGACCTGGTAAGTTTCTGTTAGGTTCTGAATATTGATATGGTAATACTTGCATACAATGTCTTCTAATACGAAACACCATTTTATACATGTAAACATAGGTGTACATGCGAAAGTTGCCAAATAATGGACAGGGAAGTCGAGTGTCTTTGTTGTCAAGAAATTCCCGAGGTTGCCAGCAAGAACGAAGAAGTTTACCAGCAAGAACAACCACCAGCACGCTATCCATGTATAACAGCTAACCCTGGATTTCAGGCAGTTTGTTTAAATCGCTGGGTTTTACAAGCTGCCTGGTTTCAGTACAAGCAGCAGTACGGAACAGATGCTGTGGAAGGGCCAGAGCATAAAATAAATAGACATGTTGCATATAGACAATTAGTGAGGTGGTGCTGGGGTGTTCTTGGGAGAGAAGTGCGTGTTGTGTTGCCATCTTGTGCAGTCAGTTGCATTCGGGCCCATTTTCCTCCTCCTGGCCAAGAGGGTGACTTCGAGTTTATCGGATTTCATTTTGCGGATGAGTAAGGTATTGTATGATACTGATTTGATATTTTCCCACAACCTTCTTAAAGGATATGATCTCAGTATACTGCGTTTTGTGCTTCCTACAGTGCTGCTAAAATTATTGCTAGAATTTCATTCTTGTTTTATGTCGCTCTATTACTTCCTGTTTAGGTGGCTTAGGAATTCTGGCAATGCATTTTGCTTGGGTGACAGGCTTGTATTTGTGGCGAATTTTCTTTCCTTCCTTAATTGAGAGAACTTCTTTCATCATTGAATCAATGTATTCATATGACTTTGCCTCTTGATTTTTTTGCTACCCAGTTTTTCCTTTGCTTGGGGCATACAACGTTGAATCTCATTTCTCCTTTATTTTCCCCCACCTGTACAATTGCTTGCTTCCTGTGCACATGTGCATTGTGATCTAACATGGCGAGTTGTGTGCGAGCTACCATTCCATTGTAACTGAAATGTTCACGTTTTGGAGCGTACTTTAACAAAACTGAGTGGTATTGCTCCAACTCACCAGTATGGTGAAACTCAGTGAGTTTGTCTAAATCTTTTAAAAATTTCTTATTTGTGATGATCTCTTCTAGTGCTATATGAAAAGGAGACCCAGCTTTCAACCACTTAATGCTTTTCCTTTCTTTTCTTGACATTGTAGGATGGCCACACCTCTTGAACAACTTGCAACCACTCCATCGATGCTTGTCAACAATATGGTAAAGAAGAGAAAGCCACCGCTCTCTGAGCATGTTGGAGTCTCCACCACAGGTTGATGCGCACCACCATAAATGATTGGAAATTGCCTGGATCCATGGAGTCAGATCTTCAAATGACTTCTTTTTTGCCTTCTTCAGTAGTTTTTTGGTTACCCATTTTGCTAAATGCCAGACATCATATTGGTGTTTTATATTGGGGTAGACACTCTTCATTTTGGCTGTAATTGTGGTATGCCTATCAGTAGTGAGGCATCTGAATAGGGATTTTTTTTCTGGAGGAGGGAGTTTAATGTCCGTTTGCATCCTTCGTATTCCATTGCATTTGATGAGGTGGTTTCTGTGACTTGAACAACACTGAACTCAATGACTTTCTTGGTACTTTCATCCATCATGGTATACGTACCATACTTTGCAGAGTGGCCTGGGCTGTCACACCGTCCATCACCAGCTATATCTACATGGTTAGCCTTTTTTAATTCTTTCAGAATCTCAACCTGACTTGCTTTCCACTTATTATTTACAACAGGGAGTAGATATTTTTTTTGGGTTTTGTAGTAACTGGAAGAACTCACAATCTTCATGTTGAGAACTTTTGAAAATTGTTGGATATGCTGGTAAGTATTGCCACTAAACAGAATAGCTGCAGGAATTAACAAGTTACCTGCTGCAGTTCCATTTGATGAAGGTTGTGAGTGCCATATATTCGAATGTCCTTGTAAACATGTAGTTTTGATTATCATCATACTGCCTTTGCAATGTTTTGTTTTAGTTGTAATAATGTTTCCACATTGAGAACAGAATACAAAAAGTTTATCGAGTTCACTTTCAAACACAATCCATTTTTTTTCTTTAGTTGGGTCAACATTTTCATCTTCACTGTCAAAGTCATCACTGCTGCTGGAAGGAGAATACATTGGATCATCTTTATATCCATCCAAATCATCATCACTGCTGACAGGAGGAGAATACATGGGATCATGTTCATGTCCATTCAAATCATCATCACTGCTCTGTACTTCAGTTGGCTCAGGGTGAATTGTTATTGTTGAATCTTCAACAGAGGATGTATTGACATAATCAGCATCTGGAGGTTGTAATGTGGGCTTAAAGTAATTATGCTCATCAAGTATACTGTGCTGAGAATGATCTCTTGCTGATGTTGGACATGCTGCAGCATTAGATAAAATGTTATCAGTCTGGGTTTGTACAGATCTAAATGTCTTCACATTAAAGACACATGTTTGAACACCAATTTCCTTTACACTTGTTGTTTCACAGGCTTTAGTAGCATGGCTTTCTTCACATAACATATCACTTTCATCAAAACTGTTTGTCTCAAATAGAAGCTGGTCTGCATCCTGCACAGAATTACTTGCCTCACAACTTTCACCTGCCTTTGGGCATGTATCTTCCAAATTGTGATTTGCGTTCTTTGTAACCTTTTAAATGAATATATTTATTTCTCATTATAGCTACACAAAAATACTTTATAAGTTATAAAATAATAAACAGCATTTAATATTTTGGCTCGGCTGCTAATATTTTTTATTATGTTACCAACCGTAATGTACATGAAAATATACAAAAGGTAAAATTTCACATACCTCTTTTTCACGTATACGTATTTGCCTTAAACTCGACGAACGTGGAGGAGGTTTCTTCTTTGCGTATTCAAATAGCGTTGGAATTGCTGTTGGTTTTAACGCTTTTGGCTTTTTTCGACCGCATATTTCCATAGCAGGTATAAAACAATCAGGCGTAAAGTGAACACTACAAACAAATGAGTTTTTAATATTTCGCGGGTTGTCCCTTTTGATATTTTGCATCCAAGCGCTTTTCATCGGACCATTTGGCACTCTATGATAAGTTATATCAGTACCCTTGGTCTTCCTCCAACCATTTGTACATTTGGGAACCATACAATGCGGCATTTTACTAATTTGACAGTTGATTTAACACTATTTACATATAAAAATGTAGTTTAAATTTAGCGCTAAATTCTGCGAAGCACTCACATACGTCATTTTGTGAGAATCCGCTGGCCATTGCTGGCCATACGCGTCTGCTGAGAAGCAACATGGCGTCCGAAATATGCCGTTTTAACAGACTTTTAGATGCGATTTCTCCTTAACTAAAAAGAACTGTCCGTTCAAACTTCACAAGTAAGATTAAATAAGTAATATCTATTGATGGAAGGCTACTTTATTTTGAGTGGAGTATCCCTTTAATAGAGGATTCAGGCATGAAACTTTTATTGTGATACTAAGGTAGATTCTTTTTTTGTTCATCAAGTGACTACCATTTGATATGTCACCTGTGAGTACAACATGTGATTGTAACTGAATCTAATCATAGTTATTAGAAAATAAACATGGTTAGGAAGGCTAGTTCAAAATCATGCTTATTTTTCAGCTAATACAACAGGATTTCACATGTAGCTACTCTCATGTTCATTCTTAAATTACCAGTAAAATATAGCTGGAACAATTTTTTATTAATTTTTATACTTGGGATAGAGTCCAATTTCCATACTCTGAAATACAGTACATTATTTCCAAGTAAAATATTTAATCAATCAATGTATTTAATGATGTACAAATTACAACAGTTTTTTTAGAATATTTCACTGGATTTGATGGAGGACAATACAATGCCCAACAATCATTGTGTTATAAATACTGCTGACATGACAGGCAAGAAATCTGTGGACATTCTTAGAAAGGTATTTTATCACAATAACTTTCGAGGAAAACAAGAGGAGGCAATACATAGCATATGTCAAGGTCAAAATACAGTGCTCATTATGCCAACTGGTGGTGGAAAATCACTGTGTTATGCAATTCCAGCATTAATGAAACAGAAGCTTGTTGTTGTTGTTTTCCCATTGTTAGCTCTACTCCTTGATCAAGTTGAAAGAAATAATCCAAAATGTTGGTCAATCCAAAAGGAGACTATTTGTCTGAATCAAGGCAGCTTTGAGTACTTGCAGATGCTGGCCATGGCTTAGAGCAATCATATAATATAATTAACTTATCCAACCATGCACACTTTCCTTTATCTCACATTTTTTATAGGACAATCTCAGAAACCTCAATCATCTACGAAGTTTCCTCATCAAACTGTTTCAGGAGCAAAAAGTAAAGGCGTGTTTCACATGGCAATATTACTTTTGATTTCTTTATTTAGCAGTATCCGAATGCTTTTACAGTTAAATTAATTGTACTACGATATCTGAGGAAATATAAGAAAGAGGGTTTAGCTAAGCAAACTCAGTCAGCTGGTTTGACTTTAGGCAAGTTATTGACAAAGTATAAAATCCGTACTTGCTATTGAAAGCTGTGTCCTCAGAAGTAGGTGTCAATTATATATCAACCCTGAGAGGAATTTTCAACAGTCCATTTACTTCCACATGATAGAAAGCCTTTCCATATAATAGACTGGTGCATGTGATAGTCTGTACGAAAAAACGTCGGCCCGATATTTATAATTTATAGTCCAGGAGTGAGAGCGATTCAGAGAAATATTGCTCAAAGGGATTATATTACCTGAGAGAGAAGTCCGAGGCAAATATCATCACTAAGAAACGCTGAACCCTGGGAGGGTCTGTCAACGATATGTGACACTAGTTTTTTTGTTTTATTTTTAAATACGAATAATTTCGTCACCTTTATTCCCGCCCCTCTCTGTCACACACAAGTTCGGAAATATAGATACTGAGATGTGACAAGGCAAAAAATTGACAGGTCAGTGCTACAAATACCGTTTTCTGATCAATTTAACAATTAGAATTTGAGGTATAATATCTGTTTGTAAAGTACTTCTGCTCACCTCAAATTTAAAAATTAAATGCAATGCACAAAGGAACACAAGTAGGGAAGATAACGTCTTTTATGTCCACAGTTTGAAGACTGTGATGTAGGAACTTCTATGGCTATGAGGCTTATTCAAAATCATAACAGTTTCATAAATGAAATTGCTAACTTTAATTTGTGAAGGTGTTTTTTGGGATTCATTGTTCTTATACATCAATTATAATCAAACACATAATGCTTAAAGTTAAGGTGGCCACTACAGCAAAGTTACGATTTATCCATGCGAGAATTAAACAAAAAAACTGCAATCACTTAATATTTATACATGTTCACTTCTATTCAATAACAAAAGATCGAAGGCCCATGGGAATTATTAAGGGGTGCAGTTGTATATGAAAAACCTCTTTTTTTGTTTTTCTTGACAAACACAGAGAATTTCATTCCCTTTATTTTCGTGCGAGATAAAAGGTAAAGCTGACATGACGAAATTCACAGGGCTGATTTTAAACACATTTGCCTTCGGAATGAACTGAAAGAATAATACACAGTAACTAAGCAACCAAAGAAATATTATATATTGCCAAACTCCTTCAATTTTAATTGTTTTAGTTCAACCTCTAGGCAAAAATATTTAGAGTAAAATAAAAAAAATTCCATCGTTTTAGCATTAAAATTTTAGTTAGTTATTGTAATTTGACTATATTTCAGAAGAACTATTGAAAAAAGCAATTTCTTGGGCGAAGGCAATGATAAATATCACAGATGAAGAAGAATCCATCATCAATCTCACACGTAAATTATTTCTTTTTCGCAGTGATAAAGCTTGGAGCAAAACTAACAATGTTAATGGTTCTTTATTTGATGTCGCTATGGGTAGTTTCGATGGTCCCAAAGTCTGCAAATTGATTGGATTGTTCATATTAAACACTACCATCACAATTTGGTAAAAATATGGTTGGTCTATTTTGGGACGATGGCTAGATGTTGATCAAAGGAAAGAAGGGCAGATCAGCTGATGCGACTAGAAAAGAACTTCACCGCATTTTTGAGCAGTTTGGATTAAATATCACTGTCGTTATTTGCCATCAATCAGTCAACTTTCTTGATGTCACCTTAAACTTGAAAGATAATAAGTTCTCCCCGTACCGAAAACCTAATCATGAACCTTACATCAACAGCCGGTCTAACCATCCATAATCAGACAACTTCCCAAATTCATCAACAAATGTATATCCTCACTTTCGTCTAATAGAACCAGTTTTCATTTAGCTGCCCCACTTCACGAAGATGCTCTAAAACACAGTCATTTCAACACCACCCTAAGTTACCAACAAGATGAAAACAACCACAACCCCAAGCGAAGAACGCGATCAAGAAACATAATCTGGTATAATCCACCTTATAGTAAGAATGTGAAAACGAATGTAGCACAAAGGTTCCTTCGCTTAATTGATAAGCATTTCCCAAAGTCATCGCCTCTTCATGAAATTTTCAACCGGAACACGGTCAAAGTGAGTTACTCTTGTATGAACAATGTTAAAACCTCAATCTCCAACCACAATCATAGAATCCTTAAACATCAAAGCATCTCCCAATGTTCTTTGAAATCATTCAACTGCAAAGTTAAGGAGGAATGCCCAATGATAATAATAATAATAATAATAATAATAATAATAATAATAATAATAATAATAATAATAATAATAATAATAATAATAATAATAATAATAATAATAATAATAATAATGGAATTTATTCAGCGTATCCACGAAGTGGCTTTTCATCTGAATTATACAAAGTTCAACTATATTCACTACAAATATGGTAAGATTATTCTAAAAATAGTTGATCTAATGTCGTTCTAATATTGTTAATCTTGTATATAATAATGTTACAAAATACTTAAAATGTCAAATATTACAATATATTAACTAAGCATCATGCCAAAATTTAATTACATTTATCCATTAATAAGGCTTTAGTTTGAATCTTAAAAGATTGAAAATTGTTATCGTTTCTAATATGATCAGGTAAAGTGTTAAAAAGTTTAGCTGCTGAATCTTGAAATGTGCCATTAATAAGCGGGGTAGTCAAGGTTGTAGCTGACGTTGATCTTAGAACTCGTGGGCACTCTTCTTTCCAACTTTAAGTATAATGGCCAATCAGCGTTACAAAGAGCTTTATGTGTCATTTGAAGCATATGCCAGTCTCGCCGTTCTCGTACTGGGAGCCAGCCCAGGCTGGTTACATCCAATATTTTTTTACATAGCGATTAAGGACAAAACTAGCTGTGGCATATTGGACTTTCTGTAACCGATTTATCAAATATTGTGGTAAAGGATAAAAGACTGTGTCACAGTAGTCTAGTTTTGATAAAACAAGGGATGCCGCAAGCTGTGTTCTAATGCGAAAGTCAGTAAAATTCTTTATTTTACGCAAATATCGTAACACGCCATAGCAAGAGATCAATAAATGTTTAACGTGCTCTTCCCATTTAAGGTATTGCTGTAAACGGACACCTAATAAGTTAGCACTAAATACTCTTTCCGATGGAATACTACCAATGCTAAGATTTAGCAGCAAATTGTGAAGATCATGTACTCGTGCCATTTGATTAGTAGATATAAGCATATATTTAGTTTTGACTGGATTAAGAGCCAAATTTGAAGATGTAGACCAGGAACCAATATCTTCCAAAGTTTGGTTTAATTCATTGGCACTCTCCGTAAGATTATTTTAGAGACATGATCTATATATTGTCGTATTGTCCGCATATTGAAAACTTTTTACCGATTCATTCACATTATCTTGGAGGTCATTCACGTAGATGTTAAACAACATTGGCCCGAGGATCGATCCCTGTGGTATACCAAATTGGCTGTGAATCGCAGAAGATTTTCGGTCATCAATCTACACATAATGCGATCGATTACTTAAATAATTCATAATCCACATGCAAAATGATTTCGAAAAGTTCAAGTTGTTTAATTTAGTAGCCAGTGTTTTAAAACATACTGTATTGAAAGCTTTGAAAAAGTCTGCAAGGACCATTAGCGTGACCTCACTTTGTTTCATTGCACTTAGAAGGTCATCTCTTATGCCCATTAGGACAGTAGCTGTAGAATTTCCTTTCCGAAATCCGCCCAGTGTTGCCTTCAAAATGTTGTTTGTTTCCACAAACACGACCATTTGCTTCGCCACAATTTTCTCAAATATTTTTGACAACACTGGCAAGATCGAAATTGGACGTAGTTGATCTTCAGATGATGGACAATCGTTTTTTGGTATGGGGCTGATTCTAGCCAGTTTCCAAGATTGTGGAAATTGAGAGTTTGCAATACAATTATTAATTATTGCAGTGAGTGGGCCTGATAATTATTGTTCCGCAGCAAGTTTGATAAAATGAACCGGAATTTGATCAGGACCGGTAGAACAGCCCGACTTGAGAGATTTGATAGTGTTTATGATTTCAGTTTGAGAAACCATGTTGAGAGTAAATTCTTGACCAACAGAGGATTTTTCAGAGGATTTTTCGATTACTTTGTACAATTCACTTATTGTGGTAGGTTGAGAATTATTAATAGTTCGGGTTGGAATCTCTGCGAAAAAACGATTTAGTTTCTCAACATCAAAACGCAGTGGTCTATTACTTGGCTTAAGTATTCTATGGATAACTTTCCATACTTCCCGAGGCTTATTGGATGACAATGCTTTTTGGTAAAAGCAATGTTTAGCTTGTCTAATTATTGTTTTCAATTTGTTTCGTACTGCACGAAATAGTTGCCATGCCATTTCTGTGCCTGTAAAGCCAATGAACGGTAATTGTCTCGTGAAAAGCATTGTGTACAAAGTAAAAGTTAGCTTGGATAATGGAGAAGTTGTCAAGCATTATATTGGTATGACATCATGTAGCTTCAAACTCAGACACAGCAACCACTTAAAGTCTTTTAACCACGAATGCTACTCTGGAGAAACAGAACTTTCGAAATATGTTTGGGGGCTCAAGTCGCAAGATAAACCATTTGAGATAAAATGGTCAGTGATGAAGTTAGTTCCCGCCGCATGCCGAGAAATGAAAGTTTGTAATTTATGCACCAAGGAAAAAGATTAATCATGCTATCAAACAAAAACAAATCGTTTTTGGGATCATTTTTTTTTTATATATGTATATGTGTGTATATGTGTATGCATATGTATAAGTGTATGTATATGTATATGTATATGTATATGTATATGTATATGTATATGTATATGTATATGTATATGTATATGTATATGTATATGTATATGTATATGTATATGTGAATATGTGAATATGTGAATATGTGAATATGTGTATATATATATATATATATATATATATATATATATATATATGTATGTATACAACGTTTAAGAAGGCTATTTACACATAAAAACTACAAATTTGTTTCGAAAACACTCCAAAGTGAGTGCTCTCTCGTCAGGTCTAAAATTTCTACTGTTTAATGTACCCATATAGGGTTTGCAAATGATAAAAAATTTCTCAGTAATGCATAAATTACATCGCTTGCTTACATTTGTATGCGGTTGTGCTCTGGCGATAATTTCCCATGACAACTTATAGCTGACGCCTTTGTCCTTTTGTTCCCAAATATGTTTGCTCAGTTGCATCACATTCATTTTGTTTTTGTCCCTAAACGATCCTAAGTGGTTGGCGTATCTGGTTTTAAACTTGTTCTGCATTAATCCAATGTATGTTTCTTTTCCTGTGTCTGTCTCCACTGTTGCTTGGTAAATTACATTTGTTGTTAACCATTCTCCGTCCAGGGGACACAATGATGTATATGTATATATATGTATGTATATATGTATATTTGTTTATCAATGAATGTTCTTCGGATTTAAAATTGTTTTTTATTGAGCTTTCGACTCGGTACTTCGAGTCTTCTTCAGAATATCTAAATTATTTACATGTGTATAGCTTTATATATTTAAGTTTCGCGCTGTTCTTTAAGACTCTGTATACGTTGAGAGCGTCTGATTGGTTGTTTTGAAGTTGATCTGATATGAGTGGTAGTTGAGGGATGCGTTGTCATGGTTGACTGCATTTCGTTGTCAGGGATGGTCGCTGTGGAATGATTAGATTGTTGTGTATCAGATGCGGGTGGATTTAAGTTATTATTAGT
Organism: Dendronephthya gigantea; assembly: GCF_004324835.1. NCBI lineage: Eukaryota > Metazoa > Cnidaria > Anthozoa > Malacalcyonacea > Nephtheidae > Dendronephthya > Dendronephthya gigantea. The sequence goes on from NW_021163081.1 coordinate 284,245, forward strand.
TACATTAATGTGATTATTGATAGAGTCTTTACGTTTTGTCTTAAGTTGCAGATAGACTGCAGGAATATCAATATGTCTGTTAATAGTATTGTCGTCTGTACTAAACCAAGCTTCTTTGAATTCACGTGCGTGTTTTGTTCGTGTTCGTCCCAGTAGTTCAGTTTTTGTCCAGGCGAAGGTGTGAGAGTTGTCGTATGTGTGTACTGCGGGTAGGGATTTAAGGTCGTGTCGTTTTATAGCGTTCTTGTGTTCAGTTATTCGGGTTTCAATTTTCTTCGAGGTTTGACCTACGTATCGTTGTGGACAGTCTTTGCAAGGAATCAAGTAGATGGCATTTCTTGTTTCGGTGGTTGTCGTTTTGTCTTTTTGTTTTGTAAAACATGACCTAAGTTTGTGTGCTGGTTTATGTGCTACGTCAATATTAAAAGGACGAAGTAGTCTGGCAGCCATTTCAGATGTGCTCTTAATGTATGGTAAGGTAATTGTTTTATTTGATACTTCAGGTTCTCTTTGTGATTCATTAATTTCATTAGTTTGTTTGTTACTCAGTTTCGTTAGTACTTTGTTAATGAAATTTGTCGGGTAGTTGTTCTTTTTGAAGGTTAAGTACAAGTATTTGCGTTCCGCTTGTTTCGCTTCTTCTGTGTTACAGTGTGTGTCTATTCGGTTAAATAACGTCCTAATGCAGCTTATTTTGTGCTGAGTTGGGTGGTTACTGTTAAAATTTAAGATTTGATCAGTGTGTGTTTTCTTGCGGTAAACCCGTGTGTTTATTGTTCCGTCATTAGTTCGTGTTAATAAAACGTCAAGAAAAGCAAGTTGGTTGTTGTTCTTCTTCTTTGGTAAATTTTATGTTTTCAATCGTTTGGTTGATTTCGTATAAAATATCGTCAGTCTTGTCTTTCTTTACCGTTGCGAAGACATCGTCAACGTATCTGTTCCATGATTTGATGTTATCGTTATTGGTGACCGATTTCTTCTCTAGATCCTGCATGACTGCTTCAGCAAGGAAACTAGAGAGAGGAGATCCCATAGGTGTGCCTGAAATTTGTCTGTAGTAGGAGTTTTGAAAAGAGAATTCCGTAGAAAGGCAAAGATTAAGAAGGTCAAGAATGTCGTTTTTGTCTAAATTAGTTCTGCTCTTCCATGTGTCATTGTTATTAAGTAGTTCACTTGTGATGCGTTTGGCTGTGTCTAGTGGTATGGATGTGAAAAGGGAAACTACGTCAAATGATATCATGATTTCGTCATGAGGTCCTTAATATTATTTAGAAAGGCATTAGTGTTGTTAACCATATGAGGTGATACTTTAACAAGAGGATGAAGAACCATGGCGAGATATTTAGATAACTCGTATGTTGGGGAGCCTGGAAGAGACACGATAGGTCTTAGAGGGATGTTCTTTTTGTGTATTTTAGGTAGTCCATAAAACTTTGCGGTGGAGGCATCGTTTGGTCGGATTCTGCTATAGTTGCAAATGTTAAATGTACTAATATCAGATGCTCACAATCGCTTACGAATATATCGACAAAGACTACAGGGATATCGTACTGCTGTTATAAAGGATACAACTGAGATGGATGCAAACTCGATAAGTCTTGCCATTCAACAAACGACAAACGAACATAGAAAGAGACGACGCAGTCAACTTGAAAGGAAATTTAAAAACACGAGATCCTACAAACAATCCAATAATAACACTGACGCCTGGGTTAAAAACATCTCAGACAGATCTCTCACTGAACAACAAACTCGAAGTTTAGCTAAAGGGTTAAATTTCAATACCAAAGACGCCGACGCATTAGATTACGTCGCAGACCTTGAATCTGCACTAAAAAGTACTTCGCTCCCTGATGAAACTAAAGAACATATTCGCCATCAAATAACAACTAATCTTCTTAATAAACGACCAGTTAGCCTCGACACTGATGAGCAAAAAGCAATCAAAGACTTACAAGATGACAAAGAAATCATTATACTACCAGCTGACAAAGGACGAATGACTGTAGTTATGAACAAATCCGATTATATCGATAAAGCAAACACTTTACTAAAAGACACGGCAACATATCAACCACTTGACACTGACCCTAACAAAACGACGGTTAATCATATTAACCAGAAATTAAAACAACTTAAAGACAAAGGCAAGCTTGATGAACGCAACTATAGCAGAATCCGACCAAACGATGCCTCCACCGCAAAGTTTTATGGACTACCTAAAATACACAAAAAGAACATCCCTCTAAGACCTATCGTGTCTCTTCCAGGCTCCCCAACATACGAGTTATCCAAATATCTCGCCATGGTTCTTCATCCTCTTGTTAAAGTATCACCTCATACGGTTAACAACACTAATGCCTTTCTAAATAATATTAAGGACCTCATGACGAAATCATGATATCATTTGATGTAGTTTCCCTTTTCACATCCATACCACTAGACACAGCCAAACGCATCACAAGTGAACTACTTAATAACAATGACACATGGAAGAGCAGAACTAATTTAGACAAAAACGACATTCTTGACCTTCTTAATCTTTGCCTTTCTACGGAATTCTCTTTTCAAAACTCCTACTACAGACAAATTTCAGGCACACCTATGGGATCTCCTCTCTCTAGTTTCCTTGCTGAAGCAGTCATGCAGGATCTAGAGAAGAAATCGGTCACCAATAACGATAACATCAAATCATGGAACAGATACGTTGACGATGTCTTCGCAACGGTAAAGAAAGACAAGACTGACGATATTTTATACGAAATCAACCAAACGATTGAAAACATAAAATTTACCAAAGAAGAAGAACAACAACCAACTTGCTTTTCTTGACGTTTTATTAACACGAACTAATGACGGAACAATAAACACACGGGTTTACCGCAAGAAAACACACACTGATCAAATCTTAAATTTTAACAGTAACCACCCAACTCAGCACAAAATAAGCTGCATTAGGACGTTATTTAACCGAATAGACACACACTGTAACACAGAAGAAGCGAAACAAGCGGAACGCAAATACTTGTACTTAACTTTCAAAAAGAACAACTACCCGACAAATTTCATTAACAAAGTACTAACGAAACTGAGTAACAAACAAACTAATGAAATTAATGAATCACAAAGAGAACCTGAAGTATCAAATAAAACAATTACCTTACCATACATTAAGAGCACATCTGAAATGACTGCCAGACTACTTCGTCCTTTTAATATTGACGTAGCACATAAACCAGCACACAAACTTAGGTCATGTTTTACAAAACACAAAGACAAAACGACAACCACCGAAACAAGAAATGCCATCTACTTGATTCCTTGCAAAGACTGTCCACAACGATACGTAGGTCAAACCTCGAAGAAAATTGAAACCCGAATAACTGAACACAAGAACGCTATAAAACGACACGACCTTAAATCCCTACCCGCAGTACACACATACGACAACTCTCACACCTTCGCCTGGACAAAAACTGAACTACTGGGACGAACACGAACAAAACACGCACGTGAATTCAAAGAAGCTTGGTTTAGTACAGACGACAATACTATTAACAGACATATTGATATTCCTGCAGTCTATCTGCAACTTAAGACAAAACGTAAAGACTCTATCAATAATCACATTAATGTAACTAATAATAACTTAAATCCACCCGCATCTGATACACAACAATCTAATCATTCCACAGCGACCATCCCTGACAACGAAATGCAGTCAACCATGACAACGCATCCCTCAACTACCACTCATATCAGATCAACTTCAAAACAACCAATCAGACGCTCTCAACGTATACAGAGTCTTAAAGAACAGCGCGAAACTTAAATATATAAAGCTATACACATGTAAATAATTTAGATATTCTGAAGAAGACTCGAAGTACCGAGTCGAAAGCTCAATAAAAAACAATTTTAAATCCGAAGAACATTCATTGATAAACAAATATGCCTGGATTACAAATTTTTAAACATGTATATATGTATATATGTTTATATGTATATATGTCTATATATGTTTATATATGTCTATATATATATATATATATATATATATATATATATATATATTATATATATATATATAATATATATATATATATTATATATATAATTAATATATTATATATATATATTATATATATATATATATATATATATATATATAATATATATATTATATATATTATTATATATTATTTATATATATATATATATATATATATATATATACAGGGTGTATCAAAAAAAAATGTCCCAAATGTAAAATTTCCGTTTTGCAGGATATTTTGCAGAATTTGGCAAATTTTTGTGTTCCTAGAGATAGTTAAGACTTATCTGGTATACCTAGACCAAGTTTGGTTTTTCATTAACAAAATTATGTTACCGGGGGGTGGTTCCTTTCCACTGATATTGAGAGGGCTTGCACGCGAAAATGTGAAGCTGAAATTGAGATATTATTTAGCTGTCTAAAAGTAGGAAAGCTTTTTAATAAACTGTCAAAGTTTCAGGAAAAATAATGCAAACTGGGAGCAACGTGCGACCCCTAAAAGTGACAAATATTTCATTGCGCGCAGTGGATTAAATGCATGGTTGATTTTAGCGTGATCGATCTCATGCAAGGCTGGGCAAATGAATAAATTAAAGCGAGAAACTGAACAAAAGACGAAGCGATTTAATAACAAGATTCTTATTCTTGATGTTAATCCTCAACATTTCCACCATTTCTTTCTAAGCAAACTGCGGCTCGTCTGAGCATGGTAAACACTGAACGGCGAACCACATTTGTCTGTCCTGCCTCAAATTATCCATTTCGTTCGAAATTCTTTCTTGCAAATCGCCTACGCTACCACAGGCAAATCTAGGCGAATGGACAGACAAATGGTTCGCTGTTCAGTGTTTAGTATGTTCAGACAAGCAGCAGTTTGCTTTAGAAAGAAATGGTGGACATGCTGAGGATTAACATCACAAAAAAATTGCTTTGTTTTTGTGTTCAGTTTCTCGCTTTAATTTATTCATTTGCCCAGCCTTACATGAGATCGGTCACGCTGAAATCAACCATGCATTTAATCCACTGCGCGCAATGAAATATTTGTCACCTTTAGGGGTCGCGCGTTGCTCCCAGTTTGCATTATTTTTCCTGAAACTTTGACAGTTTATTAAAAAGCTTTCCTACTTTTAGACAGCTAAATAATATCTCAATTTCAGCTTCACATTTTCGCGCGCAAGCCCTCTCAATATCGGTGGAAAGGACACCCCCCCCGGTAACATAATTTTGTTAATGAAAAACCAAACTTGGCCTGGGTATACCAGATAAGTCTTATCTATCTCTAGGAACACAAAAATTTGCCAAATTCTGCAAAATATCCTGAAAAACGGAAATTTTACATTTAGGACATTTTTTTTTATACACCCTGTATATATATATATATATATATATATATATACAATATATATATATATATATGTATATGTATATATATATATATGTATATATGTATATATATGTATATATATATATATATATATATATATATATATATATATGTATATATATATACATATATATATACATATATATATATATATGTATATATATATATATATATATATATATACATATATATATATATATATACATATATATATATACATATATGTATATATACATATATATATATATATATATATATATATATATATATATATATATATATGTATATATATATATATATATATATATATATACATATATATATATATATATACATATATATATATACATATATGTATATATACATATATATATATATATATATATATATATATATATATATATATATATATGTGTAAGGTGTATTTGTTTTTCTACACAAGTATGCTCAACCGGGCAAGCAGAAAATTCTACTTGACCGCGGTGGGAATCGAACCCGCGACCTTCGCATTTCTAGAACGATGCTCTACCGTCTGAGCTACAAGGCCAAGTTGGGAACGACTGTGAAGCTCACATGAAGTTGATCGAAGACTTTACCAGTAAGCAACAAATCATGAAATCTATCTACCGGTTTCATCAGGTTAGATAAAAATCTATACTGGAGTGTAACTACTGTAGTGTGTATAACTACAATGAGGAAAATATTTAAATGTCAGCAAATTGTCTAATCGCAAAATCATTTAATGTTTCAGTGAAACAGATCTTGGCCCATAAATATGCTGACAAGCTACTGTTTCCATAGGCAGCCCAGAATGATCAGTATTTATTTTAAAAATCGGGAAAGCTTTAAGTAATATAGGCTTGCGCTCATTAATGCTAGCATTTTCCTTCTCCTGGCGCTTGTGCATGTATACACAAGTGTACGAGTATTCTCAGTCTAATCACAGGCAGCCCAGTCACTGCTGTTACATCATGCTATTATATTACAACTAGGAGTTACTATTGAAAGGAAATTGCTGCCTTAACATTCCCGGTCAGGCCAAGGATTAAAGGCAGCATGCGGAATTTTTTGAATTGGTTGTTTTTATGATCCTGGTTAGCCAGGACTAGATTCACAGTGAAGTGAGTTTATTCTTATGGATTGATCCCTCAAAGAAGCAAAAACGTCATGTAAAATTGCAAAGTAATCTGAGTTCTCATGGGTTGGGGAATCTGGGTATACTTCATTGTTAAATGTAGTGACGTACAAGGGCAACATAGAAATATTAGATACTTGACAAAATAGATATTTAATATTTCGATAAGTCATGGCATGGGATAGCGCATGTCAATATAGGTAAGTGGTGTATAAAACACAATAATAACCGTGGTATTTTTCTAGTTTCCATGAAAATTTCTTATATTATAAAATTATTTACAACAATATAATAAACATAAAATCAACAAAGAGACATCACATGACATTAGTTAACATTACGCATCACATAACATTACAATACATTAGTTAACATTTGTTTACTGTAAAAGTTATATGAGCTCAACAATCGACTAGCAAGATCGACATTTTGAAATCTATTTTGACTAAACTATTATGGCTCATTTTCCTATTGTGATCTCATTTTCTAATAATGATTTTAGTTTAAGCTTGTCTTGTATTTTCTAACAGTATTCATTTTTAAAAGATCGTTATTTAATTTGTGGAGCTGGGTGTTAAATTGAAATGCTCTACTATTTCAAAAGCGCTATATATACGCTCAAAAATACAAAAAATAGTCATTTTGACTAACAAGATTGACATTTTGAAACGTATTTTAACTAAACTGTTGTGATCTCATTTCCTGATAATGATTTTAGCTTATTAAGTTTGTCGCAAATAGAGCTAGTTGACAGTTCCCCAAGATCAAGTGTTGCGCTGGCGGTTTGCGCGTTGTCGCTGAATATACAGGGAAATACAAGGTGTTTCAAAAAACGCAAACAATAATAGGCTTAGAATTTGAATACCCAAGAAAAAGCTCGACACAATAGTGCGTAAAGTTTTGACAGGATACGCGCAATTAAAAAAAGGTTAAGAAATTCGTATTGAATATTGTGCTATTTTCCATCCATTGGGAACATGTTAGATTATTGCTGATATGAATTCATTATGTGCAATGATATTTCTTGAACTGAAATGTAATTGCACTGCACGTAAACTGTGAAAATTCAACATGCCATGTCTTCAAATTCTAACAATCGTCAAGGCTATTGTTTACATCTTTTGGGACATCTTGTAGTATTGAATACCCACAGTCCATACTTTATTTGTTTACTGTAACAATAATGGACTAACAAGATCAACATTTTGCGTGTCTAATATTCAATAAAATTTACAATATTCGTTCGCTTGCATATGTTCAATACCCATATACTTATTTATTTACTATGAATTAAGTCATAAGAACCATATACTGATATAGGCGATAAAAGCACAGCGTTAGAAATTCATCGCCTTGATGTATATGTATGCTATATAAGAGCGGTAAAAATATATCCTTGTTCTGAAAATGTCCATCTTCTGCCGGTTCTGATCCTGCGTTACTGCGTATACAATTACGTGATTAATAAAGGCCGAGACACACCGGATGCGAATCGACAACGCGATGCGATTTTTTAGTTTTCAAAAGCTGATAAAACACCCAATGAGAAGATTTTAAAAAATATGTCAGGCAAATAATTTAAAATGTTATAACGCATCTAAATATATGCAGAAATTAAACCAGGATCAAAGTTATCAGTCAGTGAAAATTGTAAAATCGTGTCGTGTTGTCAAATCGTGTCCTGTGTGTCTGGACATTACAATATCCATTCGCTTAGGTATATAAGCTATAATATATTCAATATTTGTCATATAAGAACCATATAGGCTATAGCCGATAAACTAATGAAAGCACCGCTCTAGATTGAGATGAGAACATTGCCATGAAAACCATGTAGCCGATAACAAATGAAGGACTCCTTTAAGATTGAACAATGAATGTTATGCATCGCCTTCATGTATATGTATCTGTATAAAAGCAGAAAAAAATATATCCCTGCTGCATATCCCATTTGTCTAGTACCTACAATATTCGTTCGCTTGCATATATTCATGCCCATATACTTATTTGTTTACTATGAATTAAGTCATAAGAACCATATACTGATATAGGCGATAAATTCATAAAAGCACCACACTAGATTGACAATAAAAATTCATCGCCTTGATGTATATGTATCTGTCCAAGTGCGGGAAGAAATATATCCTTGTTCTAAAAATGTCTATCTTCAGTTCCGATCCTGTGTTACTGCGTATACAATTGCGTGATTAACAATATCCATTCGCTTGGGTATATGAACTGTAATACATTCAATATTTGTCATATAAGAACAATATAAGCTATAGCTGATAAACTAATGAAAGAACCCTCTAGATTGAGATGAGACTGCATATCCCATTTGTCCAGTATCGACGGCTGTAACATTTTGTCCACTCCCCCCAATTTTAAGTGACTTGATGATCGAACTTTGGTCGGAAAATGCAGAAATCCATCAGACAAACAGACACAAATCGAGATTTTGACTATACATAGTTTGGCGCAGAAGACTGGGTCGAATGAACTCTGGAGAAATCTCTGCCATGTCAAGAAAAGTGTGCTGCTTGGTTGGCAAGTTAGGAAAATTACGAAGGTCAACTCAATGAAGAAAAACAGATCTTCGTTATTTTCGTAACTTGCCACAACCAATCAGAAATTTGCCAACCATTTTTCCAATGATGACGTTTGTCGAGTAAATTGCATCCCGCACCTCTGTTTCGCAAAATTTCAACGAAAATACACTTTTAATTCGCAAAATTTGAGCATTTTAAAGTTTTTTTCAAGTCTAAAAATGACAGATAAATATAACCAATATATCCAGGGTGTTTTGTATCTGGGTTTTTTTTTTAAGAAACTAGCATAGTATTTTTGTTTTAAGCGATGGTATTAATGTATGTATTATATTTTTTGCGAGAGAGTTGCCAGCCTTATTGTAATTATCTCGAGCCGGCGCGAAGGACCCGGCAAGGGTACTAATTCCGTCCGGAGATTTTAATTACGCCCGGAGATTTTAATTACGCCCGGGAATGCAAATGCGAAATGAAAGTTGTCCACCATTATGTCATGGACGTTGGGCGTTTTTGTAAGTTATGCACATGTGTGAGTTTAAGACAAGTTAAAACTGGTAACTAGCAAACGTTTACAAACATGCTATTGGCTAAATTAAAATTTGGGATGACGTCAGCACAACTGATATTTTGAATTATAAATCTTTTTTTTAAATAATTTTTCATTTGGATGGTCTTAAAAATATACAAAAAATTGACTTGTAAAATTGAATAAAATATAATGTGAAAGATGCCTTCGGATAGAAAAACTTTCATTCAAATGGATGGTAAAAAAACTACGATTTTGAAGCATTTTTAAAGCAAGCAAGTATTTTGTAAGTTTAATATGTTGATTTATCAACAAATGTATAACACCTCTTTGAATTTAATCCTCAATTTCGTTGAAATGATTTTGATTTAAGGTGATTAAAGGTGAATTTGTTTAAAAAGTAATTGAAATTTCGCTAAAAATTGTAGTATTCAAAACTATTCGTAGCACAATTATGATTAGAGATATCAAGAGAGTCGACTTTATAATTGTACCCAGATATAGCATTTTACTTTACAACTTGGATCATTCAGCAGAAATGAGTATTATAGAATTTCAGTGATGGAAATATATGTATATTGCTTCAGGCGAGGGGACTTTGCATGCAATGTATTTCTAGTATAGCATGACGTAACAGCAGTGACCGGGCTGCCTGTGGTCTAATATTATGACAAGGTTGGCAAGTTTTTTTACTAAAATATACTACAATGTTTGCTACGGCCTGAATATCTTGCTAATTACTAGTAAAAATAATATTAAAATTACATCGGTTTAAACGCTGGTAATTTGACTACATTCTCCCGAAGTTTTAACTTCAAACGTTATTTTTAAGAATGATAAAAACGCAAATGTTTATCGAGATTTTGACAAAATTTTTTTCAAACAATGCTAGTGGCACCTACCCTGTAGTGTCGTCATCATTTTGAATTGCACATAAAGAGATGATTGGCTCCTGTGTATGAGGTTTGTAACTGAAAAAAGCATAAACAAGGGGGATTTTATTGATAAATGTTAAAGACAGCGAGACAAAAAATTAAAAATACATATAGAGCCCTACGTCAGTGTTTTGCCTTTTGCCGTATACTGTCACCTCACGAACGTGTGCTAACAAAGTACATAAAATACTTACCTCGAAGCCAATTACACTCAAGATTATGAACAGGAAGCTTATAGACAGACAAGGAAACTAGAATTTTGAATTTGATAAGTGTATTTTTGTATTATTTTACCCTAAAATCCTTTACACTTTGTCATTTTTGTGACATTTTTCATAACTTTTAAAAGAAACACAAAACTTAATTAAAGGTATTTCTTTGTTTTAATTTCTTTAAAACAGGATACATATTGCTTGACCATGTAGGATGACTTAAAAAGAAGCGTTTTCTTCAAGGTAAATGCTTTAATTCTACACAGTTTGAAGTGATTCAGTAGGTAAGCAAACGTTTTTGCGAAGGAGTATATTAAAAGTATTGTGCACATACGCTATTTTGCTGATATTTTAGGTCGCAACTGTTCGGTTGCCTGTGAATGCATGTTATTTACATCTTACAACCACTTTAATGCATCTTTATACTCCCTTTACAGCGATGACTTGAGAATACCATGAATGAAAAATATATAAACCTATAGTATTATAGGCAGGACGAGGTATATAAACAACTTGAACATGTGATGAATGATGACTCTCTTCAGTGTGTTACGGGAAAAGAAACTATTAAAATAGTAAAAAATTGGATAAAAACAACCGAGTATGGCTCACAGGCATCTTTTAAGCTCCGAAGGACACTAAAAAGCAAACTATTTAATGCTGTATTTGAAAACTCACCATATTATAAATGAATATGCATCCCGCCGCCGCTTGATCAAATGTCGTAACCACAGCTCAAAAAAAAAACGATCTCCATGTTTTTGGAATAACAATTGAAGCCGTAGAATGCGAATAGACAATAAAACAATATTAGCCATCCAACCCAGCAACAGTATATGTGACATGTGCTTTTATGGTATAATGCAGTAGATGATCCACTAAAGTAGTTATATCTCTTGTATTTCGAACTGAATCTTTGTGTTTTCCAATATACTCATTGCTCTGCAAGGGCCATTTCATCAGTTTTCATTTGGCGAAATCTGTACAAATGTAGAAAAGGGGGCCGAAATACTTGGGAAAACGAAACGCAAGATGCTTGAAAAAACCATAGAAAAACTAGTTTTTCAAGCACAAAAAAAAACTTATAAGCCTAACTAGAAGTGTTGCTTTAACAATATCAATCATTGTCTTACCTTAAGAAAGCGATTTTAAGGTATGATTGATCAAAAAATCCACAAAAAGAGAACAAAAACCTTTTCATACATTGCATGTGCTTGTTTTCAAACAACTACGAAGTACGAATGCTGACCCTATGTACAAAAACTGGTTTGACAGGAATCGTAACAAATAAACAATATTATTTGCCAATGAGAAGTGATCTTTGCCACAATCGAAATTTCCACTTTGAAATTTTGCAATTTTCACAAGTGCAGTGCCACACCAGATATTTTTCCTTTATATATCCTGCATGCAGTATGTGTATAGATATCAAATTATTCAACATAATATCAGAAAAATACACACTATTCTAATTCCTAGTGAATAATTTGAGATCTCAAAAATGTAATGATACCTATTGATGGTGTTAGTTGGAAGTGAGAGAATGCATTTGTTTTGGTATGTGTGGCCAGTATAGCCAGTATTGTAATTTACAGTGCATGAAAGAGAGACGCGCATGGTGTTTTACTCGAATTTTAAGGTGCTTGAGTAGAGCGTCGAGGATGAATCTTACTATAGGAACTACTAACTGTAGTGAGACATGTCCAGTGCCCATACATATCAATACATGTCTGTATAAATATTTTAATCATTGCATATTTTGATTAATCGTAATTATCGCTACTCTGAAAGTAATCACCACACAAAGATTAACTTTCACAACACTCCGGTGTGTCTTCATCACGGGTGATCCTAATATCTTCATCAGGGGTGATCTGATGTTGAAACTCGGTTCCATATACACTCTCAAAATGACATCATCTATCAATCAGATGTAAATATTCTTTTGGCAAATAGCTTCCGTCATCCCTATTCAGGGCACAAATACTTGCATTAATATGCCTGGCTTCCAAACAACACCTTTGTCCATAATGATCATTAGTGGTAATGACTTTTGAATTGTTCCATGCAATGTTATGGTTAATTTGACACACATATTGCCCCAAGGCTGATTTTGAACTGTCTAAGTTCAAAACAGCCTTTTGATGTTCTTTTAAATGTGTGCCGAACTGGCGCTTTGTTTTACTTAGATATTCTTTCTCTCAATCACCACATGGTATAGAGTATACAGTACAGAGTTTTCTGTCTAGTCGCTACGCGATCCTTGGGTACCACAATTATTCAGGATCCTGCTGATTGGTTCTGCAGTTACCTGAGTGTATGGAACTATAGCAAAACCTGTTTTTTTGAGGAATAACCCTTGAGAAATTGCATCTTGTCGGGATAGGAGATTTTAGACAATAAATTAAAAAGTGTTATGATATGTTGACAATGTGGCCTCTGCGGTTAACAAAAATTAGATCGATAATTTGTTGAAACATTTTAATTCCATTGAGCCATCAATTCAATTCACTGTAGAGCATGAGAGTGAGGGAAAGTTGGCTTTTTTGGATACTTATGTTCATAGAAATATCATAGGGCAGTTAGAAACTGATGTTTACCGTAAACCTACAAATATCTATCCTACTCACACCATCCAAAAAGTCATAAAAAGTCTGTTGCAAAAACTTTGTTTCAAAAAAGCTGAATCGTTAACATCCAATTGCGTTGCTAGGGACAACGAACGTGATTATGTTCTCAGTGTACTGAGAGAGAACAATTATCCACAAAACTTTTTAAATGATTGTTTAAAATCTCCAGTCCCGACTAAATGCAATTCCTCAGAGGGTGATTCCTCAAAAACAGGTTTTGCTATAGCTCCATACATTCAGTGAATTGCAGAACCAATCAGAAGGATCCTGAATAATTGTGGTATAAAAGTTGCCTTAAAACCCTTCAGATACTGGGACATATTTTCGCGAAACCCAAGGATCGCATAGCAACTAGACAGAAAACTCATGCTGTATACTCTATACCATGTGGTGATCAGGGCTTCCACAATTGATTTGCCAAATTTCCTGTTCAGACTCCAAAAAATCCTTTTTTATGAAAAAATTTCCTTGCCAAAATTGCCTAATTTCCTTGCAAATTCCTTGCAAATTACCCTGATAAAAAAAACAATTTTTTCCCATGGTGACAAATTTACAACCTCAAACATCAATTTTATATTCTATATACAAAACAACTCCTTAAAAACATCCGGAAGTATTTTAATAGTCAAGAATAGACAGTTTGCTGGTGACTCGCTCGAATCTTAGTCAATTTAATTTCAAGCGTTCTCTTCAAATAATTCGTCAAGAAATTTCTTTCTAAGCTCTTTGGCTTGTTCATCAGTTGCATTAGCTTTCATTTTATCTGCAAGACCCAAAGCTCTTTGGCTTGGTTTCAAATTCGTAGATGTTAACTTGTCATTCTTCATTGCCATTCTACATTGAAGTAACGCCACTAACGATGAGGACTTGAGAGATGTGCGGTGCTCGCTCTTGACTCGCTTCAATATGCTAAAAACTCTCTCAACTGGTGCATTGGAGAATGGGAAAGAGGCGAGAATCTCAACAAATTTGGTGAGATTTGGGTACTTGGACTCTCTTGTAGGGGTTTTAGCATCTTTAACAATCTTCCAATATTCATCCCAGTGAAGATCAGGTTTGAGGCCATCTTCGAAAACATGTTCTCTCCATTCCAGATCAAGTTTCGCAGTATCCAAGAATTCGTTTAAATAAGGTAACTTCTGAATAATGTGAATCAAAGACGGTGGGACACGAGCGGCAGCGTTCTCTGGTGCAATACAAGAAACAATGTCGTGTATTTCGGCTTCTAAATCAAATCTTTTCTTGATTTGCAAGATGCTCTCGATAAGAAAATTCTTGCAGTCGCTCAGAAATTTTTGTACATCCTCCTGTTTTGCACCTGCCTTGATCTCATGCATGGTAGTAGTTGCTGCAACACCGATATAGACTTGATGCAGTGGTAGATGATGTCCGACTCTGGTTGGATCAATATCTTTTGTCTTAGTTTGCTTGACATATGCAATGGACATAAAATCGCTTGCTATTGATTTTATCATCCCTTCGACTTCTTTTCTGAGGTTTTGTAGAAGGGGCCTTTCACTTTGAAAGAGCCGATTGAATGAATTAAAACGTTCGTTCAAGCTGGTGGCTAAGGAATTCGAGGTACGCGAGGGTGAACTTATTGTGAAGCGCCTTGAGAATGTGATCATTTGAATGAGTCGGGTCTTCGTTTGCAACAAGGACAAAGTAATGTTGTAAGGCAAGGTACTGTTCTAAAATGCGGTCCACGCACAATTGTAAAGAAAGCCAGCGAGTTTGCCCGGGCGAGAGCAGTTTGCGGGGTTCAGCATCATAGAATTTTTGGAACTGCTGGTAGACTTCTTGTCGCTTGGATGAGCGATGAAAGTGGTTATATACATCGCGAACCAAATCTTCTAATCCTTTTGGCAGTTTCAGTGCAGCATAAGATGAAACTAAATGGATTAGATGGCATGAACATTTAACTGAAAAGACGTTTGGGAACTCCGACATTAAAAGCTGAGAGACGGAGTTAAATTCGCCAAACATAACATTGGTCGTGTCGGACGAGTAGCCAATCATTCTTTCCATCGGAATGTGCAGTTCGGCAAACACGTGCTTCACAGTCGAATAAATCCCTTCTGCTGTTCCTTGTACAATTTCTGCCATGTCAAGCAAGAATGACTTGTACTCAAAACTTTCCATGTCAAAGAAAGTGGTTAATACAGCAAGTTGTTTAGCGGTGCTCATGTCCGTTGTCTCGTCAATGATCAAACTGTAACTATGGGATTGCAATGCTGAAATTGCTTCATGTAAGTAGTCGAAACCGATAACTTGCCGCACAATGTTAGTCGCTTTTTGTTTACCAAGCATTACGTTTCTTAAAGTCTGGTTGAGCGGGAAAAGCGATCGAAGCAGTTTCACTAAGTCTTCAGCAAGTGAAAGTGGCAGGTTGTGCTCTGCAATGAATGCACACAGTTTAATTTCAATTGAACTCGTTTCATGTCGGTTGGTGGCCTTATTGAACAGATTGGTAATAGTACTACAGCTAGCGGTACTCGTTGCATGTCTATTCTGGTGGGACTTGCTGATTAAGTGACGTTTCAAACCTGTTTTCGAGCAAGTTACGAATTTATTGCATGATTTGCAAAATGGTTGTGGCTTTTGATCAGTTCCAAGTCGCTTTGTTAGCCAGCCGCTAAATTGTTGTTCTGTCAACCATCTGTCTACAAAAGATTGCGTTTGTTTCGGTCGCTTTCGTTTTTTAGGATTTGGACAAGACGTTGACGGTGAAGTTTCTTGATATTCACTGGTTTCACATTCAGACTCACTTTCTGAGGAAGAATAATCATCCGTGTTCATGCCAACAAGTTTAGTATTTGCATATACATTAGTGTATTTGCATTACAAGTAATAATTTTTGCAAATATATTACATATTTCAATTTTCGATTCAACTTTCTTTCTAATATACAAAAATTTTTAAATTTCCTTGCAAATTCCATGTTTAGACTAAAATTTCCTGGCCATTTCCTCGTAAGTATAATTTCCTTGTCTTTTTCCTTGAAAAAGCTCAAATTTCCTTTTGCAGGGAAATTTCCTTGCAAGTGGAAGCCCTGGTGGTGATTGCGAGAAAGAATATCTAGGTGAAACAAAGCGCCAGTTCGACACACATTTAAAAAAACATCAAAAGGCTGTTTCGAACTTAGACAGTTCAAATCAGCTTTGGCGGAACATGTGTGTCAAACTAACCATAACATTGCGTGGAACGATTCAAAAGTCATTACCACTAATGATTGTTATGGACAAAGGTGTTGTTTGGAAGCCTGGCATATTAATGCGAGTCTTTGTGTCTAAAGAATGGATACAGGGAGAATTCATTGGTGTGGATCTATATGACAACAATAAAGTCATCGTCAATTTTTCTACGACTGGCACAATAACTTTAGGTCGAAGGACATGGATTAAGAGTGTGTGTCTCTAAAAACCGCCCACTGACTATCGCCTCGAAAAAATATTTCTTCGAAACTTTTACCATGAACAACATTTACTTCAACACAAACAAATGCTGTTTGGAATTTTGAATATATATTTAGTTTCAAAGTTTTAGCAATTTTTTGGTCTCCCACCGTCGCAGGAGAAATTCGCCGGCTAATTAAACGTAAAAATGGGCTGAATTTAAATAAACATAACTTCAAAAGTTTTTGTTTAAAATTACTGATATTCACACCCAGCACCAAAAAACTATCCTAATTTCGTCTAAACTAACTTAGGTTTTCAATTACAGAGCATTTGTGGCAATATTTAGCAACAAAGAGCGCCATGTCAAAATACGGCTTTCAAATCCTACTACGTTCAATGCTGAGTTTCTTAAAAGTGGGACCTAATTACATAGAGCGACTAGTATAGTCACTTAAAAGGATTTAAAAAACAGGCATGTTATAATTAAACAACTTAACCAAATTAAAATATGCTACTAGGGGAAAAGCCTGCCTGCAGTGTGAACTTTATATGTGGCACATGCTATATTTAGAGTTTACATAGCTATTGCTTAGTTCGAAAAGTCTGTAAATGTGCAAAGTTTATTTATGGAACCTTTCTGCAAAGTTGATCTTTGAATTATATCTGCAAAAGTTGAGAGTTAGTATGGATAATCTCTGTTCTTTTAATGTGGTCGGTTCAATTGTATGTGGAGGGTGTCAGGGTGAATCGGGTATTAGACGCTTAGAAAATTGTGATGAGAACATTCAAAACAATCTTTCAAGTTGCCATTCGTCAAGATCTGGTTTTAGCGAGTGTGAGCTGATTTTGAGAAGAGCTTTACAAGCTATATCAAGCAAAGAAATATGCTCTATGACTGTATGCCCAAACCACTTGTACAACTTGGGCCGGTACTGGAGACTCTGTTTAACATGCCAACATCCTTCTCACACTGCCCCCTGCACGTCGCTGCAAAGGAAAAGATGTTATTAACCTGGAAATATCATGAGATATATTCCAAATTTATGGAGTACTTGCATTAGAGTTATAATCACATTGTTGATTTGTTATTAATTTGTTATACGCAATATAATTAGAGTTCCACCGCGAATGGGCCAATGCACAGCATTCGCGTGGTAACATTAGAAATTAGAGGTATACTGTAATATCACAGTGACATATTGATCGTTAGGTTTTTTAGAACTAAAAGATAGATATCTGTCCTTCCAGGATGAAATCCGTCGCTAGACGAAAACTTCGTCAAATTTTCAGTAGAGGAGTTTTTTTGTCTTTAATTTATCATTCCACTGTATATTGTACATTGTTGAATTACAGTTGTAGACCTTTACAATTTCATAGGAGTCAGAATTCTGTCAGAGGGTTAAAATCTCTCTCCCAATAGGAAAACAACTATTAATAAAGACTGCTATAAAAGGCATAGGCAGGGTTGGGTATCGTGACTGGTGGCTAATGGAGAGAAACAATTAAGATAAAATCATTCATAACATTTTATACAACATTTCAGCCATATGTACTCAATGCCTCAAAGCCCATAAGAGAATTAAAGAGAAACATGCAGCTTCTGAAGCGGAGAAACTGTAAGTTTAAATTTTCACTATTGTATTTGTAGTAAATGAAAATACATGAAACTCAGCATTAACGTTTTGATTGATAATGTATGATGCTAGTATTGATTGTTCCCATAGAGTTGTTGCTCGGGAAGATGACAGCAATCAATTGAATACAACTATTGGTAACAAAACAGATCGGATGTCCACTCCAGGATGTTGGAGAGGGCAAGACGACAGTAGTGATACGGAGGAAGAAGATACCAATAGTATGTAATCAGACGTCATCACTATGTACAATCAAGCCATGGCGTGTTTGTCCGCTGCTGCAGGTGCAGAAAACCCCACTCCATTAACCCATCAAATTATTAACTGGGAGACGGCATCAGAGAGAGCTTCTGAAGCTTGTAGGCTTGTTTGCGATATTATTACTCCAAACAATGGAGAGGACTTGCTAAAATCTCTGCCAACAAAACTTGATTCCAAGCCAGTGCAACCATCGAGTGACCTCATTGCGCTGATGAATGCATTTTCGAAAGCCCCAAAGAATCCACGAACCCTACCTTAGTTTGAGCCTCCGTCATAAAAAAAGTGCAGCATCAAATCAATTTAGACATGACCAAAGTAGACCATTTCGTAGATTTCTTAAATCGACCTTATTTCCATCAAGATGTTGCCTATGGGATGAGAACTTTAAAATTAGACAACAGAGAAATTATTTCTATGCCTAATGTAGTTCCAGTATATAGTTCCATATATAGTAACCAGATCAACTATGGTTATGGAGTATAACCAGCACTGCGAAAACATTAGATACGAGCCTCTAAGTAGAAGGACTCTATACCGTATTTTAGAGGTAAGAGAGCTCAGTCAACGAAAGTCACTGCAGGGATTAGAAAATACTGCTGCCGAAGGATCTACAGCATTTGGAACTTTGAAGACTATTGTTCAGCAATTGGAGCTGTTTGGAGTGGACAAAAGTTGGGGCCAAGCAATGAGCACAAAATTGGACAAACATAAACAATATTTAAAGACTGACTATTAAGTTGACTGTCAAGATAAAACTAGCAGATGTGCAGACCATTGTCGGGTCTTTGCTCTAAGCAATCCAGCCGAAGACAATTTCAAAATCCTGTTGCGATCATAAACATCTGCTTGTTTGTGAACAGTGCAAAGCTTTAGATTTGCTTCTCGCAGAGCTGAATGAGAAAATAACTTAGCAGCAGTAGCAAGTAGCAAGTACAATAAAAAACAGCTAGAAAATCACCTTTATGATTTCAAGCTAGCCCAGAGTTGCATATACCAATGGAAGGCCCATATTCTCAGATCAGTTAATCAGGAAGAAGCAAAGCAAGAAGTAATCGACACCCTGGACAAAACATCTATTCTAGTAGTCATGGATTGGGCCATGAAATATTTTCTAACACAAACACAGAGAGAAACAATCAGACTGGTTTGGAAAGAGAGGACTCAGTTGGCACATTAGTACTCTTGTTTTGAAGGGCGCCAATAAAAAGCACATCAACGTACTATACTTTGCACATCTTTTTGACTCCTGTACTCAGGATTGGTTTGCTGTGGCTTCCATTGCTGAGGATCTTCTTGGCAACATCAAGTTTATTTATCCTTGTGTGAAAACTGTGTATTTTCGGTCAGACGAGGCGGGCTGCTACCACAATAGCGAGTTAATCACTGCCTTAAGAGATGTGAGAGATCGTAAAGGGATTGCTGTCACACAATACGACTACTCAGAGCCTCAACAAGGAAAAGACATCTGCGATTGGATAATTTGTCCTCTAAAGTCTTCTATCTATACATACTGCAATGAAGGAAATGACATCATTAGTGCATCTGATATGCATTCTTCACATACAGCTCATCCTGTGAAAGGCACCTCGGTGAACCAAATCAATCAATGTGTGACTCAACTTAAAGTCAAGAAATTAACACACTAGTGCTTTTCATAACTTTAGATATAAGGATGATTGCATTAGAGTATGGCAAGCACATGGTATTGGTAAAGGAAAGAAATTCAAATACACTGAAATTTTTACTACCCACCAGGAAGACACAAGACACAAGAAGACAGAAGAAGTTTACTGTCAGGAGACCATCAACGCAGCTTGTAAAAACAAGTGAAAATTAAGATCCGGAGAAAGAGAGTGGATTATTTTACTGTCCTGAAGCAAGGTGCAACTACATCTGCTCCTTGCTTGATGATTTAGACCTACACCAGAGTTTTGGCAAACACTGCAGGTTTTTAAAGAACGAGGGCCTTTATGATACCTTAAGAAGAGAGTGGGTGGCCTCTTACTCAAAGGTGACCCAGACACAAACAACAGTTGATTTCAGCAACAGTTTGAGAAGATGAGCCATCCAAGAAAAATCGGTGCAGCGGCAAATGGGTTGGGCTCTAAGCAAGCAAAGAACAGGAGGGACACGGTTTCCCCAAAAGGTGCGTGATTACCTAATTACTAAGTTTAACTTGGGAGAAGCTACAGGAAATAAAGCAGACCCGCACCAAGTCTCCCTAGATAGCAGATCGGCAAGAGAACACGATGGCGAGAGACGTTTTAAAAAGGGATGAATAGCTGACCAAGACACAAATCCAAGGGGTTTTTTCGCGACTTGTAAAAGCCAGACGCAAAGGACGGGTGCTACCAATGGAAGCAATTGAGGATTTTCCGATGGATGACGATGAAGAAGAAGCCCATATCAAAGAGAATCTTCTTCAAAATATCCAGAAAGCAATTAATGTTGTCTATCCTATTGTTTATGACGTCTACAACCTGTGTGAACTGTACAGTGAAAGCAAACTAAAAGTATTCAAAGTTACCATGCTGAAAGAGTTGTGCGAACAGTTTAATATCTAATTTAAGTTGAGGGACAAAAAAAAGGACTTAGTTTGGAAAATCACGAGCATGGTGGAAAGATGCGCTTGCAACCATTGACCTTACTGGTATTGTAGGGGTAAACAATTTTACTAAATTTATACTTCAATTAATTGAATTTGTTACCTGTTAAATATTTTAACTAAATAATCTTTTTATATTGTTTTAATCTCCATTGGAAACTAAGATCAACATAAAACGCTTCTGAAAACAACACCATATGCACATAGACTAAGGTAAAGACTGTGCAGTGCCGCTTCTACCCTTTTTTATATTGTTTTCTTTTCTCAGAAGATTTGAGAACAATCGCCTCCAAAACGATCGGAAATGTTACCGTGTGCACCGCAGGCTCGTGGAACCAGGTTGCCTGGGCACGTAAGGCGATGTTACATGAGGATTCTGGAGTAGATGCATATTGCGCACAATCAACAATGTACAATGTTGTCATCGGATAATGTCATCTCTATATTACGCAAATTTGACTTTTTTTGCAGGTAGTGCATTGTAAAGCTGAGCGCATGTGATGTTGTAGAGAGCCAACTGCAAGGTTTCTGGTAAAACTCGCCCAAAATAGCAGATCAAACAATCTGATCTTATCCAACTACTATAAACTAAGAAAAATCCCTAAAGATGACTAGAATATATAAGGTATTGTTAATTAATAGTGCCATAGTTTACGTTTACGGACTAAAATCATCCTTGTGTGCGTCCGACTTAACCACCTACTCCAAAAATGCATTGCAGAAAATTTTCTCATTTAACCTCGCCTGTACTCAGTGCTCTACTTAAAAAATACCACCTAGTTCAAAATGTGCAGAGTGCTAATTTCAGTGTATGATAGGATGCTAAAAGTATACCTGTGTTTGAATGTTTGCATGAATTAACTGGTTGTAGAGTAAATCATAATCGGAATTTAAAGCTTTTGTTGGGTTTTCCCCGGGCGACATTTTTTGTGAGTGTTTATTGTCATTCAATTTTATATGTTTGATATAATCTATTTAAGTATTTTGTAACATAAACAACAAAATATAATTTAGTAGGAAGCCGCATAAGGAGCCACATGTTCTAAATGAAATAAACAATTGATCTAGCATGCTCTAAAACACGATAATTTTTTTTTTCATTTTTTTGAACTTCAGCTTCACTGGTGTTCAGTTTTGGACAGACATAGTCATCATCACTATCTGAAAACTCATCAGTGCTGCTTGAACTGTATTCCACCTCCTGTTCCAATTCAGTAGAAGTGGTTGCTTCAGAAATGGTAACAGGTGTTGTAGGTGTAGTGACAATGCCACTGTTGTTTTTTGCCTAAGCAGGTGTCATAGGTGTGGATTTATTCTTCTGTATTGCAAGAGTTTGTCCCTGAATGGACCTCTGTAGTGGCTTCTCATACTGAGTTTCTGCATTAAGCAATATAATTTGATCACAATATGTTTCTGCATCTCGAGTTGAAAATCCAGCAGTGTCATGTTCAGTGCATGTGTCAGTGAGCTCATAATTTTCTTCAGTGTTTAACAAGGTTGCTACTTCCTGTAAAACCGACTAATTTATAAATTGGGGTGAAAGACTAACTAACCCAATATTTACTTTATAGGATACTTTGCCTACAATTTTGGGAATTTTTACTAATATTTATTGGGATTAAAAAAATATTGGGATTAGCATATAAAGAGCTAAAGCTTTGTAATAATGTAGTTAGTATGTACCTCGACTCTTCTAACATTCTCTCTAATTTTTTCCCTTTTTTGTGATGATTCCTGTCCTGGTTTTCGATGTACAAATGGAAATATCGATGGTACACTCCGAGCTTTCAGTGCTTTTTTGTTTTCATGCCAAATAACTCTTTAAAAGAGCCTTCAAAATATTCAGGGGTGAAATGCGCGCTACAAACATAGCATGAGTTTGCTTTCGGTAGGTTGTCCGTCAAATCCGCCTAAGCCATATTTTGCGCAACTGTGGCTCATTTGGCAAACAATGGTACGATACCTTGCTCCCTTTCGTCTTCTTCGAGCAGTTTGTGCAACCTGGAACCATTCAATACGACATTTTTTGAAATTTTAGAAATTGGTTGTAAATGTTGCTGTGTTTTATAGCTTTGCTTACATTTAAATACGAAGCGCTCCCGCAAAACCGCGCTGTGATGCCACAAAGTAAATCCGTTGCTAGATTGCAGGTTCGCTCACATGTATTTAATTTCTGCGGCAAATATGGCAAAAGTTGCATTTTTGTTGCTTTATATCTTGAATTCTATTTAACCTTGTGATTTAAGACTTGGTATGTAAGGCAAGAATTATATTATTTTTCATTTGAGCCTAAGTTCTCCTGAGCAATGACTTCCCCTTTAAGGATTGCTTTTGGCGTTCGTGATTGGAATAAAATCATCGATGGGCAACTGACTCTTTGTGCACAATTAGTGTTTCAGTTGTACCAACTTTTCATTGTTGAGGTAGCAAAAAAAATTAAAGAGTGACGCAGAACCAATTAAGTTCCAAGTGGATGGCGTTGGATTAGGGAAAGTGCCTTTGGTTATGTTGGTGCATGGGCAATTCGGAAATGTCTGGTTAAAGGTCGAAGATATGTTATAGCCAACACGAATTTGGAAGTCAACAAGTTAAAAAGGGAAGTGAAAATGTTGGATCTATTGGAGAACAACATTGTAGTGCCACATCAAGTTCTAGATAAGAGCACAGCGTATCCCCACACATTAAGCATAACAGAGTCGCATCAGTATAGGTTGAGAGGATTGTTACACATTACCGACAGCGGGTACCAATTTTTCTTGCTTCTGGAACAGGAACGCGTGGACCTCATAAATCTCCATATGCTGTCATTGAAGAAGGCAGATATGATCGACGAATCAATCAAAAGTGTTCTAAATAATGAAACAATGAAGCGGAAACTTAATGAATTGTTTAACATTATATGAAAAAGGAAGATTAAGGTAATATGAAAAAGGTAGATTATTACCAATATAGGAAAAGCATGCATAATTTTATAATTTATTATAGTAGTAGATAACTGCCTACAACGCACTTCACTTTACATAAAGTTACATATTTTTAAGGTTTTAGTAATGAAAATATTTGAGGAAGTAATTGAACGGTACTTGAAGTTGGGATGTGGGCAGTTCCTGAGGGATTTTCGACGGGATTTTCATTCGAAGATGACTTTGGCACATCGCAAAGCAGTTTCGGCAAGAAAAGAAAAAGCAAAAGAGAAGCAAATGAAAATTGCTTTTTTTGGTAATTGTGGTTCTGCCCGTTAGCCCCTTGTAATTGGGAGAAATGGCTTTCAGCCACATCCTGATTGACAATAGCAGGCTTTACTAATGTTCAAGGAAATCTCGATTGCTTGGTTTTCACCATTGCTGAAAATCCGAGTATCATTGACTGTAGGTCAAACCACAATTCCGTAAATAGAAATTCTTTATCTATGCATGTTTATCTGAGAAAAGCTCCATCATTCGATTTGTATGTCGAAGAAACAATATTGTCACATCCAATCTACTTGCATCATCACCCTCGATTGTTTTAAGATGTTCTTTGTATGCCTTAAAAAACACCAAAAATCTATATAAATTGTAATTATATACAAATTATAAAAACTGTTGATTTCTAATAATATATCAAACTTTACAACTCCTTTTTCATTCTCTACCTGATTTAGGTATATTATGATCGGACCCCAGTAGGTCCGATTAGCAAATATGATACCCAGTGAGACCGTATATTAAAACTTTCAATTATTCACCAATATTTATTTTTGCAAATATGCTTGCAACAAATGCTACATAATATAGATAAGCTTTATTCTTTTTACTGAGACTATAGCAATGCCTATGGGTTTATTGCATTGAATTTTCCTACGAAATTGGCATACTCCTGCAATATATAATTACCATCATTAGAAATAGCATCTTCTTGTCTAAAACATCCTCAGGCAATCCATTTCTCATCCTCAAACTAGAAGTGAGATTAAAATGGTCTTTCAGCCGCTTATGAACGGGAATGGAATTACTCGTCTGATCCCATGAATACGCTTCATTCCAATGACACCAAAAGATGTTCTTTCTATTCTTTGTAAGCATTCTTTTGCCATTATTTGAACTTTTCTCAACATTATTTTGCAATTTTTTAAGTTGTGCTACAGGGATAAACAATACTTTTAATTAATTAAAAAAAGTGTTTATGCAATTATTAAGTAGATGTCAGTATGTCAGTTTTAGGATCCATTATCTGGAGAATTTATACATGAATAAGGATATTCATGCAGACAAAGCATTTAATGTAGACCCTGAATCAGATTCGTATGACAAGTATGATTTGGAATTATAGACATTTTTAAAACCAATTAGCTTTTTAAAACCACACTGCATGTAGTTTCTGCACCCACTTTCTTTAATTAACTTTACTATAATCACTATATCATATACATACCAGATTTAATTCCCTCCATTGCGTTATGAAAACCGCTGAGTGCGACGATCCCGGTTAAATTATGTTTTCCACCCTTAACAGTCATTTGCAGGTCGTCCGATAGATAAAAAAATTTTTAGATACAAATTGTCATCTAAATGCATTAACAGCAATTGACAAACCTGGATTTTCATTTCATCAATGACGAAACCTCCCCAATAGCCATGATCTTTCAAGTTTTGCCATTCAGCTTCACGCTTGCACCATGAAATTATTTCGTCATGCCATCCTGGCACTTGATTCACAGAATTTTTGTATTATCTAGTGTAGGTTAATAAAAAATATTAACCTGTAGTCATAGTTATGATTGTTGTGAGCAGTTAAAACAAAACTTTGGCTCCCTGACAGAAGGAAAAAATCATTAAATTCAGCATGTAACAAATTGTTTTGACATTACAGCGCTCTCACCCCTGTCGTGACGATCCAGTATATTTGCAGTGGAGATCCAAAGCAAATATAATCCTAAAATTGTTCAACTAAGAACGTATCAGTAACATATCGTTTCTCTATATAATATGACAGTCACACAAATGATTGCCATTGGTGATACAAATGTTGTTAGTATGTCATGTACTAGACATGCATGCATGACAATGTTCAACTTTTAATTACAGCATATATAGTTAACTACACTGACACCACAAATCTGCCCTTTGTGATACAGTACCTTGGATCCCATCTATATCCCTTAGGAGAATTTGTTGCCAACTGTTTCATCTGCATATCCCACAACAATTTCATTTGTGAAGGCAAACAGGTTGTGTCGATGTTCTTGACAACTTCCAGGAGATCGGTATTATCTTCATCAACAAACTCCATGTGATCTTCCTCTCTTATTCTTTGGATCTTCTCTTTCTTCAACCTGTTTTTATGATCAGCCACTTTATTTTCCAAACCTTTTCTTGCCATAAAAGGTTAGTTGCACTTAGGATGAGGAGCCCGCTCATAGTTGTTGCTGTTATGTTGTTTCTACATCCTTTGTTTAAACAATCTGTAGACCATAAGAACACTCTTTGAAAGAGCATACCTCGGTGGTAAGATTAAAAAGTGAGGGGTAATAATGAACAAGACTGTGACATGGAAACTTTCTGTTTGTGTGTGCCAAACATAATCTCTGAATGTGGCAGCACACTGATACAAACTTGAGACACCACGCACTGCCATCAGCATATCTGTTATCGATTTCGTTCTCCCTCTTCATCAGAATGATGTGCTGCTTTTCAAAACTCTTGGTCGCAATAAACCAATTTGGATGCTTCATAGAGAGAAACTGTGAAATCGACTCCAATGCCATGTCATTAATCAGCCAAATGGCTTCCTCACTACAAGTCCGTTTTGCCAGACTCCGATAACCTGAGCCATCTTTGCCCCAGGAATTTTCTTTCGTCACTCTTCTGTTCCAAATCCGCTTTACAGTCTTTCCTAAAGTGACCAAGTTAACGATGTATCCAGCCTCAGTCGCGGCTTCCAGAATTGTTGACATAAAAATAAAATCCATCTCAACGTATTCATAGTTAGTTAGCAACCTTAATTAAAAACAATTAGTAATTAGGCTAATCTTTCATGCAGGTAAGATCTAGATGTACCAAGAACTAAGTTGGATTCCTATAGCAAGATAAACCACTGATTGACACCCTACTTTATTTCTAGTAATTTTTCTCAAGCACCTTAAAATTCTAGTAAAAGACCATGCACGTCTCTCTTTCATGCACTGTAAATTACAGTACTGGCTATACCGGCCACACATATCAAAACAAATGCATTCTCTCACTTCCAACCATCACCATCAATAGGTATCATTACATTTTTGAGATATCAAATTATTTGCTAGGAATTAGAATGGTGTGTATTTTTCAGATATCATGTTGAAAAATTTGATATCTATACACATAATACTGCATGCCGGATATATCAAGGAAATATATCTGGTGTGGCACTGCACTTGTGAAAATTGCATAATTTCGAAGTGGAAATTTCGATTGTGGCAAAAATCGCTTCTCATTGGCCCATAATTAATAATTATTGGATGAGGTTGAGCGTGATATTGAGAATTATTAGGGCAGAGGTTGGCATAAATGTCCAATACTGACGATCGGTATCCAATCGACAAACCACTCTTACAGATGGTACGGATGGATCAACTGGACAATCTTGCTTACCGTCGGACAATATTTTGCAAATATTTAAGTCTAAGCCTTCAAAACATTAAACGTTTAACTATGAGCGGCAAGAGACAATGGGTTTTCACATAATATTAAATATGGCATTAAACTTTGGCTCGATAGGCAATCCAATGAGCTTGGATGTATGTTAGTTATTTTTAAAAACATAAATCTCAAAAGATCATGAGCTTAGATAAATAACAACCCACTGTCCCCTGACCGTTCATGGTTAAACGCTTAATGGTTTAGGAGGGCGACCTTCATTGAATTAGCTGTAAATTAAAACATGAAACTGTATTATTATAATACATGCCAATGGACAAATACGTCATCCCACTTAGGCATGAGGCTTATGTGAACGCTTTGTAAATGCGTATGCATTGTAGCCTCGTTCTTGTAACACGCTTTATAAAGAATATATAATAAACAAGAAAGCGTTTATTAGGGTTAGATACCTAAAAGCGTGTTGATAAGCGAGGCAACAGCCGAGTTTTTTGGCACACTTCATTTGAAGTTTATTATCTAATGGTAATAAGCAGTTTTTGAGTTTATTATATTACTTCTCGAACGACCTTAAATTTAAAGAGAAATTTAACATGAAAATTGAGACCGTTTATTACTGTGTATCAAGACAACGAAGCGGTGCTGATTTTCTTTGTGTTTTTCTTATGAGTTATGAATTAGCAGTCTTTAATTAAAACGAAGGCGCACTAAAAATATTGTCATTACTTTCATGATTGTATTAATGGAAATACATTATATTTGCAGTGATGACAATTTTAAATGAGTCTCCGCAAAAATGTAATATTAAACGAAGTTGAAGTAAACATCATTGCATCATTTGCATGCTAGAACAATAATACTACAAGGTTTCGTCAGTATGCATCAGACAAAGAGCGTTGCGGCATTAGCGAAGGTGAGCTGAACTGACCAAGATGTAGGCTTACCGAGAGTCAGTAGCCTGAGTCACAGTAACGCTTAGTTTGTAACTTGTTAGACAAATATATCAGTTTAACATTGCAGGAGTATAACAAAATGATTTTCTACTTAGAACTTGAGTCTTGAACAATGGCGCGATGTTTAGCCATGAGTTCGGCTATCATCCTGTTGTTAATGTGACATTTCCGATTCTCAGTTTTAAGGCTAAACACAGCAAGCATTCATGCGGCACTGCGCACTGCTTTAATGTTTATAATTTCGGCCTTTAAACTTTGTAAATTTTTGTCCGACCGTAAGCACATTTATCCAATGGATCCGATCCATCGATCAGACCGTCTGACATTTCCACTTTCAATGAGGCATACCTTCCTTCCCAGGCTTTTTATTTCCTAACCGTTTGCTTTTCAAATGACCTCCTTTTCCCACTGGTAAAATTTTTGTCCGACCGTAAGCACATTTGTCCGATGGATCCAATCGATCGATTGGACCGTCTAACATTTCCACTTTCAATGAGGCATACCCTTCTTCCCAGGCTTTTTATTTACTAACCGTTTGCTTTTCAAATGACCTCATTTTTCCATTGGTAAAATTTTTCTCCGACCGTAAGCACATTTGTCCGATGGATCCGATCGATCAATCGGACCGTCTGACATTTCCACTTTCAAAGAGGCATAGCCTCCTTTCCAGGCTCTTTATTTTCCAACCGTTTGCTTTTCAAATGACCTCATTTTACCATCGGTAAAATTTTTGTCCAACTGTAAGCACATTTGTCCGATGGATCCGATCGATCGAGTGGACCGTCTGACATTTCCACTCTCAAAGAGGCATAGCCTCCTTTCCAGGCTCTTTATTTTCCAACGTTTGCTTTCAAATGACCTCACTTTGCCATCGGTAAAATTTTTCTCCGACCGTAAGCACATTTGTCCAATGGATCCGATTGATCGATCAGACTGTCTGACATTTCTACTCTCAAAGAGGCATAGCCTCCTTTCCAGGCTCTTTATTTTCCAACGTTTGCTTTCAAATGACCTCACTTTGCCATCGGTAAAATTTTTTTCCGACCGTAAGCACATTTGTCCGATGGATCCGATTGATCGATCGGACCGTCTGACATTTCCACTTTCAAAGAGGCATAGCCTCCTTTCCAGGCTCTTTATTTTCCAACCGTTTGCTTTTCAAATGACCTCACTTTGCAATCGGTAAAATTTTTGTCCGACCGTAAGCACATTTGTCCAATGGATCTGATCGATCAATCGGGCCGTCTGACATTTCCACTTTCAAAGAGGCATAGCCTCCTTTCCAGCCTCTTTATTTTCCAACCGTTTGCTTTTCAAATGACGTCATTTTGCCCTCGGTAAAATTTTTCTCCGACCGTAAGCACATTTGTCTGATGGATTCAATCGATCGGACCGCCTGACATTTCCACTTCCAAAGAGGCATAGCCTCCTTTCCAGGCTCTTTATTTTCCAACCGTTTGCTCTTCAAATGACCTCATTTTCCCATCGGTAAAATTTTTGTCCGCCCGTAAGCACATTTGTCCGATGGATCCGATCGGTCGATCGGACTGTCTGACATTTCCACTAGCTTCCACTGAGGCATAGCCAATCTCTCTACCCATACTCTTTATTTTTCGCCATTCACTTTTCAAATGACCTCATTTTGCCATCGGTTAAATTTTTGTACGACCGTAAGCACATTTGTTCGATGGATCCGATCAATCGATCCGATCGTACCCGCTTGTCTTTGAAAAATGGACACTTAGAAAAAAAAGTGCTTTAAGATATATTGGTCCAGCTTTTCATGCTGGACTGTTGTAATAGTCTGGATGTCATAAATGAAGTTATGCTGTATTTGTTTACGTGTATACATGCATCGTACAAACGTTTTCCGACGGTAAGCAAGTTTGTCCATCGGATCGATCGGTATTACATGTATGATAGATTTCTCCATCGGACACCGATCGCACTTATTGGACATCAATCGAGGTTGGCTCTTTTTGTGGATTTTTTTTATTAATCATACCTTAAAATTGCTTTCTTAAGGTAAGACAAAGATTGATATTGATAAAACAACACTTCTAGTTAGGTTTATAATTTTTTTTGTGCTTGAAAAACTAGTTTTTCTATGTTTTTTTTCAAGCATCTCGCGTCTCGTTTTCCACATGTATTTCGGCCCCTTTTTTTACATTTGTACAGATTTCACTAAATGAAAAATGATGAATCATTGCCTTTGCAGAGCGATGAGTATGTTGGAAAACACAAAGATTAAGATTAAAATACAAGAGATATAGCTACTTCAGTGGATCATCTACTGCATTATACCATAAAAAGCACATGTCACGTATACTGTTGCTGGGTTGGATGGTCTATATTGTTTTATTAAGACCGATAATATAGCGGCCGGATGCGTATTAATTTATAATATGGTGAGTTTTCAAATACAGCATTAAATAGTTTGCCTTTTAGTGTCCTACGAAGCTCAAAAGATGCCTGTGAGCCATACTCGGTTGTTTTTATCCAATTTTTTACTATTTTAATAGTTTCTTTTCACGTAACACACTAAGGAGAGTCATCATTCATCACATATTCAAGTTGTTTATATAACTCGTCCTGCCTATAATACTATAGGTTTATATATTTTTCATTCATGGTATTCTCAATTCACAGCTGTAAAGGCAGTATAAAGATGCATTAAAAGTGGTTGTAACATGTAAATAACATGCATTCACAGGCAAGTGAACAGTCACGACCTAAAACATCAGCAAAATAGCGTATGTGCACAATACTTTTAATATACCCCTTCACAAAAACGCTAGCTTACCTACTGAATCACTTCAAACTGTGTAGAATTAAAGCATTTACCTCTTATATTTAAATCTTCCTACATTGTCAAGTAATATGTATCCTCTTTTAAAGAAATTAAAACAAAGAAATACCTTTAATGTAGTTTTGTGTTTCTTTTAAAAGTTATGAAAAATATCACAAAAATGACAAGTGTAAAGGTTTTTAGCATAAAATAATACAAAATAACACTTACTTAACTCAAAATACTGCTTTCCTTGTCTCTTTATAAGCTTCCTGTTTGTCACACAGGCGAGGTAACAGTATACGACAAAAGCCAAAACACTGACGTAGGGCTCTATATGTATTTTTAATTTTTTGTCTCGCTGTCTTTAACATTTAACGATAAAATCCCCCCTGTTTATGCTTTTTTCAGTTAAAAACCTCATACACAAGAGCCAATCATCTCTTTATTTGCAATTCAAAATGATGAAGACACCCCAGGGTAGGTGCCACTA
This sequence comes from Dendronephthya gigantea, assembly GCF_004324835.1. Classification (NCBI taxonomy): domain Eukaryota; kingdom Metazoa; phylum Cnidaria; class Anthozoa; order Malacalcyonacea; family Nephtheidae; genus Dendronephthya; species Dendronephthya gigantea. The sequence goes on from NW_021163081.1 coordinate 316,416, forward strand.
GCAGTTTTGAAAAAAATTTGTCAAAATCTTGATAAACATTTGTGTTTTTAGCATTCTTAAAAATAACCTTTGAAGTTAAAACTTCAGGAGAATGTAGTCAATTCAAAACCAGCGTTTAAACCAATGTAATTTTTATATTATTTTTACTTGTAATTAGCAAGATATTCAGGCCGTAGCAAACATTGTAGTATATTTTAGTAAAAAAACTTGGGAGCAATTGCAGAATACCCGTCCATTTTTGAAGATATATGCTAGTAATACGCAGTGAATGAAATAGTCTTACATATTCTAGCTGCCTAACAAATTAAAAAATAACAAGGGGTTTGTTATAAATGACGTAATTAGTAAGGAAGCTATATTTTTCAGTGGCTACACGGCTACGCAGTAAGTTTTTAAATAACGAAGGATTGATATAGATTACGTAATTAGGAAGGGATCTATGTATTTCAGTGGCTACACGGCAAAGGAGTGATAAAACTATTGAGAACGAAGCATTTGTACAATGACTTAATTAAAAGGTAGTTATATCTTTAGTGGCTACACGGCTACGCATGAAAGTGAGAGGTAATAAGAAGGAAGCATTTTATTTAGAAGAAAGAATACGTATTTTGCGGTATTTGTTGGGCGGTTTGATGAGAACCAGGAAAAAATTTTTTATAACACTGGTAAGTTTCTTAAAGATCATACTGTTCTTGCGTGATTAAATCTTGCCGTAAAAGAAAATCCTTTATATTTTTTTAAATGGACTTGTTGAATAGGCAAAGCAAGACAAAGAGTTATTGGCACAGCGACAAGAAATCGATCTATCAATCCTTGGCCCTGATCTTTGCAATTAATTTGGCACCATTGGGCATTTGGGTGCAATCAAGAACTGAAAAAGGCGTGTTGGTGGGGAATCTCTCAGGTTTGTTCTGTAGAATACGTATAAGAAGTAGGCTCTCTGGAAAATAGTTTGCATAACAACATGGCATCACCACTAGCGTTTTCGTTATAATTTTTCAGTAGCTTATTCAAAACATTGTAGATTTCAGGCAATACAAGAAACGCGGCTTGTTTGGTAGCGAGATGTTTCACAAAGCCCGAGGAAGTGCATCTGTCAAGTACTAAATTGCCATGCTCATCTTCATGTAATGAAGCAATTGGTTGTAGGTAGCCATGGTGTATGGCCGATGATTTTCCAGTCCCAGGATGACTGACAAATATTGTGAAAAGATTAATTCATTGCTCGCGAGTTAATGTTTCAACTATGCAGCCATTTTTTGCAGATAGGAACACAGTTGTAGTAAGTAACAATGGCATTATATATCCAACACAGCTATTGAGGGAGGTAGCTTTATGACGAAGGAATGTTTCGATTTCTTCAGGGAATAGTTTGTCAACAGATATTCTCTTGTGTAGCTGGGTCCATGTAGTTTCGTGTTGTCTAGTGATTTTTCTGATGGGATTTTTCGTTGCAGACATAGCTGAAAGTGTCACGTCAGTCTTGTATGCAGCGTAGAACAGAGAGAACTTGGCATACAATGCACGCCGCTTTTGCAGGTTGGTCATTAATAACACCTAACTCATATTACGATTGATGGAATTTTTTTGTGATCTGTTTTTTTTTTAATTTTTAGTGGTTAGTTATATTTATGTAAAAAGTAATTGTAATTTTGTCTTGTATTATTTTTTTATTTATGAGGATTGTTGTAGATACACATCAAAAATGGTAAACAATTCTTCAAAATTGTATGCCTAAGTATCAATTTTAAATACTTAGCAGGAGCCATGTAAGGTTGTAACAAATTGTATGTATTCATTTTTAAAAACTTCGTAATTTTAAAACTTTTTAACGTCCGAAATGTTAGCTTTTTTATTTTTTGTCATAGTTTTATTATTCGTGTTTTTAATTTCCACGCGCGGTTCGCGCATTTTATGCTTCGTGGGGGACTGGTTCGGTACCCAAGCAGCCTTCATGATCCGCCATGTTTGGCTTCACACTTTGAACTGGAGCGAGCCTTCCATATATATAGAGTTCACTGGGCATTTCTGATTACCAGCCCATTTTAAATTATCTCTCTTACTGGATTAATGATCATTAAGTGAGAACGATGTGTCTAAAATGACATTTTTCATTTAATTTTACTACGCTATATGTTATGATCCGTCTATATTATTATACTTGTATTACTACGCTATTATATGTTATGATCCGTCTATATTATTTTGTTACTGTTCGTCCAAGAATGATGTATCGAAGTTCTCGATGGCATCCCAAAACCTCTGTTCAGGAGTACCCACGTGGATTTCCTCAAATTTAAATACTAAATCGATGTTCTCCCTCATCATGTATAGGTAAAAGTCTATGTATTTCTGTAGTTTTTCTTTCTTTTTCTTCTTTTGCCTCAACTCTAAATATGCCTAAACTAATATTAATGAGCTAAAGTCTTTCTTTAACTTCCTTTGCATTCAATCGGTATATAAAATAGGGGTTTTATGTGACCATACATCCCGCAGGTCACGAAATTAAAAAATTTTAGCAGTGTGATACCTAAAGGTAAATTGTGTAGAATCAAAAACGTTAGCGGGACGAAATAGTTATATTTTAAGCGTATTTACGCATGGGAATGACGATTTACATGAACAGATATTCTGCACGAGTGACAGTGTATATACGCGTTAAATTAAAGATGCATGGCTGTTGATCATCATATCAATTGTCAACAACCATATGTGTCAGGGTGTGTGTGTATATACGTATTAAATTAAAGATGCATGGCTGTTGATCATCATATCAATTGTCAACAACCTCATGTGTCAGGGTGTGTGCGTATATACGCATTAAATTAAGATGCATGGCTGTTGGTCATCATATCATGTCAACAACCTTAGGTGTCAGGGTGTGTGCGTATGTACGCATTCCTGTGATATTATGTACAAACAAACTGCTGATGTTTAAAAACGGATTATCACGAACTGCATGATCGTGAGAGTATAAATTTAGGTTACAATATTAGCAAAATTGTCAGTTACACAACATTAGAAGAGGACATTGAGCATTTTCATTTTGCGCTTAAAGGTACGAGTCTTCCCTTTTTGCATTTTTTTTTCTGCTTGCATTTATCATTGTAAATAAATCAATTAAAGATTGTTTCATCAAACCACACCGCTTGTTTTCTGTTTAGATATGAATTTGATAGATAAAATATACGAGAGTCAAACGGTTGATCAACTTTCGGAGTTGGAGAGACGTTATACCTTGACTGATTTTGAGAAGGATATTCTTTTTAAAAAGAAGGCCGAGATTATAAGTCGCTTGATGCGATGGAGGTTAGAGAGTGTTCGTCTCGGTATCGCTGTGGACCTTACAGATTCTTGGACCCTAGAACAACACAAAATGACATTGGGGAGCTTGCTTCAGGGCTTACCGATACGCTTGAACAAGGAGGGAATGCATTGACAAATTGGCAAGATGACAGATATTTGTCACAGATTGGTCGCAGACAGAAAAGAGCCGTCGATGTAATGAATCAGGGCGCAAGCACATCAAATGAGTTGGCGATAGTAATTATTTTACCCTGACAAATGTGAAGCAAGTATATGTTAAAAAGTTTAAAACCAGTGGTGTCGATTACGCTGTGCAATTTAAGGATACCTTTGCTAATTTGGAACTCTATCAATTTCATAATCAGCTGCATGACATTTTTGGGAGTTTGCTACTTACTCAGGATATTCCAGAGCAGGATCAAGTTCGTTTTGTGTTGCAATCGCCTCAGCTTGAGACTCCTATCTCCCTTCCATTCATGCCACGTTCTCGTCTTACGACCGAACGCGTTTTAGCCGAATTCGAGCATGTCGTTCAATCTAATAATCGTTATAAAAGTATAGTCGACCATCGCTGGCCAATGCAAACACAATTGGCGTACAAATTGCATGAAAAAGCTGGAGTCCCAATTGGCGCATGTGGTTTAGATGAGGTGAAACGATATCAAACCTATTTGTCTGATTATCAGATCAATATCGTTTCGAAGAAGCATCAAAACACCATAATCTATTCCGGTCCCGAGAAAGAAAAACGAATTTATCTGTTTTTGCACGATAGCCATTACGATGTAATCACAAGTATGCCGGCATTTTTTGCTCGGAAAAAGTTTTGACATACCTCTGTAAAAAGGGGTACGATAAATTGACTGATTACTCGTGTCCCGACTCGTGTAAATTGTGTTATTTTTCAAATTGTCCAATTGTTTCGTGGGTTCCCTGTGCTTGTTGCATGCGTGTTTTTAAAAGTCAAGAGTGTTTTAACCGACATAAGCAATATGTAGGCAATGCAAAATCCATATGTGATGTACATCACAGATATTTGAGTAAAGCACAATTTTTCTTTTTTTTTCCTTTTTTTTTTATTTTTGCTATTAATGACATCATTTTTTATTGTGACGTCATAAGTATGTGGATTCCACAAGCCTATATCCCTGGGCAAATAAGACAACACGAACGGTCGTCGGTCATCCTCATATCATCACAGAGAATTTTAACGAAGATATCTCCAACTACTTTGTGTTGATCAAGTGTACAGTTCTGCCACCTCATGGTCTCTTCCACCCTGTCCTGCCTTATTGTACACGGGGAAAGTTGATGTTCCCCTTTTGCAAGTCATGTGCAGATACGTGTAACCAATCCCCATGCACCCATTCCGACTCCCAAAGATCCATTCAAGGAACCTGGTCCAGTGTGGAGTTGCAGAAAGCCTTGGAGAAAGGTTACATAATTCTGAAACTCCACGAAGTATGGCATTTCCCACAACAATCTGATGAACAGTTTAAAGATTATATCAATACGTTTCTGAAAATCAAACAGGAAGCAAGTGGTTACCCAAAGAATTGCACTACAGAGGAACAGAGACGCCTTTATGTTGAGGAGTACTACAAGCGAGAAGGAATCCGTTTGGACCCGTCCAAAATTGAACATAATCCCGGGCTTCGTGCCCTGGCAAAACTGATGCTTAACTCATTTTGGGGTGAGTATATTGCTGCAAACTTTGCTGTACCCTCTAAACGATTTTTTTTCTCTCTTTTTCAGATCAGTAACCTATTTTGTCTTTTAGGTAGAATTAATCCCAAGTTTACTTTGACTACCTAACTTCAGATGAAATCAATGTTCTTGATGCAAATTTCGTCAATGATGAAGTGATTGAAATCCACTATGAAAACGACGAAAATTTCATCGCGCCAAATTCAAAAACAAACGTGGTCATCGTTGCTTTCACCACTGCCTACACTCACCTCAAACTCTACGATGTTCTGGATCAACCTCAGGAAAGAGCGTTGTATTACGATACTGACTCGGTGATCTTTGTCAGTAAACCCTGTGATCCAGAGCCTCCTACGGGTCCGTACCTCAGCGAACTTACAGATGAATAAAAAGGAGACTACATCACCACGTTCATCTCCCATGGCCCAAAGAATTACTGTTATCGCACAAATTTGAACAAAGTTGAGACAAAGATACGCGGTATCACGCTGAATTGCACCGCTAGGCAAAACGTTAACTTTGAGGTGATTCGTGCTTTGGTATACCTTCATGCAAAATGTTATGTTATATCATTTTGTGTGCACACTTGGCTGGCATATTGCAAACTGAGGATTTGTTTAAAATCATGTCATTTTATACATGTGATTATCGCAATCACAGCACTTATTACAAATACCTAAAAGTCTCTTCTTTTAGCATCTGTGCAGCATCCGTTAGCAGTCTCTTCTTTTAGCATCCGTTAGCATGTAAAGTACAAATTTAAGATTGGTGATCAAGTTAGAATTAGCAAATTAAAACGAAAGTTTGAGAAAGGTTACTTGCCAAATTTTTCCAAAGAAATATTTACTATAAGTAAGCAGGTACCTTGCAATCCTCGCAGGTACCTCGCGATCGAAGTTGAAAAGATTCTTAAGAAACGTGGGAGGGGTGATAATATACAATACTTTGTAAAATGGTTAGGGTACCCGAAGAAGTTTAATTCATGGGTACCTGCTTCAGAAATAAATAAAAACCTTTAATTGTGTACTTTCGTTGTTATATTTATCTGTATTTCACGATGAGCAGAGCACATTTTTATCTTACGCTTCCCAACAATGCATCCTTAAATATCTTTCCTGATAACAAAACTACCAGTTACCGTGTTAAATTACCACAATCTGTTGATTTGAAAGGTGATTGGGAAGTTGGTTTGTACTCCATTTCCTGTATTCCAGATCTAAACTTTGTAATAGATATTTCTTCTTTCAAATTAGTTGGTAGCAAGTTAAAAAGTTTTGCTCCTTGAAACATGAACGATTTTCTGCCACACTCAGTTTTCACCTTAGGTAGCACTATATTTTTTCCGTTATTTCGTGTATTAATGTTGTGATTAATCCGTTTAAAGTAGTCTTTGTAGGTTTCTGGAACAGTACCATTCAAGTATTTCCATACATCCAAAATGGATAATCTATCGCACAACGTTTTAATTGAGATCCATTTACTAATTGATTTTTCTCCGAACGCAATTTTGAAAGAACGATCTTGTATTTTCTGAAATCTATTTACCACTGTATCAGAACCGAGTAGCAAGGGGTGGCAGTAAAGGAGAATCGATTTTATCATTACTTTAAATATCGACTCCGCTACATGTGTTGTAACCGTTGATCTGATTAATGATAATAATCTAACCCTTGACATTGCCTTCTTGAACAACTTGTCTGTTTGTTGTTTAAACGTCAAAGAGTTGTCCATTAAGACACCCAAGTATTTGTAAACTGTTTAATTTTCTACTTTTGTTTTTTCGGCCATTATACTTATCTCAGATGATATGGATAGTTTCTTTTTAGTTCCATATAGAACAGCCTCGGTTTTTCCTTTCTTCAGGTTTATAGTTAAGTTATTGTGTTCAAGCTAATTTATTACACAGTTGAATTCTTCATTTATAGTACCTTCTATTTTCTTGGGATCTATATCTGAGTAAAATATTACCATGTCATCAGCATATAATAACATTTTACATTTGTTTATTTCCATTCCAATATCATTTATATGAAGTAAAAATAACAATGGCCCCAATATTGAGCCCTGGGGAACTCCACTTGTCACGAGTCTTTCGTCAGAATCTACACCGTCGTATTTCACATATTGTTTTTGATGAAACATGTAATCTTTGATCCATTCCAATTCTTCATCCTGAATGCCATACGCTGGAAGCTTGGATAGATGCCTTCCGCAGATCTACATATACCACTCCTGTATAGTTGCCTTTATCCATATGCATACGGATGTGGTCAGATAATAAAGTTACGGCTTGGGTTGTACACCGACCCCTGCGAAAACCATATTGACTTTGATTGAATAGCTTGTTACTTTCCAAGTATTCGTAAATTTGTCGATGAACTAGTCGTTCTAGTACTTTCGAGAAGGTTGGCAGCACAGAAATCGGTCTGTAATTGTTGAATGAGTCTCTGTCATCAGATTTGAAGATTAGTGTTATTTTGCCACACTTTTCAGGTGTAGGAAATAAGGATTGTTGAAGTGACATATTAGCAAGGTAGCAAAGGGTAGGTGATATCTCTTCTGCCCCATCACGGATTAAATTTGAAGGTAATTTGTCATTCCCAGCGGCTTTACCTTTCTTTATTCGGCACAGATCATTGCGTACTTCCCTCAATATCTGAATTTGAATCTTTCTTTGTTAATATTCACTGAGTTTTCCAGTTCAATAGAGAAATCCCCATTTTCCCTCCATATACTGATTTTTCTCAGTTTTTCACTTACAGAGCAGAAGTAAGAGCAGAAACTATTTGATATCACCCTTTTGTCAGAAACCCTGATTCCATCAATTTGAAACGTTTTTACATTATTCTCAGATTTCGACATTGTTGGAAAACAAGCCTTGATGTGTTTCCAGAATTGTTTTGGATCGTTCACTTGCTCATACAATATATTTTTATTGTACCTTGATTTACTATTCCTTATCATGTTTGTTACTGTGTTTCGTAACCGTTTATAAGTTGACCAGTCATTTTCCGCATTTGACTTTCTGGCATGCTTAAGATAATAGTCACACTCTCTCATTTTGTCCCTTATTTCAGTATTCATCCATTGACAACCCTTTCCTCTCACTGTTTTTTGCTTAACTGGTGCATGTTTATCAACAATTGATGTAAACAAGTTCTTAAAAATACACCAGGCATTATTTAAATTTGACTCGGAAAGTACGTGGTCCCATGGGGCATCATGTAAATCTTTCTTGAACCCAAGTTTATTATATTTAGAGTAATCGCGACAATGAATTTTTCTTGGCTTAAACTTCATAGCATTTAGTTTTCTTACAACCCCCCGTTAGATCGTGATCGCTGAAGGACTTTGCTTCTACTATGGTTTTTTCTATTCTGTTCGGGTGAGTCGTTGCTATAATATCAATTAGCGTTTTGGAAGTTGACGTTATTCTGGTCGGCTGGTCAATTAATTGCTTAAATCCATTGAGATTTATAGCATCTTTAATTTCTTTTTGGTTGTTCTTTATCCGGTAATTACAATTTAAGTCACCTGCAATTATCGTTTCCTTATTTTCATTTACCCCAGCTTCTAACATTTCCCTAAACTTGTTAGCGAAATTGTTATCTAAATAGGTCGATGATTCCGGGGGTTTGTATGCTATGCAAATTAGGATAGGCTTCGATAAAACTATAAACAGTTCAATCCAAATAGATTCAATTCCCTCAACCTCAAGGTCATAGCGCCTTTGCCAGTTCAAGTCATTTCATAAATAGCACAAAACGAGAATGCAAGACCTTCTCAAAGCCACCAACAAGACTCTGAAAAAAGAAACCCGTAACGATAACATCAATTTAACGTTCGATGCTGTAACCGGAAAAGTGACAGTTCACTTAAAAAGTGGCCATTGGTTGGTTTTGGCAGGAAGAATGTCTATTATCTTAGGATTTTGGGGAAAGGAAGTAAAATTAACAAAAAGACCATTAGTCCTTATGTTGCAGACTTGTTTGATATGTCAACAATATACATTTATTGTGACGTTGTTCAACCTCAGATTGTCGGTGATTCCAACGCAAAGTTACTCCGAAGCATTCCAGTCGAGGGAAAGTCTGGGGACATCATTACCAAAACGTTCACAAATATACAATATGTGCCAGTCCAAACTAAATGATTTGAAGATGTGGAGATTCTTTTAAGGACAACACAGGCGATCCCATGCCATTTGAACGCAGAAAGGTGGTGATAACACTACATCTCAGACAGCACAGTTATTTCTAAAAATGAGTAACGCGTATGTTCGTTACTATCTTGATCAGCAACAAGGGCGTGGTATGGCTGTTTTCAGAGGCAGACCATGGCAGATGGGTCATGGACAAGTCGGTTTTGGACTAGGTGGTCTGTTTAAAAGTGTTGCTAGGGCAGTCATGCCAATTGTAAAAAGTGGAGCAAAAGCTCTTGGTAACATTGCCCTGAGTACTGGAGCTAATCTATTAGGAGACGTTGCCTATCGGGAAAAAATCTGAAGACCACGATAAAAAGTCGAGGGCGTGAAGCCATAAACATTGCTAAGGGAAAAGCCGTTAATCATCTAAAAACGTACGCTCAAACAGGAAGTGGAAAACGGAAAACAAAGAGAAACGCATCAATTAACATGAAAAGTCATCCTAAGAAACGCAAAACGACTAAAAAGAGAAAAGCATCAACATCCACAGCCAGAAGCAGACAGACCAAGAAGCGGAGAACAACTTGTGCGGAAGATATATTTGGTTAAATGTGAACCTTGTGCATTCAAAATCTCCTGAAGGAATGAAAAGTGAACTTGATTTATTTGGAATACCAATTACATTGATGCAGACGAAAAAGTCGGAGTTGTGAACAATTTTCTGAACAGCCTTTTCAAACAAGTTGACGTCTTTTTGAAAGAAAAGCAAGTGACACAAGCTACGGGAACGTATGCATACCGCTTGTATTTGGGGACACTGCTTAATTTCGAACTCACCGCGGCTTTGTTTTATAAAGATACAGCAGGAAAATTTGATGTGTCCGATCCTACAGTAGCGGTTGCTGCTAATACCAACTATGGTCTTAAAAAGAGATACAAATTCAGCAGCGCGAGTAAAACAATTGAAATGGCTGGACCTATATTTAGTGATGTGTTGTTTTCAGAACGTCCCCTGTTAAGCTTTGTAGACCTAAAAGTAATTCTGAATCGCAATATTAACGAGTTTTGTTTGATGGCATCTGAAGATGGTGTGGATTACAGAGTAAAATTGATGGATGTCTATCTCAAAATACGTAAGGTGAAAATTAGCCCAACTGTTTCCATGGCCCATGAGATTGCATTGAAAAAAGGTCCTGCTAGCTATCCTATCCATCGTGTTGAATGTAAAAGTTTCATTATTCCAGCTGGAAATCCCTCCCTAAGGAAAGATAACATTTTCAACGGACTTGTCCTGAAATCATTTGTTTGTGGCTTGGTCGAAAGTGCAGCATTCAATGGCGCGTACAAACAAAACCCATTCAACTTTCAACATTTCAACATGTCGTTTATTGGAGCGTCTGTGAATGGCGAAGAAGTACCTTTGAAAGGTATGCAACTCTCCTTTGCCCGTGCAAATCCCAGATATATTGAAGCATTTTACACAATGTTCCCTGGCACGGGAAAGATGAACTACAACACTGGAAATGATATCTCACACGATTAATACATAGAAGGAAACGTGCTTTTTGCATTGGATCTAACGCCAGACATGTGTGGTAGTTCAACGCACTTTAATGCTGTTCAAAAAGGAAATTTCGCAGTTGACGTCAAGTTCTCTCGTGCGCAGGCAGCAGCTGTGAGTCTTCTTTGTTATGCAGAATTCGAAAACCTGATACAGATTGACGGTGAGAGAAACGTCATATATGACTATACCGGCTAGATGAATACCGGACAGATAACTCGCGCATTGGAACAAGATTATTTCACAAGGAAAACATTTTTTGGTGTATTTCACATATGGCACATTTTGGTGACAAATTACCTGAAAAAATTGAAAATTATCCTTGCGGTTTTGTTGCAAACACAGATCCAAGCACTGAACCTGGAACGCATTGGGTGGCCTTTTACTTTCCATCAAAACATAACATAGAATTTTTGGATTGGGTTGGAAAATAACCATTCATTTATTTATTAGAACATGCAGTTACAAAATTCAATATTTAATCCATTGTTTTGGAGTTTTTTCCTGTGTATCATGTCTCTTCAACAGTCTTTCAAAATAAGCTGATGATGGGCTTGATTGTTTGGGTGCACTGACAACAGATTCTCCTCCTGCAGACAGAGTATCCATTTGCTTTAATCTTTCCTCATTCCTCACAATGTTTGTGAGCTCGCAGTAGAAGCAAGCTCCCCATGTAAACATTTCATCGCTTAATCTTGACTTAAAAGATATGAAATAAGCTCTCCCAAGTGAAACTCGCAAACACTGATGATATCCAGCGTTTATGCCCCCAATTTATACTCTGAAGACAACACTGAAAACCAATAAGATCATCTGATGACAATCTTAGATGTCTCCTCAGACATCTGACCCTGCATATCTTAGTCAGATTGTGTTGTGAGAAAACTTTGAATTCAGTTGAACACAAACCTTGACAATGGAAAGTTCGAACAAGGTATTCCATTTGCTGGAAGTAATGTATGCCAATGCTGTAGAATGCGAGGTTCAAAAAACGCACAGTAAACTCTGCTGTGGTTGTAAAGTAAGAGACCAAGACTGTTTAATGTTAGACGAGTACGAGACATGGCAGTTGTATGGTTTTGAAGCCATAGAGCAAGTTAACAATACATGCATGATATGGAGTGAGTTTGTCAAAGTAACAAGAGTCTTAGACCTTAAGTGTTATGATGATGTATTTCAGCACTGGAAACAACTTACAAAAGATCAAGATTTTATACTGATTGAGTCCTTAATGAACGTAAAAGATCCTAAAGTTCAAAGTGCATTGAACCAGCTGTCTTATTGGAAAGGAGATTCATACCAAACTGATCCACTAGAGTCAGGTGTCGTTGCCTTTTTCTGTAACCCAATTATCTTTAAGTACACGGTTAAAACAACAGGAGAACAGTTTACAAGTGATGAGAACAATCATCACAAAGCATACACAGAATATTTAAGAAATTAACTCTTAAAATGAACATACAATTGTGTAATTCTCAGTAGTAAAATAAAATATACTCTTCGCAAACTCTTACTGTGTGATAAATAAACCGGCATTTGTGTAATTTGAGTAAGATGCTGTCAAACAAACATATCCTGCGTATTTACGCTATTATGCATATTTACGCTTTATTGTTTACCCCGCCCTTTGCTCCCGCACATTATCCTACTCGAGCGTGGAAGCCACTCACATCTTCCGGAAAATCCAACAGTTTCCGACGTCCCACGTGGGGTCCACAGCGTTGCGTGTTTTCCTCGCTATATGGGGGAGGCTACCTACTATCTTAGTTGGCCAAAGTGCATAAGAACAACTCCAGCTAGCTTTGCAGCTTCTTTTGGATCTTTAACCATGACTTCCAACACAAGGCAAGCTTCGTACTTTGTGGTGACAGTATAAGGAATATACTTGTCTCTTTGTAAAATGTAAAAATCTTGTGTCAAATACTCAGCATAAACTCATAAATATTCATTTACTACACAGCCAAGAATCAAATATTCATTTACTACACAATCCAAGAATACAAACCTGTAGAGAGCGTTCAATTCAGCAAAAACCCTTGTCAAGAACTGTTTCGTTTCATTGCCGTGAAACAGGTTAAACAATTGACGTGCTTCTCAAGTGTGCTTCTCCTGTTTGAACACTACTTCTGGGTGTTTTACCTGATAATGTTGGGCTAGATCTTGAAAAAATACTTTTCCAGCCTCACTCCTACAAGATGAATGCGGACATGGAAATTTACCATCTGGATAAGCATCATTGAATGGACGCATTTCAAAGTTTGAATTTTCAGCAAAGTCCGCCATTTTTAAAGCAGAAAATGCCAGTCGTCTCTTTCCTTTCCCCCTTCCCAGAGCCCCTAGCGCACCGCAACATGCAGCCCACCCAAAGGCTTTTTTACCTTTGCTACATTTGCACTTTAATATTTTATATCACACAGGAGACTAGGGACGAGTCAGTGCATACACTGCATTTAAGTTATATGAATCAAATAATGAGTTGGAGATGCTATTCGATGGTTTTACTGCAGTGGAAGGCCAATTGCCAGTGAACATCGTGGACAATTGGTGACGTAATTCTGAAAATTCAATCTCTAGCACAATCTCCAACCCATACAAATTCCTATTCTCAGGAGTACCAGGATTTAAATAGGACAGTTTTAATTTCTGCAAACAAAAATTTGCACTAAATTTCGTGCGAGAATTCAACCTGCACACTTGACGAGGTACTTTATTATCGCACTGACAATATAATATGATTCTGATGAAATTGAACTATAACTATTAATTATGTGTGTTTTAAGAATAAAGTATGTATTCTCTATTAACTTGGACGGTTCAGTGCTGATAAGTAGATTCGATTCTATAGGAATTTTTAAACAAATTCAGATGAAAATTTTAGGTCATGTGTATGGTGCTCAAGATGTTTGGATCACCATCTTTTGTACGGACAATGAAAACTAATATACTTTGATTGGTTATTTGATATTAGATTTTTGAGTACCTCACATCGCATATTTTTTAATCAAATGTAAAATGAGAAATTTTTCTTACTTGTTTTCCACATTGCATGGCAAATTGCTGTGACGAAATCATGCATGATTAAACATGTTTTGAATGTCACCATTCCATATATTAAATGCCAAAGATTTATTTCAGGCATGCCTGAAGGACTTAAAACAGTATAATCTGCACGATAACAGCATGAAAAATTTTAAAATTTAAAAAAAAAATGTTTCAATAGTTTTAATGATGAAGAACCGTTGTCATTTGGTTTTCTTGTCTTATGTGACTTTTTGTTGTTTTTGTAGCTATAACAAAAAATCCTGTTGTTAATGCCACTAATGTCGATTTCTTATGTAATTGAGACACATAAACCGCAAAAATTTCTTTGTCTCTTTTCGGCGTAAAATTTACCCTAAAATTTTTTCTGAAAATTTAATAAGACAATATCAAAGTGATGAAAAACAGCTGTTTTATGTATACCATTCCAAAAAATTAGTAGCCACACCATCATGAGGTTCATCAGAGACTCATCATACATATTAACGTAAGTATGGCTCATCAGGATTTTGTTAGATTGCAGTGAGTCCCATTTATTCTATAACCATAGCAGGGCGGAAACAAGAATGATAAATGGGGGCAGGTATTCATATATTCAGTTCTGCCCGACGGATTTTTTGCCTGGTACGATAAGTATACACTAATTTTTTTATCATGAGACCGAAGGAATTTTCTATTAAAAATTGCTTGTTTTAAGTTCAGTAAGAAAAATGGCTTACTTGGAACTGTAATTTTGGCTGTCCTCTGAAATTCTTTGTGATCTCTAAAGTAGACCCTTTCAATAACACGTCACAACATTATCGTCTCAAGTTTATAACTGTAAGCCGGCTGTGGCTTAAGAGCCTCGTCTTAGTGTTACGACTTATTTCCACGTAAAATGAAACAAAAAAGATGAAAAATTCTTTTTAATTGACGTGTTGAAACGGGATGTTTTGTATCTTGGCACGTTGCAAGGATAAAACTTATGCATCTTATTTAGGTAGTTCTAAATTTAAAGCAATAATGTTGTGATGTAATTATAGAAAGGGTCTTTTTTGCATTCTCTGAAATTGCAAAAATCACTGCGATAGTTTGTTAAGAGTTTGATGAATTTCCTGCTCACATTTCCAACAGCCGAAATTACATTTTTGGAAATGAACTTTTTTAAAATTTTAAAAAATTTTTTGGAAATGAGACTTTTTATTTAGACCACATTACATCATCAAGATTTTTATCGAAACGTTTTTTAAGGAATCAATTTTTAGACAAATTACTAATTATGTGGACTAATGATTTATTGCATCTAAGCCTTTTTATTTTAATTGGTGCATGAGTATATAACAAAGCCGCAAATTAAGTAAGCCATACTAGCCACATGTTACTAGGATTGTCAAATGAGTGTATACTAGACCAGTTAATTTCACGTAAGTGAGAATTTTTCAACTGCATCTTGGTTACTGACTAAATACCAAGTCATTTACATCAGCTACTTTTGTATTAAATAGATCCGAGAATGATCACTCATACCCAGGGAGTGAATCCTAAGGCCTATATTCTTTCACTTTATCAGGATAATTATATATAGTAAGACAAAGGTCAATAAGTGATTTCGTTGTATTAGTAATTCCATGTAGGCTCCGATGTGACCTGAGATAAATATTACAAATATTAAGATTTTGTTGAATTGTGATTGGGGGGCTCGCAGACATAACATCACAGTTGATGTCCCCTACCAGATAAAATCACTGCCATCAGCATCAATCTTATCTATAACATCCTGAAAAGCAGTACCAACTTACTATACCAAGAATGGCCTTGAACAAGGTTTCTAGATTCTCTCTGTAAATCGTCTTGTATAATCTGAAGTTTAAATTTTAATGAAAATACCAACCCCGCCACCAATAATAGGACGATCTTGTCTTGTGTTATGATGTCGCCATCATAGCCTGGAATATGAATCTCATTTGAAGTTATTGTACGATCCAATTTAGTTTTATTGATTGCAAGCATAACAATTTTATGAGTTTCAACAAGATCCTAGACCAAGTCGATCAATACATGTGCAACTAAGATTAATATTTACCTCCTGCCTACATAGCAATTGTTGAAGAGAATAATTGTTAAGTTGTTTAGTTGCATGGCCATTGAAGAGATTTGCATGGTTTTGAATGGTTTTTTGTTTCGACTATGATGGAATTAGTCTTAAACTCAGCTAAGACGTTTAGACTGAGTGCCAAAGTCAAAACTAAAGTCAAAACTTGTTCATAAACCATGCTGAGCACAGTGCCCTTGTTGAGTGCTATAGCTCTGGAGGTTGAGCACCATGCCCAATTTCATTTGGAAGCGTCATGTTCAATGTAGGTGCCAAAAAAAGAGTCGGGCCCCTGTGCCGGGCCTTCAGTCTGAACTAAATGAGCTGATTCAAGTTGCCGATAAACAAATTTAATTAACAAAACAAGTTAGCAATGTGCAATCCTGACAACAGCATTTGTACAAGCGATACTATGCTATGCATGTTCACTTTCTCTAAAACCATTTTTTGGGAGTTTATGACATTCAGCTTTGCAAAATCGTAACAAAATATTTGCTCGTGATTGTTTTTGCATGTAAAGACTTGTTTAAGTATGTACACATATGTATGATTTGCGTAACTTGGCTTTTGGCATTTCCAAGTGGAGGGTGGTGTTCCAATTATTTTAATTTCACTGGCAATTTGGGTATTCTAACTTTTGTCAATAGTTTTAAAGTGCCCATACCATGGTTGCAGATTTTGAATGTATCAAAAGTTTAAGGCATTTTAAAATTGTCTTGATTGATTTATATACATAAATTTCGTGAAATTAAAACAAAAGAAATGCAATTCTCGATTTGACGTCATGTCCAGTAACTTTAAATTTCTTAAATAACTAAATAATGTTTTGTGCTTGTTCGCATATGATTCGCAACAACAGTATAGACTAAATGTTAATTCACAAATTTTACAAGCACTGAAGGAATGACCCTTCCTGTTTTATACAACAGTTTTATACACATAATTTGCATACTTCTATTTCTTAAGATAACTAATACTGCAAAATCCTCCTTTTTGTACTATTTTCCCTTGTGTTATCAACTTGGAAATGCATAAAAAACTACTATTATCATGTTCAGACTACATTACTTAATTGTTCACTCACTCACAAACACCTTTTTTCGAATCACCCTGTATCATGGTCGGTCGATATTCCAGCCTGATTTTGTTCTTGTATCATTTCCAGCATCACAGCCATTGATGTTAACATTTGTGTTGTCTTTAAATGTTGTCGATTTCTCCTCAGCGCAGCTCCTCTCTCTGTACAAATTCCATAAGATCTTACTCCCCCTTTCTTTGCACTTGAGCTTTCTGCCACTGCTTTTTAGGATGACCCAAAGGGTGTAGGCATACAATGTCACGCACCTTTGTTCAACAGTAGTGGATCTCGAGCATTCCTGTTGCAATATTGTGTTAATTTAACTTTCCCTCTTTGTTTCTCCTCTATTATGTCCGTTACAACTTGGCGGTTCTAACAGCATACCTTATGACGGCAGCGTTGTCCTCCGCATGTTCAAAAGGCAATGATTAATATATTTCAATCGCTTCGTCTCAAGCCTATGTATGCCTGCAATGGAAGTTGGGCAACGTTATTCCGGTTCCTAAGACACACCCAGTTCAGGGCATTACAACTGATATTAGACACATATCACTTACACCATGTTATAAAAAATTTAGGGTCCTTTAACGTAGCATGGATCTATGAAAGTATTTGTACAAAACTCGACTCAAAACAGTTTGGTGCAATTCCTGGCTCTTCTTCAATGTTCTTTATAGTAATTTACTCCGCTTAACTCGAACTCCTCACTAACTCCAACTAAATCAAATTCCCCTTGGATGTGGTAATATTCTTTATAGTAACTTACTCCGCTTAACTCAAACTCGCTTAACTCAAACTCCTCGCTAACTTGAATAAATTTGTTTTCCTTTGGTCGAATATTTCCGGCTAACTCAAACTTTGGTTTCGAATCACTGGAATCATGGATCAGCAAACTTTAAAATGTGAGAAGATATAATTTTGAGCACATATAGAATTAAGGTCGATTTGTCTTCAGCAGAATGGTTTACGTTTACAAGATTTGAAATGTACTAATGTCCAGTTAACTTTTATGGTGTTGCTGATTAAAGGATCAGTATTTCATTATTAAATCAAGAACGATTTTGAGCACAAAGTTTCATCATCTGAAAACTAAGGAGGCAATCAATCTCTTTGAGCTTAGCCTTCATTGCTGTTGCATCGAAATCTCTTATGTCATATTTAAATGTATATTTAAAGATCTATTTCAAATGTGTACTTGACTCGAACCAGCACTAAGTCAGCCTGACACAGTGTATAAATTTTCCTAGGGTACATTTAAAATATGACAAATACATTGACAAAATGGAGCAATTCAAATAAGTAGTTAATAGAAAAATGGAACAGGAAATATCAAGTTACATCTAGTAATAGAAATTTACAGTGATCTAACATCACATGGATTGTTAAATAATTGTTATCGGGTTTTGGAAAGGTCTTTAAAGTGATCAATTTCTTGCACCATCACTGGGAAAAATGTGAACAATCCACCCCTAATTAGAAGGTGATCATGAATCTTCATCTGCTTTACCTAATTAAGTGTAGTTAGCATTAATGAGTTGCTGGAGAAACATGCATGCTGTGCTACTTACTCTATCTACTTATCAATAAAAGGGCATTCAAAAGCTTTACAAAGCTGCAGCGATCAGTTTTAGCAGCTGTTTGTCTCAGCTAGCTACCTTCTGCATATTTGGTATCAGCTGTAAATAGCCAAAATTGAAATGGAATCAGGCCCTTATAAAATTGTAAAATTCTGCCTGGTACAGCTGAATAACTCCTCGCACCTTTAGCCTCATTTCCTTGTTTTTCACGTTCTACATTTCCTGACTAATGGGAATATTGAAGATACAAGTTAAGCTCTAAATGGTCAAGCCTTATGCAGATGATAAAATTTTAATTACACCCGGGACCCAGGAGAAAATAGCGGAATCCAAAGTTGCCCATATGTCATGGACGTTCAATGGTCATGGTGCTTTGTGCACACGCACAAAATTTGAACGACTAAAAACTGGCATTTAACAACTTTCTGATTGGCTAAGAGAAGAAGTTTGTATTTAAAAGCAAAACATCAGATATTTAACTGTCTTTTTAAAAAACTTTCTTTAAAAAGATATTTTAAAAATTTCAAGTCACTTTTTTAAAACGAAAATAAAAAACTTTTGATCAAACTTTAAATTGATCACTTTAAAATGGCGAATAGAGAAGGCGATAAACCAAAAGACGGGGGAAAAGCAGGTAATGACAAGGAAAGGTTAGAAAGAAGAAAAGTAAACAACAGAGCCCTGTTGAATAAAGAAACGCAGGAGGAAAAGCAGTGTGGTTAGCAAAGCAAAGGGCTGCATACAAGAGAAGACTTGAGGTAAGTACAAGCGATGAAACAGAGAAGCAAAGAGAAAAAAGACGGCAACAGAAGGAATGTCATTTGGCGAAGCGTAGGGCTGCTTGTAAACGTAAGACTGAAGCAAGCACAAGTGAACAAAGGGATATACAAAGGGAAGCAAATAGGGCTTATGCAAGAGAGAGAAGGCAGCTTTAAAGTGTTAAGAAACGAGCAGAACAACTTGAAAATATGAGAGAAAGAACGAGAAGATCCTACGACACAAGAGCAGAACAACATTCAGATAATGAACAGGAAAGTACAATGTGTGACAATGAGTTAACAAATGTCAATGTTGTGAGTAGTTCAGACCAATATTTGCATGAAGGTGGTTGGCAAAATGTTGACAACCCCTTGCATGAGCAGGAGTTTGTTCAGAATGAAATGCACAGTTTTCATTTAGATCAAGAACATTTAGAGCATTGGCAGTGTGCAATTTGTAAAGAGGCCTGGCCAACAAGGCAAAACTTGGCAGCAGATCCCTTTCTTTGTTACCAGTGCAAAAGAGACAAGAAGTCCCCAAAGAATTTTAGTGCTGGCAATGACATGGACCAAGGTATTGTTCCTGAGCAATTGAGAGGTTTGACACAGGTAGAGGAAATGCTGATTTCAAGGGTTTGCCCTATCATGCAAGTCTACAGAAAACATGGTGGGCAAAGGGGCTACAAAGGTCATGTACTAAACTTACCGCAGGATATTCAAAGTTTTTTAAATAGGTTGCCTGCACAAGTAGCTGACTTGCCTGTTATGATTGGGCGTAGACAGGGTGCTGATGAAACACATAAAGATTTTACAGTTCGTCGACACAGATTGCTGGAAGCTGTATTGTGGTTGAAAACAAACAATCCATTTTTCAAAGAGATTGAAATTGACAGGGATGTTATCCAAGGCTTACCAGAGAATGGTGTCCCTGAAGAGCTAAGGTATGTTATTGATGACAATGAACTTTCAGTTAATGTTGAAAATGAGGGCCCCCGCAAGAACCTGTAATGAGTGCTAATGCAACAGTTGAAAAATTAGTTTTAGGAAATAGCAGTACATCATTTATTCCTATGCGTCAAAGACAAAGAAAGGATGGTGCAGCTATCCAAGATGCAGTAAATGAGGTTGACCCTTTGGACCTGCCATGTAGAGAAGGTAATGGTGTTAATGAATTTAAAACAGATGGTTTGGCAAGCATGGGATTTCCAACACTATTTCCCTATGGGAAAGGTGACATGTGCATATAATTATAAGACGTTTAACATGTGCAGATAAATCAAATCAGACAGCAGTGAATCATACAAAGTCAAACAGTGAACATCTCATTCTAATATTTATAATGATCAAAGTTAAGTTAAAGGTTCAACGGACTTGCTTCAAGCTAGAAAAGGACACAGATGTACGTAACCTTGTATTTATTACTCTGCCTCTGTGCATTCACATAATATTTGTAGCCTTAAGCACATAGTTTACCATGTATATAATTTTATGTTTTTAGTTTTTTTTACCTATCCTAATACCGAGCAGCAATGGTAAACGGTTAAACGGCCATAATTTGCTAACCGTGGATCGAGTAAAGAACGTCTGTTTAAATAAAGTTTTAGCTGTATTGAATTTACCGGTGTCTTTCTGTGAGCCAGATAGAACTCAGCGTAGATGCACTCACATTGTAACAAAAAATCTCGATCGTTTTACCGAAATACAACGAAACGTTCGTAATCAGCATTTATTTAATGAGGTTGTCATTGACGGTATGGTTTCAAAGGTCGACGAAGATACGCAGCCTGAGATATTTGCGGAGGAAACAGATATTCGTATACAATCGACAAACAGTCAACAACAGAATGATCATACGCCTACAGTAGAACAAACAAGATCGAATGGCGATGATGAGAATCAAGGCCAAAGGCATGAACAGTCTGATACACTGGGACCTCGGCGTCGGATAGCGACTGAAAAGGGGAGATCAGAAAAGATCGATCGTCTCAGACAGCGACGAATAACAACTTTACGTGTCGTGACACGGCAAAGGAACATATTGTCACCTCTAATGACAGACAGTAACAATTTACATCTTGTAAAATTTGAGTTATCTCATTTGGAAGAAAGTTTTTCAGAATACAGAAAAGCGTGTGAATCTCATCTAAAAAAATTAGTCGATGGCGAAGTTAAACAAGCAGAAATTGAACATAACAAATTGAAAGATACAGAGATTGTAATGTACTTAAGTCAAGTGTCGTCATAGATCACTGAAGCCGAGCATAATTTATCTGACCGCTTGGAGTCCCTAAGCAGCAAAGCCTCTGATCGCACTCGAGCATCGCATTATTCTCGTGCATCTAAGACTAAGTCTAAGACCAGTTCAAGATCGTTGAAGCTCTCTGCTAGGAAGCAAGAAAAGGTTAAATTGGCCGAATTAATGGTCGAAAGATCTATGTTAAAGAAAAAACAAGCTCTTAAGAATGCTGAAGAAGATCTAAAGTTGGAAATAGAGATAGTTAAGGCGGAAGCGAGAGAGAGAGCTCTGGCTGAAGTGAGTGATGACGAACTGTCTGATAAGCCAAGACTTCTTGAGCAAGCTTCCAATGTTCCTTCAATCTCCAAGACGTCCGGATCATCCTTTCAACAGCTTCCAGTTCAAAGACTCCCCCCTACACTACAAACAGCAAATCAACCATGTGAAACATCGCATAACGTAACTGAAAGACGAAGTGTAATGCATGGTCATACAGCGTCATGATCATCATCCAACACCAAGTCAGGAAGTACGATCTCCACTAAATGCTCGACTGTTTGGAAAGGAATATTCTACGTCTGTAAAACCTACATCACTGTCAAAGGGTAACAATGTAAATAATGAGACAAAGAGCGTGCTTGAAGGTATGATGCTGCTACAGCAAAGGCAGACAGAAACTTTGATATCAACCCATCAACAGCTCACCGCTTCAATGACTTTACCGCAGTCATCTATAGGCATATTTAGAGGCGATCCTTTAGAATACAGAACCTTTGTCACGTCTTTTGACGTTCGAATACAACATCAAGTTCATAACAAAGCTGACCTACTCTATTATTTAAATCAATATTTAACAAGAGAACCGAAAGATCTGATCGAAGGCTGTTTACACATGGACCCTGATGAAGGTTACACAGAAGCAAGACGGTTGCTGAAGAAGGAGTATGGGGATCCATATAAGATATCCATGGCATATATCCAGAAAATCTTAAGTTGGCCAGCTATAAAATCGGATGAAGGAAAGGTCCTGAAATCATTTCCTCTTTTTCTGATCAAATGTAAGATCATTTGTGTGTACTTGATCATGCACCGAACATGCAAGCAGTGGTATCAAAGTTGCCGTTCCATCTGCAAGCAAAGTGGAAAGATCTTGTAGCCAAGATCAGAAGAGACAACGCAAAGATAGCAAACTTTGAGAACTTGACTGATTTTATTCAATCTGCTGCAGATGCTGCAAATGATCCAGTATT
This sequence comes from Dendronephthya gigantea, assembly GCF_004324835.1. Lineage (NCBI taxonomy): Eukaryota > Metazoa > Cnidaria > Anthozoa > Malacalcyonacea > Nephtheidae > Dendronephthya > Dendronephthya gigantea. Next base: position 339,143 of record NW_021163081.1, read on the forward strand.
TGGGAAAGATGCTCTCAGTAAAGGCAAAGAAAATTCCAAAAGATTTGAAAGAGAGATGGTAGTCAGTCAAAGAACAAGAACTTTAGTTTCGTAACGAACCCTACGTTAGTAAACGGGGCCGGGTCAGCAAAACAGAACATTGTCTGTCCGTTATGCAACTCTTCTCACGACTTGGACGATTGTCAAACTTTCCTGAAGAAAACCGTTGAACAAAGAAAAGAATACCTTAAGCAGAACAAGATGTGTTTCGCGTGTTACGAGAAGAACCATATATCAAAGGGCTGTTAACGAAAAAGGAAATGTAAGAAATGTAATAAGCCACATCCATCTGCACTTCATATTGAGGATTTCAAGTTAGAGAATCAAGATCATCAGAACAAGGAAGAAGCTACTCCTGGAATGATAAAACAGTGGCAACACCTTCACGAAATTCATAGTTGATTCCAGAGTTTCAACCAGGCCTTGAAATCGGTTTATTAATCGGTAGTAATTGCCCAGCAGCACAAACTGACATCTCGTGTCATCGAATTGTTGTTCGTGAAGCAAATGATACAGTTAAAGAAGTTCCTTCACCCCAGGCAATTCGTAGTATGTTTGAAATGGACATTAACGACTGCAAAGTGGGTCCCGACGAACGTAGCCTTTCTCAAGAAGACAAGCAATTTCTAACTAAGATGGATGATGGCATTCGTCTAATCAATGGTCATTATGAAACCCCCCTTCCTTTTAGAAATCCAGAGGTCATATTACCAAACAACAGAAGTCAGGCATTGAAGCAAGCATTGTGGCAGAAAAAGAAAATGCAATGTGATACCAAATACCACCGTGATTACTGTGAATTTATGAACGAAATCATTTGCCACGGTTATGCTTGTAACATGCCCGAAAGTGAAGTTTGTCCAGCGTCTGGTAAAGTTTGGTACGTACCACATCACGGCGTCCATCATCCTAAAAAATCTGAAAAGATATGCATCGTCTTCGACTGTAGCGCTGACTATGCTGGAACATCATTAAACAAATCATTACTACAAGGTCCCAATCTTACAAATTCTCTCGTTGGTGTTCTTACCCGCTTCAGAAAAGAACCCATAGCCTTTATGGCGGACGTGGAGCCATGTTCCATCAAGTTCGGGTGCCAAAAGAACAGTTGAACTATTTGAGGTTTCTTTGGTGGCCAGAAGGGGGAATTTTTCGGCGAAAATTTTTATGTCGATGACTGTTTGCGTTCAGACAAAACTGTAGAAAGTACCACGAGCTTAATGCAAGACCTAAAGATAGTGTGCGCAAAAGGAGGATTTCATTTGACCAAATTTGTCAGTAACAGTTGTGCGGTTCTTGAGACAATCCCAGCAGAAGAACGTTCAAAGGAAACCAGAACATTAGACCTAGACCATGACAAACTACCTATTGAACGTGCTCTTGGAATGCAGTGGTGTGTCGAATTAGATGTTTTCGAATTCCGCATTGTTCTTAGCAACAAACTGCTTACTAGAAGAGGAATATTATCAACTGTCTCCTCCGTTTATGATCCTCTTGGTTTCGCAGCCCCGTTTTTACTCCCCGCAAAAAAGATACTTCAAGACCTTTGCCGTGAAGACCTTGGCTGGGATGACGAAGTTTCTGAAGGGCACAAGATTCGGTGGGGAAAATGGCTAAAAGAGCTCCTTTCACTTCAGAAGTTGCAAGTGCTCGATGCTTCAAACCCACAGATTTTGGGAAAGTAGTTTCTCGACAAATTCATATCTTGTCCGATGCCAGTTCAACAGGCTATGGAGCGGTAGCATACCTTCGTTTATGTGATGAGAATGATCGTATCTATTGTTCATTCCTACTGGGTAAAGCTTGTCTAGCTCCCATAAAGATAGTTACGATACCACGTTTGGAACTCACCGCCACGGCAATAGCCGTTCGTATCGGAGAGCTGTTAAAGAATGAGTTGGACGATATCTTTGACATGAAATACCATACCGATTCCACAAACGTTCTTTGTTATATCATGAATGAGCAACAAAGGTTTCACGTATTTGTGGCAAACCGTATCCAATTAATTCGTAACTATTCAGATCCAAGTCAATGGAGATACGTTTCAACAGATGACAATCCTGCCGATGATACTTCACGAGGAACAAATGGTGAACGACTATCTCAACAGCGACAATGGTTCGAAGGTCCAGAGTTCCTTTGGAAACCAGAACATGAGTGCCCACAACAGCCAGTCGATATGGGTCAAATTAATGAAGATGATCCTGAAATTAAACAGCAAGTTGAAAGTAATGTAACTACAATTAATGACCTACATAACCCTACGAACAAGTTAATTCTCTCTCTTCTTGGTACCGATTGAAGAAAGCTGTAGCTGTATTTCTCCGTATAAAGAAGATTCTACAAGATAAAATACAAGCTCTTTCAAGTGGAAATGATGAAAACTTCAGCGTGAATAGTTACTCCATACCCCTTTCTGTTAAAGAACTAGCTCAAGCTGAAATTGTTATCATAAAGTTCATCCAGTCAACTACGTTTCACAAAGAGATGATGTGTCTTCAGTTTCAGAAAAGCAAGAAAAGGAATATCAAGAAAATCAGGTCGATCTATTGTCTCGACCCATACCTTAAAGACGGAATCCTAAGAGTCGGAGGCTGGCTTAACCGTGCAGAACTATCGCCAGAAACTGCCCATCCAATTATCTTACCTCACAAGAACCATGTTACAACCCTTATCATACGTCATTTATACCGCCAGTTGGGTCATGTTGGACGTAATCATGTTATCTCAGCCATTCGAGAAAAGTATTGGCTGATAAAAATTAACGCCGCAGTACGGCGAGTCCTCTCCAAGTGCGTGTTCTGCCTTTTCTTGGAGTCCTCTCCAAGTGCGTGTTCATCATGGAAAGGTCAACAACCAGAAAATGGCTGGTTTACCAGAAGACCGTATTACTCCAGCACCTCCATTTACTCATACAGGGGTTGACTACTTCGGTCCTTTCATTGTAAAGAAAGACGCAAAGAGCTGAAGAAATATGGAGCAATTTTTACCTGCTTAGTGAGTAGAGCCGTGCACATCGAAATTGTTAATTCTCTGTACTACGTTTAAGAAGTGATAATAGTTCAAATTTCGTCGGTGCAAATAGGGAACTTAAACGAGCCTTAGAAGAAATGGATCAAGATGACATCCGTATCAAACTTTGCTAAGAAGGAATAGAGTGGCAATTCAATCCACCATCGGCTAGCCATATGTTTTTACTTTTAGTGCAGCTGATAGCCATTGGCCAGACTTGCAAAGACTGTTGCAAAGTAATGAGAGTGCATCAAGAACAGAAAGAGCACAAGCAGTGATAGACAATCCACACCTGACAGATTTGTTCTTCATGCAAAGGCTACAGGAGTTTATCAAACATTGGCTTCAAGGAGTCTTGGATGCTGAATGGTTTTGGTATAGGTTTGAATATCAGGCCAGAAGAAGTATACATGCTCATGGATGTGCTAAATTAAATAATGATCCAGATATTCGGTTATTACGTAAACGTGCATGTAAACAGTGATTGAGAAAAAGAAAGAAAATTAAATGTCCCCTGACGATTTTGAATTCTCTTGCCAGAATATTGTCAGAAAGGGTCAAGATGCGGAGAGAAAGCTAATTAGGTAAGTTTAAATCATCAAGTATTAATGGTATGTTTAAATTACACTCACCATGCATATAGATTGCACAAATTGTGTCCAAGGTGAGCTGCGGAACACTTATAAGACTTAAGTTAAATTCTCAGTTAAATTTGATGCAGTTTGCATCTCAGTTCACAAAAGTCAGAGGTGAATTGACAAAACGAGTGAATCCTTACATTGTCAGGACATTTCCAAAGGTTACGGCCAATCCTGGCAACCCTACCTTTGGAAAGTGAAGTTTTGCATGTCTTATTACAACTTTGCCTCCATCATTGTGTTTTTGAGGATGATCCGACGACGAGCACGAGTTTCAACCGCGTGGTTAAATGTAGCATTAGTTGTAAACAATGAGTACGAGTTAAAGAGATTTATATATACTGTATATAATTATATGTATATAATTATGTGGACTGTCAATTATTCGTCTGCATAGAAAATTTGTATGGTAATTGTGTACCGCCCACCAAGTGCCGCCATGAGTGTATTTTTTAAGGAATTCTTTGATCATCTTGAATCGCTGTTATTATGTAAGGAGGCCTTAATGATCTCTGGGGATTTTAACATTCATGTTGACTCCATTGAAGATCTTTAAGCAATGAAATTCTGTGATTTACTTGAGTCAGTTGGTTTGAAATAGCATGTCCAAGAAGCCACACATCAGGGCCATGTCTTGGATTTAATTATAACGCGTGTTTCTGACTATATTATTATTGGTCAACCGAAGGTGGATCGGTATATCTCAGATCATGCATCTGTTGTCTGTAGTCTAGCCACAGCTAAACCTATCCCAAGAAAACGTAAAGTTAGGTATCGGAAAATAAAAACTGTTAATCGTAATGCCCTGAAACGGGACTTAGTGGCCTCTGGTTTGTGTACAACTTTATATATGGCGGTTCAGACAATAAGATGCCTGAAGAAATTGATGCTCTTGTGAATGAGTATAATTCTATTCTGACTCGACTGACTGAAGATCATGCCCCATTGAAAACTAAGATAATCAAAGCAAGAACATCTGCTCCTTGGTACAGCGCCGAAATTGACCTTGCAAAGAGACAATGTCGGAAGGCAGAGAGGAAATGGTGAAAAAGTAAGTCGTTGACTGACTTTAACCTGTTTAAGACCAAAAAAAATTATGTGACACACCTAATAAATAAAGCACGAAGAGAATATTATACTGATTTTATTAACCAAAACGGTGACAGTAAATCCAAACTCTTTCGTGCAGTGAAAAGTCTCTTCAATGCGAATGGTGAGATTTGTTTTCCCAATTCATCAGACAGCACTTTGCTTTCAAATGATATTGGTTCATTTTTTGTCAGTAAGGTTGTGAGAATCAGAGCTGAAATTGACGCCATGCTTCTTAAACCACAGTTAAATAATACAGTAGCTGATGATTTAAAGTTTACATCACAGGGAGGTAATGCCTTGACTTGCTTTCGGGAGCTTAGTCAGGAAGAAGTGAAAACATGAGTTATGAAATCATCTAAGAAATACTGTTCTCTTGATCCAATGCCAAGCCATTGGTGATGGATTGCCTGGATACGTTATTACCGGTAGTTACGTATCTTATCAATTCTTCTTTGGTTAATGGTTACTGCCCTGAAAATTGGAAAGAGGAATTGTGGAATCCATTTCTTAAGAGAGCAGGACTTGGTGCTGTATTCAATAACTTACGCCCGATTAGTAATTTACAGTTTATCTTGAAACTAATGGAGCGAGCTGTATATGAGCAGATATATGATCACTTGGTCTTGAATGGTTTATTTCCAGAATTATAGTCCGCCTATGAAAAAGGCACAGTACAGAGACAGCACTCTTAAAGATACACAATGATATGCTACTTAGCATGGACCGCCAACATGTGACACTACTTGTATTGTTAGACCTTAGTGCGGCATTTGACACAATCGATCATACTATCCTTCTTCATCGATTAGAAACATCATTTGGAATTGAAGGAAAAGCCCTTGAGTGGTTTTCGTCGTATTTGTTCAACCGAACGCAAAGGGTAGTATTTGGTGATGGTCTTTCAGATAGATTTCATCTTCCATGCGGTGTTCCTCAAGGTTCTTGTTTAGGACCGTTACTTTTTACCATGTATGCTAGCAAATTATTTCAGGTTATCAGGGAGTATTTGCCATCTGCGCATGCGTCTGCAGACGACAGTGAACTGTATTTGTCATTTAAGCCAGACAGTAAAGAAAGTGAGACTGGTTGTGTATCTGCTATGGAGACATGTATAAAGGCAATCCGAGCCTAGATGATTGAGGATAAGATGAAGTTGAACGATGGCAAAACGGAATTCCTAATAATAGGATCCAGACAACAGCTAGAGAAGGTTCATATTAATATGCTGTCTGTTGGAAATATTGATATTTCTCCTGAAGCAAAGAGTTTGGGAACAATTGTTGATAGTACTATGATTTTAACTACAAGATACAAGATACAAGATATTTATTTACCCATAATGTTTGAACAGAATTGTTACATCATCATAATAATTATAACATAATATATGGTCATATAAGGCCTCCTGAAATAACTATTAAGGTAAAAATACCAGGAGGCCACAATAGATTTGGAACCATATACGTCACATATCATGTACTTTTACAAAATAAATTCACACAAAAACTGACAAAGATACATAAATTATTAACACACCAAGTTTTTCTTTTTTTTTTTAAAGAATTCATAATTTTAGATAGAAAAAGGAGCTTGATATTTACATAAGAGCTCCATTTGTAGATTCTTTTTAAATTAATTTATGGAAACTAACTTTTTTATATTATCCTGAATTGAATTTCATACTTTTGGCCCTTTAAATCGAATATTAAAGAGACCATAATTTGTTCTTACTTTTGGAAGATAATAAGATTGTTTTACAGAAGATTGAGTTTCGTAGCTATGTACTTGACTGACTGCAGTAATAAATGTATTAAAGATAGGAGGAAGGAATTTATTATGGATTCTCATCATAAATAAAACAATATGAAATGTGATAAGGTCATTAAACTTAATGATTTCCAATTTTTGAAATAAAGGATTTGAATGCTCAGCAAAATTTGAAAACGTTATAATTCGTATCACTTTTTTCTGCAATATAACAAGTGGTTGAAGGTTTGTCTGATAAGTACAACCCCAAATGATCTGACCATATATTAAAAATGGATAAATTAAAGCATAGTAAAGGTTGGTAGGTATCTTTGTATCAACATAATATCTAAGTTTAGATAAAATTCCTATATTTCTTTTTATTTTTTTTGCAATATAATCAATTTGGGATTTCCAATTCAAATTAGAATCAATAAATATACCAAGATATTTTATACAATTTTCTCGTTTCAAGAGTTTATCGTGTATAATTAATTGTAAATCTGTATTTAATTTTTTTTGAGGGGGATGAAAAATAACATAATTAGATTTATCTATATTGAGTAAAAGTTTATTTGCACATAACCAATTATGTATATTGGACAATTCTGTATTTATATTAGTTTGTAATATCTTTAAATTTCTATGTTTATAAAATAAATTTGCATCATCAACGAATAAATGAAATTCGATTAGATTAGAGCAAATATAGAAATCATTTAAATATAAAATAAAAACGGACCAAGAACTGATCCTTGAGGGACACCACATGACATAGTTGCAGGATTTGACGTAATATTATTAACTGTAACAGTTTGCTGCCGATTACTAAGGTATGATTTGAACCAATTATTAGGAATACCTCTTACACCATAATATTCTAATTTCTTGATTAGAATTGTATGATTGACTGTATCAAATGCCTTGCGGCTAGATTGCAGAATACCCGTCCACTAGCTGGAAATCACTGCGTAGCCTTATTTTTAGTGGCTACTGGCTACGCAGTCGAATCTAAAACTATGCCGGATCAAATTACTGCGTATTATTGCTAGGTAGATATCATTGTGCAAATTACTGCATATAATTGCTAGGTAGATATCATTGTGGCTACAGTGGCTACGCAGTAATTCCACTAGCCAGGCATCAATACTTAGCCGGTATATTTTAAGCGGCTACTCGCATATGCAGTCCAATCTAAAACTATAATCAAACTCAATTTACACTTCACAGTATGTCAATGCATATTTCCTGTATATTTAGTACTACTGCCTACTAAAACTATGATCAAATCTATATACTCTACTACCTCTATACAGTTTATTGCGTAGCCGTATATATATATTTATAATAGTAGCATCTAAATGACCCAATTCAATATTGTTGTAATTCAATATCATAGCACAGCCATGTTATTTACGAAGGCATGTCTACACAGTCATCTCATCTGAGAATCTCACCTATGACCTATAGCAACAAACTTCTATAATTCTTTTTACTCCTTTTAAATAACTATACAAACGAACACTTTAATGAGTATACGATAGGAATTAATGTATTTAGTGAAAATTTCAATTTAAATCTAAACAAGATGTATAAAAATTCCATGCATATAAATTTACAAATTACAGTTATTGACAGACTTCAAAATATACTTCAAAAAATCTTTTTCAAAAATTGAATAAATATATAAATTGTTGTATATATGCAAAATTTACATTAGCTTAGCATGCCTACTAAAAGTCACCATATATTTTTTTAATATCATTAAGAAATATAGAAAACAAGTCTTTACCCTTATTTTCATATCTCCAAAGAAATTCTGCCAGGTAAGATGAGAATGCAAGCTTTCGCACACCAAAACATGGTAGTTTGCTTTTTGCTTGTCTCCAATGACCCTCTATTTTGTTTGTATGAAAACCATCTTTGTTCACAAACTTTTTTGAATGATTCACTAAACGGTGCTGATAACCGTTTAGTTCAAGTTTCGAATACGCTTTCCAGCAGTCAGAAACTATGGTGGTTTCTTTAGCAATATGTTTCTTAATTAAAGGTAAAAGCGTTGCTTCGTCTCTTTTGTCAACTGCTACCATAAAGCTTCTTCGAGATTCTTCTTCAATGCCACCAAACACCCATTGTCCTTCAACACGATGACCACGATGATATTTCCTCTTGCCAAACTTGCTTTCGTCAATCTGAACAGTTTTCCCATGACCACCGATCTTCTCGCTCAATAAGAGTTACTTCGCATGTTTCGCGACAGAACGAGTCCCAGTCTACTGCTGTATTAGAAGCAATGTTAAGTTCATGACGTATTTCATTTTGTTTCATATCACGGCACCACCAGTACGTGAATTTCAACACTTCATCTAATGTCATGTTGCTATTTTCGAACCAGCTGTCTTTTCTTATTGACATTTCAACCTTGTGCCGCTTTCCATTCTCTTGACGCCGACATTCCCATTTGAAACCATCTGAACGATCATCACATTGTACCAGTTTCATTGATTTCTTGCAATAACCGCAAAGTCGCTCTCTTGCAATTAATCCCTCATCCATGCACCAGCGTATTGTTTTCTCTTTTCCTTCTAGTACCTCGAACTTTAATCTATCATACGTCCATGCCTTAAACCTTTCCTCACGACTGTAACTTCCATTCTCAACAAAATCTTGTTTCCCACACTGGGTTCCAACACTTGTTAAATTAAACAACGAAATTTCCGATTGCGTCTCGGCGCTTCTCTTAGCCCTTTTCTCGAATTTAACGCACACCTGAACACCTTTTTCCATGTTGGTGCACGCGAACTTGGGTTAGTGTTTATGAATAAACACAGCAAAGGTATACTGTGAAATCCCCGTCGCTATTACTCCTATTACGCTTGCATTTCCGTTCTACATTCTCACATGCTTTGTCATGCGTCTCATAAATCTTTTTACTATACTTCGCTTAATTTGCAAATCAAACATGATATTGACTCACTGCAATTGTCCATCACATATAGTAAGTAATGTAGTTTCCTACTTTCAGACTTTGCATATGCACATAGATATATTTTTTTTCCATTTGCAATAAATCACCTACTAACATATCACAATAATGTGTGACAATAATGTCATAATCAACATTTCAGGTGCAATCATGAAAACGTTTATTTACGCTCTACACCTTTCTAATTTTTCTAAATGTATTTTAAGATACAATTATTTTTCCATTTTTTCCCAAACCCAACCTAAAACACACAAAAGCAAAATCATTCAGCAAAATATTTCACTTCAAGTTTATTTCCGCTCACGCTATTCAATACTCTTATTGCGTCAAACCTCGCTTTTCCGCTAGAAATTCCACGTTGTCGCACTGTTTGGTAATTCTATTCTCTCATGGCATGATTCACACAGTTCACACAAACAACACACACGCTGTATTCATTCTTTAACGCTCAAAGCTTGATCAAGTCTTAACTTATCGTTATGGCCGCGAAAAATCCTCTTACAAAAATAGCAAGGCAACACGAGACAACGTGGACGCAGCTGCACAAAAGACTATCCCAGATGACTCTCCAGTTTGATGAGATTTTTCCTGAAGAGATTGCAACTTTTCTTCGACACAAGGCCACTTCACTCAACAGTTCCATGGGGTATCTTACGCCTGCCTTACTTTCCACCACAGCATTCCTCTCTGCTAATAATGGTTGTAAAGTTCATACCATAACCCACGAGCAACCCCTTAATCTCTACACCATATTTGTTGGTTATCCTGGCACTGGCAAATCCTCGGCCATATATCACGGATGTTTGGACTTGCTGCAGTCAATTATTGAAAGCGACCAATGCAACTTTTTCATCGATAAAACTACATCATCCGGTCTTGTCAAACACATTGGAAATAACCACTCGGCCTTTCTAGTTTCACCAGAGGTTTACGACGTTCTAAACAAACTCCTAAAGAACGATGACGAAAACGCCAGCGGTGACGCCATGCTGCTTTGCAAGCTTTTTTCCGGAGAGGCCAGTTCCTACGCTTATTCTACCGAACGAACAAGAGAAATTCCAAGCAATACTCCATTCTCTATTCTCGGTTGTACCCAAATGCCAAATGTTGCAAAATTAATCGGCAGAATGGACCAAGGTCAAGGTTTGATCGACCGTTTTCTTGTGTCTGTCCCTATGGCACTTTGTCCAACATCTACAGAGATTGACAACGCGAGAGACTTTCTCAGCACAGAACCCGATGATGCTCTTAAACAAGTATTCCGTTACATTAATCGATGTCAACAGAACTCACCGACAACGTATGTCTTCGACGAAGATGCCAAGCAATTTCTTCGAAATAGGAAAGATGCTTTTATCGCTGAAATGAACGACGCAATTCAGGACGGTTTGCTTATTCCACCAAAATCCAAACAGTTAGATCTAATGCCACGTGTTGCAGCAGCACTCCACGTCTTCACTTGTGCGTTTTCCAACGTATTTGCTGGACATGAGGACGACCCATTACCCTCAACGATAACTTTGGATACTCTACAGCAGGCTGTAAACTACGTATCTCACCTCGAGGCACAAAAACATATGTTATGTCAGGTAATGTATAATATTTAGTGTGTAAGCGTTTTCCACTTGTCTATAAATTAATGCGATGAGCCTTCTTTGTGTATAATATTCACGAAATTTTAATAACGACTTTTTGGGTTCTTTAGTTCATCAAATCGATAACTCATGACATCTGTGATGCCCCAAGACCCTAACCAACAATTGCCAACATCAAAACAGCTGTTTTGCTATTCCCTGGGCCAATTGTGACCTACTGCGGTTTTCGGCAGTGTGCTCCTCGACTCGTTCGTAGCTCCACGAAAACAGAGTATGATGAAGCCGTTCAACAACTCAAGCCACATTTGGGCTCCATTGTCTCCATTCGCGTAGCCAGAAGTGCACAAGCCACGAATGTGTTCATCAAAAAACCACCTACTTCATTCACATCATGGCTGCACTCCGCTCTTTGTGAACTTACGGCCACACAGGAAAATTCAACTTGCCAATTCATAAGTCTACCACCAAACACATTAAAACATTTCTTTTAAATCAGCAATTCATAACTCAGGAACAACTTAATTTATAAAAAGGAAAACTTGTAAATTGTAACATAATTTCAGTCTATCCCATGTGCAACTATTTTCTACTTGATTTACAATGATTTATGATAAAAACGACTGCTTGTAGTTCGGATTTAATACGTAATTTTTCAATTTCTCGCTATAGCCCTAACCCTAACCCACTGCGTAGCCAGTAGCCAGTAGCCACTTCAACATATATGTTTCCAATACTATTACGTAATTATTCAATTTCTCGTTCTTTAAAAACTAACTCACTGCGTAGCCAGTAGCCACTTCAACATATATGTTTCCAATACTATTACGTAATTATTCAATTTCTCTTTCTATAAAAACTAACTCACTGCGTAGACAGTAGCCAGTAGCCACTTCAACATATTTGCTTCCAATACTATTACGTAATTATTCAATTTCTCGTTCTTTAAAAACTAACTCACTGCGTAGCCAGTAGCCACTTCAACATATATGTTTCCAATACTATTACGTAATTATTCAATTTCTCTTTCTATAAAAACTAACTCACTGCGTAGCCAGTAGCCACTTCAACATATATGTTTCCAATACTATTACGTAATTATTCAATTTCTTGTTCTTTAAAAACTAACTCACTGTGTAGCCAGTAGCCACTGAGATATTTATGTTTTGTACGTGGACGGGTATTCTGCAATCGCTCCTGCCTTGCTAAGATCTAGAAATATTTCACAGGAAAATTCTTTCTCATCGATTGCTCTTTGAATTTTATCGACTATATTTAAAACTGCATCTTCAGTTGAATATTTGTTTCGAAAACCAAATTGTTGATCAAAGAAAATATTATTTTTTTCAAGGAAGTCCAGAAGTCTTGTACTAACCAATTTCTCCAAAAGTTTATTAAAAATTGATAGCAAAGAGATTGGACGGTAATTGTTCAAAGTAAATCGGGAACCTTTTTTATATACTGGAATTATATTTGCTCTCTTTAAACTATCAGGTACTACACCAGACAAAAAAGAGGCATTAAATATTGTCTCTATTTGAAATTGTTATATCATTGCGTATTAAATAATTTAAATTGTCGTCAATGTAAAAACCAACACCACCTGCATTTGATAAACTGGGTTGAAAAACAAATTGATAACCAGGAATGTTGACATTACAAATGATCCCTATCATCTCTAAATTTTATTTCTGACAGTCCAATTACTGAAAAGCAAATTAATCTTGATAGCATATGCAATAATTTATCATGATTTGCAGCTAAACTTCTAATATTGCAATTTAAAGCCGAAAATGTTTTCTTGTTTGATGAGCATTCATTTATTTCATGACTACCATGAAAATCATTTATACTATAATAATTAAAGTTTTGATCCATTGGCATGTTTATATCTGCATCTAAATTAGTTAGATGTGGGATATTAATAGCAGGAGAAGATATACTAAGATAGGGAAGCTCAGTATATTGTTCCATATTATCAATGTTATAAGAATTATCTAGCCCTATATCAGGGGAATCTATATTTATGGTGACAGACATTTATAATATAAAGTGAACTAAAATGTATATATATATACATACACATTTGGTAATTGTAAAGCTGCTTTAAACCATCTTCCCAATGTCATTCTTTGACTTTATGTATATAATTGGACTGTGTTCTTCCTTCCGAACATAGATTTTTCCATTAGAAGTCCATATAAAAGCATAATTCAATTCTCTCTTTGCTTTCATACATTCTTTAAATAATCTTCTTAGCTTCAGTAAGACTTTCATTAATGTATATTTTATTTGCTTTATCATATCCCAAATTTCGAGTTGTTTTATCCTTCAAGTGCTTTCGAGCTCGATAGAACAATTCCTTTGTGTTTCAAGACACAAATTTAACAACAATTGTGGGCTCTATCTCTCTCCCTTGATATAACTTACTAACTGGCATACGATGACTTACAGAAATATCTTTATGCTCGATATTCACACCCATCAATTTTCATGACATGATTATTCGTATCTTCCCTGCCAGTATTAACATTAGGAAGAGGAATACCTTTAATTTCTATACATTCACGCCGTGAATATTGTTCCATGTTGTTTATTGATTCTTGCATTTGTTTCACTGAAGCTTCAAGAGTTTGAACTGTATTTTTCAGGATTTTATTTTCGTCAACAATTTCTCTGTGCTCTTGTTCATGCTTTGATAAGGATTCTCGTATTTCTTCATATTTCGTATTTGTAAACTCAAGAAATTTGTTCATTTCTTGGAGCTCAGCCTTCAATTCGACAACTTCAGTCTTTAGTGGTGCTAGTTTTTCATCCAAAATGAATTTAAATTCTTCCGATGTAATGTGTTTTGCATCCATGATAAAGTATCAAGTAAATAGTGATAGAATAGACCAAAAAATGTAATCGTACAATATTAAATCTTATAATTATTAAATAATTTTGAGAGGATCGCAAAGTCCGCCATCTTTCCTCTCTAGTCCCAGTCTCCACATATTAACCACATAGCTAAAGCTGCATTTTATCAACTTTACAATATAAGGAGAATTCATAAATTCCTTACATTAGATGCAACAAAAGTATTAGTACATGCTTTTGTTACAAGCAGGATAGACTATTGTAATAGTCTCCTTTATGGGCTGTCTGCAAGGTCATTGAGTAAGTTACAACGTGTCCAGAATGTGTCGGCAAGATTAATAACAAATACACACAAGTTCTCTCATATTACTCCAGTGCTACATTCCCTCCACTGGTTGCCCGATTAGCAACGAGTACATTATAAGTTACTTATTTTGACTTTTAAAGCTATGTATGGTCTTGCGCCTACTTATATATGTAAGCTAATTAAAGTAATGAAGCCTAGTTCTTATTCCTTACGCAGGAATAATGATATTCTGCTAGATGTTACCCACACGAAAACCAAAAAGACCTTTGGTGATAGGACATTTTCTGTAGCAGCACCAAAACCTTTTAATGACCTTCCTCGTGAAATTAGACACGAGACAAATTTTAATACATTTAAGACGCTAGTGAAGACATTTTTATTTAGGATAGCTTATGCTTAATTATATCATTTTTATATTGTAGATTTTAGTATATTACTCTTAGTAATTTGTGTAAAATAGATTATTTAAACTGATATTCTGTAACGCACATTTGATCATATTTGAATGTAAATTTGCGTGTAATAAGTATTAAATTATTATTATTATTATTAAACAAGGTACACATAAAGGGTAAATTGCAATGGATTAACATAATTTAATAAAATGAGTATTAAGAATTTATAATTCTGTTATCAGATTATAAATATAACATTTTTTAAAATTTTAATAATATAATAATAATTGTATAAATACAGTATAATAGTAATATGTAAGATTTTATGATATAAAATATAAAATTGTGACCAGAAATGTAACAAAATTGAAGCCAGAGAGACTTTCTTTTTAATGTTTTTAACAAGTCCTGCAAGAGTATTTACAATGGCCATGGTAACAGTTTGTTGTTGAAATTGTTGTTGTTGTTCCATCATGCTTCTTTGAAACTCTTGCTGGGCAGCTAATTGTCTCTCGAACAGTCCAACCTCTCTTTCTCTTAACTCCTGTGCACTTTCATCTTCCTTTTTCTTTAATTCCAATGATCCCTTCATAACATCCATCATCTGAGTTTGCTTACTTCTTTTCCTCTTTCTTCCAGGTGTCACTACCGCATCATCATCACTATCATGGTTGTCATTATTAAGTCTCTTTCTCGTTTCACCAAAACTCTCTGTTGCTCTTTTCCTCGTCTCTTCTGCAGCTGCTCGATCATTCAGTTGGTTTTGCTTCTGAGTTTCAACGGCCATTTCAAATTCATTCATTTTCTCCACAATATCTGTCATTGCTTTATCTCCTTCTGAAAATTCCACTTCTATACCACTTGCTTGATTTTCCATAGCTTCCTTACTTTGAAGTCTCTTACCAGCTTGACGAACTGCTCCCTTACTGATCTACCTGTTACTTTCATGGCAGCAGCTTGCAAATTTTCTGCCACTGTTTTCCAAGCAGTGCCCCTTTCCTTCGAGTTGGCCTTAAGGTGGCTCGATACAGTTTCTCGAATTTTTTTGGGCTCATTTTAAACAGGGATATTAAGCACCTAAATCTTTCACTATAAAACTAAAAGTTAATATACTTTGCAGGAAACATATGTAGAGCGGAAATATTCTCAGAACCTTTGCCGGGCACCCGTTACCATGGAAACAGAGACGTTTCAAAATGGCCGCCAAACAAGGTTTTATCATGTTTATATCACAAACGAGTTCGGTGACCCCCAATTTTTTTTGCATTAAACATTTACGCTATAGACTAGAAATACATGCATGCAGCAACCCCTCGCTATTTCAAACCACGTACACAATTTCCTGAGTTGACCGAAACTTATATTATGAAATGACACAAAACTCAAATCAGTCTTATTATATTTTACCGAGTATATTATAGCTAATGTTTCCATCATTCAATACAAAAATAATCATAAAGCTAGTGTAAACATTGCCCAGCAATTAAGTAACGGTTTATAATCGAAGTTTCAAACGATTAAAACAGTACAAAATCTTCACAGACAAAGAAAAAACTTCAAATGTTATTTTATTCTGTATTTTGCAGTCGACGCTGGCGGGTAAAAGTTTTATATAAATATAGTGTGTATTTTTGATACCAAAATTCAAATTACACTTTCAAAAACACTTTTTGAAGTTAAAGCAAAGGTGTAATAGCCTTTCACAGGTTTATGCGTTTGCAAAAAAAGCTGAAAATTTAACAAATAAACGTCATACAAAGCTGAAAAGTATACAAATACAGTTCATCCTTAATGCGAAACAAATACGAAATAAACAAAGTAAACACGTACCCTTTGTCTTTGCAAACACTTATAAGCTATCAGATTATGAATTATTCCTCTTACATGGCTTTGTCTTGACTGTATCTACGTTCATCTTTGCTATCTGTCATGCTTCATATACTGTATCTTGTTTCTTCTCGTTTTACTTTCGTTGCACAAAGTTTATGAAACGCTTTTACGTATACAACAATGTTTACGAAATGACAGTTAAATTGCTGACGTTCTCATTGCAATACAAACTTTCTGTCTTAGCCAATCAGAACGTTCGTTGATTACGAGACGTTACTCGCGCATGCGCATAACTTACAAAACCACCCAACGTCGACCGTCCATGACAAAGAATTTGGGCAACTTTGGATTCGCCTATGTTCTACCGGGTTCCGGGTGTAATTCCTAATCTCCGAGCGGAATTAGTACCCTCGCAGGCGCTCCGCGCCCGCTCGGGGATTATTTATCTATGAAAAAGTTTTAAAAAAATTCTAACATGGGGGAATTTTTTAATAAGCAAAAATAACGTTTTTGTAAATTGAAAAAATTCCCCATGTTCGAATTTTTTTAAAACTTTTTTATAGATAAAGCATTTATGGCGTGAACGTTTAATGAAAAAAAAATTGGGGGTCACCGAACTCGTTTGTGATATAAACACAATTAAACCCTGTTTAGCGGCCATTTTGAAACGTCTCTGTTGCTATGGTAACAGGTGCCAGGCAAAAGTTCTGAGAATATTTCCGCTCTAGATATGTTTCCTGCAAAGTATATTAACTTTTAGCCTTATAGTGAAGTATTTAAGTGCTTAATATCCCTGTTTAAAATGTGCATCTTAAAATTTCGAAAAATTGTATCGAGCCACCTTATTAAACTGGTATGGCTCTATCACCAACACCTCTCATAAAAGATAATCTTTGTGATCTGGTTTCCAAATGAAAAGTTCTCTCTTACGTTCACTAATGCCGCTATTTCCTTGTTCACCTGCCATCTGAAAAGAATAATAAACAACCAAATTCACAGCACAGCCAAGTAAAATACTAAAGATACAAAGAAACCAAAACTTCTGTGATTTGCATTATTATCGGTGGCACTTGTTTTTGCCTAAATCTTCTGTGTTTAACTATAATTCATCAATGTAAATGGATAATATAAGGTAAATTGCCCTCAAACATCGCACAATTTTCCCTTGACACGAAGAGTCCATTTTTAACTACAATCACACAAAGCCAGTTAAAAGCTTTGTGGCTGTGTTTTCTCTCTCATTTCTGGTTGATGTTCATTGCATCTATTTAATCCATTTACCTTCACTTGTCTTGAACACGACCAGTTTTGCTGGAAAAATCACACAAAAACTAGTGACTACGATGACTTTTTTCATCAGGACGAGATTGTGTGAGCAACTTAAACCGTGCGGCGGGAAAATTACGCCATCTCATACTCGTTGTTGGATCTAAAGCTTCCTATTGTCTGTTACTAGACATAATATCAGGTATTATGCTTTTGAGGGTGGCTGTTGACATGTACACTATATCAATCAGGTAATCAGGTAAGGCACATTACAATAACAATCAATCAAATGAAGAACACAGTACTATCGCGCGGGGATGTTTCGCAATTTGCCTGGAAACAATAATAAAGTACACGCAAAATTCACATATAACATAAATTTCAAAAATAGCGGGAAAACATCCTGCCGATATCCTGCTGTTTTTGCACTGCGGTACGTCTTTTTCAAAATAAAAAACTTTATAAAATATTAAACATTTCAAAGTTTGCTCAAATAAATTATAATATACTACTCCACAGTCAACATTTTAATTTGCCAATTGAGTTTTGTAACTGTGCGAGTCAGTGAGCCAGAACAAATGCATGCGAGCCATGCAAGCCATTTGACAAATCTATGCGAGCCATTCGCGAGCCATGCGAGTCATTTGGCAAATCCATAAATGCATAAAATTCATGCATAATTTATCGTTAAAGAGTGACACGAGCTACAAGATTGAGAAACATAACTTCAATAGTATACAGGGTGTATCAAAAAAGATGTCCCAAATGTAAAAAGGTATTTTCATTAATGGCTTGTTGTTCAATCATTTTCCCTTCTTCTCTGTGTCTACTGGTTTGTTAAAAATGATATTTAAATAATCAAGCTTCATATTCTATAATCTTATCAAAGGCTCTTTTTGTCTATCATCAGCTGTTTCTTTTCTTCTCTCTAGCTCCCCAATATTAGTCAAGATAGTTTGTCTTTCAGCCTCATAAATCTTACTCTTATCATCCCTTGACAATTCCTCATCCATCCAACCCCTATCTGAAAACTTCAAAAGCATAGCATCAACTACCTCCTTAAAATCTCTCTCACCATCCTTCTCCAAATTATCCCCAAGGTTTAGAAACTCTTCTTGAATCCCTGTCTCTATTTCTCTCATCCTCTCCCTTATTGAGTCTCTTTTATCGAGATAGAGTCCATATTTGTTGATAAAAAAAAGGAAAGGAGTACTCTCATCATCATCTTGAAAGTCTAAGTTTGTTAAAACGTTTTTATTAATTGAATCCCTAGGTGTTTGAACCTCCTCACTTCTCGCCTCCTTAAGTACTTTTAAAAACATGTTTTGTATACTCTCTGTTTTCTTACTCTTAAAGCAGCTTTCCACTAGGCGAAAAAGTTCGAGCAAAACAAAAATTTTCGACGGTAATTCCTACTGCGCATGCGTAATACATGCTTGACAATTTTGACTGCAATACAATTCTCTTCACCATGTAGTTGAAATCTCTGCAACTTTTTTTTATTTTGTCGAAGACAGATTGAACATGGCGGACATTGCAGAGGATGGCGCTGTTTGCATGCTTGAAACCCAGGAAGATGATGAATATGTGAATGATTTTGAAAGGCTATGGAACACAAGTCTGTCATCCTACAAGGCCAGAAACTGCAAGCTGAATGCTTGGCAGCAACTGGCTATTATGTTTTGACAAAGATGGTATGTTTGATAGACTTCACATTGTTGATATTGCTTAAATAAACAGTGGTGTGTTTATTTTGTCCAATGGAAGTGTCTACAGTCATTCATGAATTTTAAAGATCATTTTGAGATTCAATTAGTAAAATATACAAAAAACACAAAAGCTGAAAAGCATGCAACTATGCAGAGTTAAGCATGCAAGTTAATGCTTTTGTCAAAGAACTCAGAGGCTGATAATACCAATAGTCAGCAATTACAGGATGATCAAGATTCATTGTACTGTAGAAGCCTTAAACCAATACTTAAACAACTTCCTTTGAGGAAGAAAAGATTAGCCAAGCTGAAAATTGATCAACTGCTTTTTATCATAGAATTTGAGTCTTTTGATGAACATCTTATTTGAATATAAACCTTTTTTGTTAAAAGTGTTATGGAATAATAGCATTACTGTTCATTGCCCTGTTTTGCATTACTGTTCTTGCTTTATTTAGCATTCCTGTTCATTGCACTTTTATCTTTCTTCTATCAATAAAATTGCTCATCTGTTTGGAAATATATTTACTTATAGTTAATTATGTTATTAAAAAGTTGATGTTAACTATATAATGTGCACTTGTTGTGTAGTAACACATAACCATAAAATAATCATACATTTGTTCATTATCTGTCTTGATTTAATATGGTCCTGGTTGCTGAATTAATTTGCCAACTAACTGATCCCTTGGTTGACACAAACTTTCTGAACCCTTCTCTAACATTTTTAGCATCCAGAGAGTAATTATAGCTTTGCGCATCCCAACCATACCATCACTTGACTCTTGTCTCCATTCTCCTGGACTAAAGCCATTCACTGTTTCCTGGTCAAGTAAATTGGGTGGGCAATAGTTACTAAGCTCTTTTGGAGACTTACTAGTAATAAGGCAATTGGATTACTCTGTCTACCGCTGCAATTAATTGGTCGTCGCAAAATTCTAAACTCCCAAATATGTTTTCAATTGTTTGTCGTCCCCTTGACAACAGATAATTGAAGATTCTTTGAGTAATATCTGATGTTGCTCCTGGACAAGGTTTCATCATATGTTTTTTCAGTCATCACCCAGAAAGACATAAGGCAATGTAACATCAGAATTTCTTATTATCTCAGGACCAGGGAGATTCAATAAATTATTTTTAATAGCCCAGAGTCACCAATGTCTATCAAAGTGAATCTGTAATGAGCATCACAAACACCAATTAAAACAATACTGTGTGTCTTCACCTGCTCTTGGTGGTGCTTGAATAACAATATGTTTGCCATCGATTGCCCCCAGTGCATGTGGAAAGTTCTAGTAGCTACTGAAATCTTCTGAAATCTTTTTCCATTCTTCCTTGTTGTTGAGAATCTGCAGAAACCGCTTAGTTTTTAAGATTTTCCAAATTACCCGACTAATTTCATGAATTATTCTACGAGTGGTTCGTTCTAGGTGACATCCTGAATCTTTTAGTAAAGTACTCATGGTCGAATAACATAATTTATTTTACTGACAGATGGTATTCACCTTTTTCACATCTTTCCTGAGAGATTTTTTGAACTCAAAACCTTTTCTTATATTTTTTGCCAGGTCTCCTGAGGTGTAATCTCAAGCATGACAATAGCAACAGTCTTAAGCCATTTTAAAAATTCGGGATAGAATTCATATTTTGATTTAACTTTATCATCTTAAATTGTTTGTTTAACCTACTTGTCTCCCCACTATCCCCCATGTTTGGAAAAATAAGCTGATATTCCCCATCTTAGTTAACATCAGTCCAAACATCCTGATCAACTTCACCAGCTCTTCTCAATAGGAGAAAAACTTGTTTCATGTACTCCCTAACATCCTGATCAACTTCACCAGCTCTTCTCAATAGGAGAAAAACTTGTTTCATGTACTCCCTCTTGCTCAAACTCTTGATAATTTCTCTCTCTCATTGTAATATCATGTATGTTATCCATTTATTCTTTGAATTTCCCATGAATTGTCAGCAAGTATTGATTTTGACATCGCTAGTAGCTCTGATACATCTGAAAATGTTGCTCAACTTGTGCCGCAAGCAAGTTTGCTTCATTAGTGTTTGTATTGTGTATTATTAAGTTCCCCTAACTTAATTATATTTGTCTGATTCCTTTATATGCCTTTTGGCATACTTCACTGATGCATATATAGGTTATCTAATACAAAATATTTTATAATACAGACATTCAATAAAAGTTGTGTTTTACAAGTCAAATCCTATACAAGGCAAAACAAAGAGCTCATTAGGGTTGCTCAAGGAACAAACCCCTCTGTTCTAAGGAGAGGAGTTATGGTGGTATGGCAGCAGGTTGGATGACAAAGGTTGAAATAGCTACCAGGTGTCCAGTGGTCAACAGCATCCTGTCTAACCTGTTAGAAAGCAGCATAGACATCCATAAAAAGAATCCAGTCATCTGCCTAATTTATGGGATCATACTGTTTTTACAATCATACTGTTTTTATGATTTACATTAATTAAGTAGTATTCAAAGGATAAATTTAATTTTGGTAGTAGAAGGCCAGCATCCCTAAATGTAAGTAATAATTTGACCTATTATTGAAGCTTTATCATAATGATCTTTTTCAAATATACCATTGAACCCAACCTGCTGCGTTACAAGCAAATTAACCCCTCTCTTAATACAACCTGGGGCAGGATCACCGGAAAAGATTTTTCACACAAGTTAACGAGATATATGATGAAATAACTAAGTGGAGAAAAAATTTCCTCCTTGTACCTTCAGGGAAACATGGAAAGGCTTTTATTTCAGAATTAACGTCTTGGCTATCTAAATTCAACTCAGACTCATCTTATCAGTGCATTACATTGAAAGCTTTTATGATTCTTCCCAGCATTCTCCTCCAGAAGCCATCAAAGAAAACCAAAGCCAAAGAACACTCGCACTAGAACGTAGGCTGAGGCAGTGGCACTTGGGAGAATTAAAATTAATCATGTGCAAATGCAGAGATATTCAAAGGAAACCTAATAAATCAACGTTTAGAAGAGAGGACGATATTGCAAGAGTGTTTTCTAAGCTGATGTTCCAAGGGAAAGTTCAGCAGCGTTCAGGGAAAGCGTTCAGGGAAATTTCAGCAGCAATGCGTTTCCTCAAAGGAACCGATGGTATCGTCGGTCTTCTTTTTTAAGCTTAACTTGTAAGAACATTTGAGAAATATCTGCGTAAAGTCCTACTGGGGCACAACAGAATTAAATAAGCACATCAACAAAGTCTTGTCGAAGCTTTGGGCCAGGTAATATGGTGTTGTTTAAACACTTTCCCTTGTCTTTTGCTGCGGGATCATACACGATACAAACTTTAGTTGTTGTTCTATCTTCTTTGATAACTGGAAAGTGAGGGAGTAACCATTGTTCCTCGTCTTTCAAAGGTACTTTATGAACATAATTCTTACCGACATAATCCTTGATTCTTTTGTTATAGTCCGAGGCAACTTGAGGACTCTTCTTCATCAGCGACTCCTCCAGGTTCTTCAATCTTGAATATGCCATTTCATAATTGTTGTCAAATTTCAGTTCTCCTTCTTTCCAAGGTATACCAATCTTGTACTTTTCACCATTAATTGCCTGTGTCTTCTTTGCAATTTTCATTGCAGTCAGTTTGTCTGGGGCCACATTTGGTCACCACCATCTTTGATTCCCAAGGACTCTAGCTCCCAAAACTTCCTAAGTAAATCACTTGTTTCTTTTAAGTTCACATCTGTGGTATAATAGGTATGAGTCGAATGGTGGGAATGTGTTTTGTACTGCATGTCAGACTGAAGAGTAGGGCCGAAACAAACCCAACCAAGGTTTGTTTGTCTGGCTATAGGATCATTGGGATGATCACCAGGGACTTCTCGCAGGATCTGATGGAAAACAGGATGGTCACTGCCAACGAGCACATCAATTGGTTGCCTCCTGGAAACTTTCTCAAATGGATGTACTTTAGGTGAGACCAACGATCTTTCTTTCACTCCACTGAATTGCTGGTGTATCACCAGTGATGTTGTCCAGAACATTGGCTT
Organism: Dendronephthya gigantea; assembly: GCF_004324835.1. Lineage (NCBI taxonomy): Eukaryota > Metazoa > Cnidaria > Anthozoa > Malacalcyonacea > Nephtheidae > Dendronephthya > Dendronephthya gigantea. The sequence goes on from NW_021163081.1 coordinate 362,642, forward strand.
CAAGTTTTACACAAAAGCCACCATTCGTACTAGCTACTGACAAGTTCGACTCTACAGGATAGCTTCTTCACAACAGTTCCAGCAGTTCTGGAAATGGTTAGATTCTGCATTCGACCTTCAAGTTGTAATTCTTCAGCTGCATTTTCTGTAATAAATTATCCTGTCGACACGGGTCTAGCATTACATTAACCTTTAATTTCTTTGATCCATTCACAATAAGGGCTGTTAGAACCATCAGCAATACATGTTCCACTTGCAATATATGTCTTGGTATTGGTCACTTTGGTCCTGTCCCCATCGGTTAGTGCTGTTTTGTTTATTTGTTCCCCATCTGGTTTCTTGGGTTCAAACTCTTTCCTAATTCAGTTCAGGTTAGAGTCATGTAAATAACTGCTGTGCCATGTACTCTTGCAGCCATTGATCCCACATTCTTGGTTTCTAGGACAGTTTTTACTCAGGTGGCCTGGTGCCAAACATTGAAAGCAACGTCCATGTTTGGCAATAAGTTCTTTGCATTGAGTCACTGAGAGTTGCTTAAATCTTTGACACACCCACAGTGGGTGATCTTCTGAGCATTTCTCTACTACACACCTTCTATGAGAACCTTTAATAGTGAAGCCTCAGTTATATCGCCTGTCCTCAGGTTTGGTGTTCCTCTTTTTGTTAAATTCCCCAGTCTCTTCCATTATTTCCACCTGTGTCTCGATCCACTGTACTAGGTTTTTTAAAGTGTCATTTTTGGTGTGTTCAAACATAATATTTATATGCCTTGACATCTTCGTCTGGAATCTTTTCTTCACAATGAGGTTGAGGTGTTGACTTTTCATCTCTCCATCGGGGTCATCATCTTGGAGAGCAGTACGTATTCTGTTGATAATGGCTAACAACTCTTCTAGGTCTGCGAGTTTATGTCGACGAACCTTTGGTAAACCCCTTAATGCTGCTAAATGGGTCAAGGTTTGTCTTTGTTTACCACCATATTTCTTTTTCAGTTTCTCTTTTGCATGCTCATAAGCCTTTTGAGAATCACCAAGGTCCCTCACCGTCTCTAGGGTTTTTCCTCTTAGACATCCCTGAAGTTTTAGCATCTTCTCTTACAGGGATATCAGCTTCATCCACCATTGGGGTGAAGGCAGCATTCCAAGGCTCAAACTTGGTCTTGTCATCTCTAGAGAATATGGGTAGCTCAACTTCTTTTAGGTGAATTCTGTTTGACTTTAACATCTGGACTGTCACAGGAACATCTTGCAAAGTTGTACTAATCCGCTGACCCTTGTTCAGGTATTTTGTTTTGCTTTTCTTCAATACTGGCAGATTTTGCTCTGGTTTCATTTAGCATGGCAATGGAGCGAGCATTTCCAATTCTTTTTTGGTTCAGTTCAAACAAGGCTTGTCTTCTCCTTCAAATCTTCTTCTAGTGCTCTTTGTTCTTGTTCAAGTCTACTCAGTCTTTCTTGAGCATCCTTGGCTCCTTGGCTTGTTGTCGCTTTACTCTGGCTGATGAAGACAGTTTTGAGGCTTTTATTTTGCTTGAAGACACACTACTTTATCAATTTGAAAATACGTCTGACTCTTTCTCCATTGAATAGTCATTCGTCTAATTGTTCATTTGCACATTTGAGGCTATTGTGTACTTTATTACCCAATCCTGCTAGTTCCTTATCGAACATGTCAATAATGTTGTCTATATTTGTCGCTTCCTCTTCGTCTATCACAGCGATCGTTGTTTTCATGCATGTTATTAACTCTTCAACAACTGTATGCTCCGACTTTACCTTATTAATCACTCGTAAAATGCTGGTTTTGCTGCTGGTTTTCCTTTGCATGTTTCTTGGTCGTATACTGAAATAAAGTCTTCAAGCTATTTTTTAGCGTTAGAAAATCAAATTATCCCACTTTCCTTTCGCTTAAAAAGCATTTGATATCGTTTGTTTCCATTACTGGCTTTAGCTGGCTCATTTCCCGAACTTTTAGGAACGTTTTTTTTTGTATGCCATCCTTCTTCTTGCCTAAATTAGCTCCCAAGTCCTCTACCAAGTCCTTGTTTACACTCATTGTATAGTCAAATTTATGGCTTTTTACGCGTTCTGTTGTCTTAAAACCTTGTTTTCACTTTGGATTGAAACCTATTTTTCACTTTCACTGAAGGACCACTTTGTTCTCATACAGAACTTGTCATATCACAGGTCAGAGAAACAAAAATTAAGGTATTTTTATGCATTTATTCATGAAAAACTTTGAAAAAGATATATTACAAAAGCACACATTGTCTCCTCAGTCTTTTTGCATTGCCAAGTCGTATTTTACGTCACACTAATACGGGGGGGCAGTCAAAGGTAATGTTCGGAAAAAGATGCAGTGAAAAAGCATGTTGAAAATTGTGATGCCCACAAGGAAGCTATAAGATTGAGCAAACTAGCTGATATGGAGGATATACGCAAGACGTTGTAGACAACACACCAATAGGAAGAGGAATGAAAAACAATATATCTCCCAATGACAAAACATCCATGGCAATTTAATTCAACACAGCTTATTACTTGACGAGACCATTCAGTGGCTTTGAAGGCCTCCTCGCACTTCAGGACAAGGAATGGCCTAGGCAAAAAGATAACGAAAGCTTACCGTAATGACAGGCAATGTGCAGTATTCACATTGCTGAAATAACTAGAGACAATCTTGCAAAAGACCTGACAAATGCCAAATTTTTTCATGCGTGAATGATGGTAGCACTGATGCTAGCGTTTTAGACCAAGAGTTAGTCTATGTTTTGTTTTTGTCTGAAGGAACACTGGAAATTGAAGTTTTTAAGCATGGAGTCAGTGAAATCAGGTGATGCTAAAGGAATTTAAGCTAGTATTGAAGAGGCTTTCACAAGAATTGGTTCAACATCCATTACAGACACATTAACCAAGTTGAATGGGGACAGTGCGAGCGTAAATACTGGAATTTATTGCGGACTGGGGAGCATTGCTCAAAGAATGTCCTCCATGGCTGCAAGTCATACATTGCTTCAACCACCTTGTGGAACTGGCTCTGAAAGATGCTTTCAACACGACCAGCTTTTCAAAAATTGATGAAATGTTGATGAAGTTCCACTACCTTTACCAGAAGAGTCCAAAACAACTTCGAGAGCTATGCGAGTTGGCCACAGCATACGAAGGAGGAATCCCAAAACCATTCAAAGCAACCGGCACAAGATGGATCACAAGCACAAGTACAAGGTAAGAAGTTGGCCCGGTAATGTTCTATTCAATGCATGTTATGCATCCTCTAGATGTGTAGTAAGATGTCAAATTTAGTTGTTTGGCCAATTTTATAAATTTGATTAGGAGACCAACCACGTGCACTAATCCACAATAGGTGCGGGTTGAGCAACTATTTATATCGGTTAATATCGCTAACTGTTAACATATATATAAATATATATATATATATATATATATATATATATATATATATATATATATATATATATACATATATATATATATATACATATATATACACATACACATACACATACACATACACATATATACATATATATATATATATATATATATATATATATATATATATATATATATATATATATAAATATATGAGAAAGTTGCTGGAAAAATTTGAGCTTATTAAATTGAATATTTATTGTTCATATGGGTCTGATTTTGTACAAAACTATGCTCCAAAATATTCTTCAAGGCTTGGAGGAGATAACTCAAACACACTGGATATTGTATTTCCATGAAGGCAAGAGTGGGCATTTTGAAGCAACGCACATACTATATACATTTTCCCAGTTGAGCTCAAATTTTTTTTTTGTTCTGATTTTAACTCCATGAACTTAAAATAATTTCTAATGCACCTAAACATCCACTCTACAGATACACAAACTGCACTCATTTCTTTTTGTACTGTTGCATTTCTGGTGTGGGTTGGCGATCTTTAAATGGACCCTGAAGATAGACCCCCAAAGGGTAGGCTGGATCACCATACAAGCAGAGAGGGTTGCCATGATGAAGGCATGCTGCTGTAACTAAGGTAACAGCCCAGACTGATACAACATGGTGAAATGATGACGCTTCCCTTCAAATGGTCCAGCCAAATTGGCTATCAAACCATTTGGAACAACCACACTCTGAAACTTCATACCATGCACACTCTTATGGCCATTGTACATAGTTTTTTTATTTACTTTTGGTCTGGCTATTCTACGTAAAGTTCCGTCAATGAACCCAAAACAATTGTTTAATGGTGCACCATGGTTGTGTATTGCAGTAGCATAAGAAGCAAGGAGAGAGGAAAGGTTGTTCCCAGCTTGATAAAAGGTGACTATGGCGTTAAATATTAAACACAGTTCTGTGGGATTTTGGCCAAATCTCGTTGCCATGTCCATGCATGTCGCATTCCGCTACAAACCGTTCTCTGCGCACAAATTATCCTTTTAGGAATTCTCAAACATCTTAGCAAAGATGGAAGATCATCTTTTCTAAACCTTAATTCAGTTTGGCACTCTGTGTCATCCCTACTGTCGAGGTCAAATCTATCAAACTTCCAGTAGGGAAAAACACTCGACTGATTGTTGCAATACATTGCTAATTCTTCAATATCCAAAAGGTCAGCAACATACGGTTGAACCAGAACTTCACGAAATGTTTGCAAATTTGGGACAGCCATACTGATAAAAAAACTTTGACAAATGCAGCCAGAAGGTTTGTAAAAATTTGTTTACTTTTCTCACATCATGATTTTATACAAAATCAATTTTGGTTTTAAATATTTAACCAAAATTTTCATTCGATTTTAAAATTTATTCAAAATCCTTTTGTTGATTTGCTTGAGAACAGCCTTTCCTTTTTATGTATTTAACCTAAAAAATGCCGTTACCATAAATACAATAAATTGATAAGCCTACCTTACAAAAATATAGTTGATTTGTCAAACATTGTGGTATAATGGCTCCTCTGTGACTTGTTCCACCAGCCATTGCACCAAAAATTACCTCCTCAATGTCAAGAATAAAACCAATACTGCCTTGTATGCATTTAATTATAGGACACCAATCGAAGTGGAAAAAGAAAGCTTTGAGAATAATTTTTGAGAATACTTATACAGTCATCATCACGTCCTGAAAGCCAGCTCACATGCCTTGCTAAATCTAATTTTTAAAACAATGTGACGCTGTCCTAGACCCAGAACCTCGCGCGATAACTGACGTCCTGATTGACGTTGTGTTATGTTTGCTAAATCAGTCCAATACGAGCCACACATTTCTGCAAGCGGAAAACTTAATCAAGAGCTTTACTGCTACACAATGACCATAAAGGAGATCCATATAGCATAACAGGTTTTATAACCGCTTGATAGAAAATTAACCACTGTTTCTGTTTCAAATAGGGGCTAATATGACGCAAAAGCCCATTCCTTTTAGACAGTATATTACTTAGCTCGTCAATGTGCTCGTCATCAATGTACGTACATCATAAATCGTTATGAATCTTTAGCCCAAGCAGTTTGTAGGTTTTCACAATGTCAATTTGTTTGTTTAGATTAAGCTGAAAGTTTATGGGGTCTTGATCTAATTGCTTACAAAGACATTTTCCTACTGATATTATGGCTTTAGTTTTTGAAGTATTTATAAAAATTTTATTAATTCTTGACCAGTTTTCCACAATCTCTAAATCATTTGTCATTACCTGTTGAAGCGCAGGTATTTCCTTCCAGCTGGCACTCAAGGATAGAGTGGTGTCGTCAGCATAGATGAAACAGCAGGAAAGGAAAAAAACTGGTCCTAGAATTGAACCTAGTGGTAGTCCATTCTTTATAGGCAGCTGGTCAGAGATTATATTTCCTAACTTGGTAAATTGCTTCCTCTCACTTAGATATGACTTCATCCAATTGACAGTCGAAATGCTAGCACCATAAGCAGATAGTTTTTTCAATAAAATTCATGATCGATTATATTGAAAGCCTTCTTAAAATCAATGAATAATAAACTGGTCACCTCATCCATGTCCATATTTAACAGAATTTTGTCTGTTAGTTTGATGAAAGCAGTCTGACTAGAATAACCTGGCCTGAACGCTGATTGTAGTTTGTATATTAGGTTATTGGTGCGTAAATAATCAAAAAGCAATCTTGCAACATGTTTCTCAAGAACTTTCAAGAGAGCAGGCAAGATAGATATTGGGCGATAGTTGTTTGTGTCATTACGAGCACCACTCTCATATAAAGTTATGACTTGTGTCATCTTTCAGTTATCAGGAAATGTATTTGATTCAATGGAAAAATTTAACAATTTATACAGCGGACTTATGAATGTTGGAATAATTTCCTTAATGTTGTATTAACATCCAAACGAGAGGAAACAAATGTCAGTAGTTTTCTATCATCGTACTGGTCGTCACAATTATTATCTTGTCTGATATCTTCAACAACATTAGTAAAGTCATAATTTAATGTGTTTGTAATCACATTCCTATCACTTATTGTACCATTTTCAGTTTATAGTTATTTAATATTTACTGACGGTTTAGTTGTCCCGCTTAATGATATTAATGCCTTCCAAATGCCACCCAGGTTTCCTTTATTTTCGTCTATTTTATCGCAAAAATATTTCCTCTTTGTTTTCTAATTAGATTCGTGGTTTTGCACCTTGCCTTCTTATAATTAGCCCAGTTAACTGGTCTATCTGACTTACGTGCATTTTTCAATAAATTATCCCTTTGAATCATTAATATCCTTTGTCATCCAGGCAGGCTGGCTTGGTTTCTTAACACGTTTACTTTTTAATGGTATATGCTTATCGAGGACTTCATTAAGCATTTTTTCATTGTTCAGGGCAGCATTTACGTTGTTAGTTTCAAAAGCGGAATATCAGAGGTATTTCGTAGATCACACGTTGGGGATTTTTTGCTGGAAAATCGCTTGCTTGTGCCAGTCCCCCCTAAGGATATTTTCCGCGTGGCCATTTTATCACCACTTAATATCCATAAATCAAGGAGTGTGTCAATTTTCGTAGTTTGTCGGTCATTTGATAATGTTTCTCTTTCAGTGCTCGGTTGCATCTTTCTTTTCTTTTTAGGAATTCATAAACTGCAGGTCTTGGGTCAAAAACAAAAGTCCCTTTTTCCATTTAATGAAACTTGCATGATTGAGTTGATTGTTTCTGGTTTAAAGGATGCTTTCCCAGGTGTCTTGATATTGTTAAAGTGTGATACAGCTCTCTCAGTTGCCATGCTGTGTGGTGTCAACGTTAAGAATGTTGCTAGAGACTTTTTGTGAAGTCCACAGCTAGCCTGCGTCATTTTTCTCAAACGTAAAATGATATTGATAACTGATAAATTACCAACCCTTTACCAAAAGGGCCTATTCTATCAGGAAATCAAGGTTCACTACTGGGGCCTACAGTGGTGATGGGGGTTTATACGAGACAAGTTTAAATGTTTTTATACCTGTTGTGTTCCAGATTCATTTGTAAATATACTAGGTAGGATTTTTTCATATTTATTTTGAACCCGCTATAAGTATTATATTATAAACATTTTTGACATATAAGAGGGGAATTATATTATAATCACAAGTAAAAAAGTAAGTTGAAGATTTTGCGATTCCATATTATATATATGCCGATGCATTTGTTACTTCTTACTGGTATCTGCATCTGTCAAACAAACCAAAACTATTAATAATACATACAGACACCATCTTACTGTTGGTTTTACGCAAATGAATTGAGGCCAACAAGGCCACTTTGCCAAAATAACCTTGCAATTGTGCAGGTGTGAAAAGATCAAACTCACTTCGGATTAAAGTGCTACTGAAACAAAATTTTGGGTACTTTTTTTTTTCTTTATCGGATAATTCAAACTTTCCTGATCAATTTGGTATATCTTTTATCAAAATCGAATAATGGAAACACGAATAGATTTTGCCTCAAAGTTAGGTTATGCATGCAAATTTTTATTTCTGATATATGATGCTGGTGTGACGTAATTAAAAGGACGGAAGTCGAAGTAAGAGCATAGCTTTGCTAGTGTTTTGATAGATGCGCTGAATATATTCATGAATAAACATGAGTTTATCAAGCAGTGAGAGCGAACGCAGTTTCCAAAGCGAGAAATCTGACGCCGAAAATGAAAATTTGCATTCGGATTCCGGCGATGAGGATACACTAGTTGTAAACTCGGTTGTGAATCCTCACGAAAACGAGCCTCTGGCAAACGACACAGAGGAGAATTTCGTGTCTGTCGAAGACGACGCAGATGGCATCGACCCTCGGACGTTGGAAGCGAGATTCGAAGGAACGGCTCAATTGGAAGAATGGTAAGTTATCAAATTGAATTTTTTTCTCTTATTTCGTTGTGAAATAAATTAGTACTTCTTGTTTTATAGGCGCGCATGTAGCTTGTGTCGAACGGAATGCTTACAGATGCTATTGAATACCGATGTTGTAGAGAGGTAGGGCCTGCTTTGCATCAACTGGTGTTCGATGGCAGCATTGAAAAAATAAGCTGTGTCACCCTTCATGAGGAATATACGATGATGACCCATCCAACAGTCTTTAAAAATGTTGGCCTACTTTTGAGAGACAAAGATGGAAGGTCATACAAGCGCTGTGGGATCCATGAAAATGAGTAAGTCAATTTGACTCGGTCAATTTGACTTGGTCAAAATAGATACTTTTTGATAAGTGGATATTTTTTGTAGATACTTAAGAGCAGTTGCATACCGGTAGATTATTCGATGGCTGTGTGGATGCCTTGGTTGGGAAAATTCTAGACCTTTGCCTGCATGCATCTACACAGACATTAGAAAGAGATTTCCACTAGGAAATCCCAATGAATTTGCTGGTTACAAGTCTGCACAGCAAAGAAACTAATGAAAGTATGAAACATTCAACACATAATTATATTATATATCTTACACTGTAGTATTTACAATTATATTTACATAGAAAGGTTGCTTTTAAGACTGGTTGTCAGTTGATCCTTGTGAACATTGACTTTTTGAATGACCCCTCATAGGCTGTCCACATTTTCTCTAGCAAGGAGTTTTCCTTGGTTTAGTGGGAACTGTTGAAGCAGCTTCTTTTTCTAGAGCCAAAGCTCTAGCTTGCATCGCATCTTGTTCTTGATCTGCAAATATAAGGTTAACAATTTTTTTTGGAATTTTTAGAACATGCTTGTTGTATATGTTTGCATGAACAACCTACATGAAGGAAACAATGGAGTTGAAGGAAGTTGCTTTATATCCAACTGGCGTTTGATTGCTTCAGTTTTGGACAGTCGACCTGGGAAACTTGTATTCAAGGCTTCTGGGATGTTTTCCTTATATTTCCTTGTCACCTTGTCCAGGGTTTCCTCAGAACTAAACATCACAACCATTTTTATCTCATTAACATAGTCTGGAAAGATAATATCAAAGTACTTTGGTTAAACCTGGGGTTGATTATACATTCCTCTTCACATTGCTCAGCATCACCACACTTACTGTATGATGGAGCTGAAGAAACTGTTCTCACAACTTCTTCCCCAAATTTATATTTCGGGTATGTCACACTATAATACGGTGTTCCATTTTTGGTTGTTTTCGGTTGGCGGTTAAGGTTTTCATTAAAATGAAGTACTGCTAGGGTGTCTAAATGGAGCAAATCAGTTATATTATAATTAAAAGTTACAAGTGAAACAGGAAAGATATTCAATATCTTTGATATGCAATATCTATTGCATTAAAGATACACTATTTAAACTACAAGTGCAAACTGGTCATAGTGCAGCATTGAAGTAGAATGAGACAAACGCGACTGTCAGATATTGCCGCAGTCACTTAAAACTCAACTACTTCCATTAGGTATGGCTTAAACTAAAAGTAACACACACAAAAAAGAAACAAACGGTAAGGGAAAACATAATCATGGGAGACCCTGGTGTGGTAGCAGACTAGGCATCAAGCCCAAGCTGACAAATCTCTGGCATTGTTAGTAATTAACAGCATAACAGACCTCGGGTTTGTGCATAGTACAGCATACCCAATAGCTTAAATCTTTACTCCGCACAGCAACAATCGATCCAATGTGGATTGGACAACTTGTTGCACCAGAATGTTACATGTAAATGTTAAAATTCTAAAAAATGTTTATTATTCAACACACTTTCGTGTTCAATTGAACCTATTTGTGCAATATATATATATATATATATAATGCAATAGATAAGATATACAATATCTGATATTGTATAGATTTAGCAATAATTCTTTTACCTGCAGTAGGTGCCAAGCCATGAAAAGTGGGTCATCTTTGGATGCCAGCCATTTAATGTTGAATGAGAACCTTCTAGGCAGCTGGTTTGTGTTTCAGAGGATAGTCGTCTAACATCCTTTAGCATTGTTTTTTTTAGCCAAATGGAGGAAAGCTGCTGGAAGGCTTTTGTTCCTGCAGATGAAATAAAGAAAATCATAGAAAGAATAGAAGGTACAAAACTATCTAAAAGTTAATACATACCATTTTGAATCCAAAGACGATCATCAAGTTCGTCATGAGCACATTGTGGAAACAACTCATCAGGGTGATTTTCATGCTTGTTTGTAATATGCCTGACAATGTATTTCCATTTCGCTACAATCATATCCCCATATCCCATCTTTGTAGACATAACGCTCCAATACAAATGGGTACGGATACCTTTCATCCACAATGCCAACAACTCGCATCCTTTTTCTTTGCTAGCTTTCAAGATCTTTTTGGAAAGTCCTTTGGAAATATGCCACAAATCATTGAAGTGTTGGGTTTCCTTTTCAGTAGTGCTGATCCACTTTGCGATCCCTTTATGCCAATCACTGATAAATATTGGAATTTTCAGTCCATTATCCTTCAGAAATTGGAAGCACCGTTGAGCTCCATCCAATTCCATGGCATTGCTGCTACCTGACTGATTTGACTATACAAAAAGAAATGGAGGGTGTGCAACAACCTGTTGTAGTCAACATTGCTTATGAAACTCCAAACCAAGTAAATTGAACTAATTATGTATTGAATTAATTTGACATTTAATTTAAATAGTCTATAGTTTACCTGTCTGATTTCAAAATGAACAATTTTGGAAATACTATTGCAGAACATAGAGTAAGCACCATACTTGGCACTATGGCCCATTGAATCAAAACGACCATCGCCAGACCAAGTAGCATCCTTTATTTTCTTCAGTTCCTTAATAAGAGTTTTTGGTACTTTTCCTAATGCATCATCACAGAGGGGATCAGGAATTTGTTTTGGTGTATGTAATATGCTCTACTGGTAATTGAACAAAGGCCCAAATGCTTGAAAAGTAGAAACACCTTGCTTATACTAACACCTGACATTAAGATAGCAAAGCTTGTCATAAGGTTACCAGCTGCATGCCTTCCTAATACATATGGCTGACTGTTCCACTGAAAACTTTTCATAGGTCGACAGGCTGAACAACATTGAGTTACAACAGTTATTGAGCCATTCCTCTTGATATCTACTTTGGGATTTGGACCCTTGCAATTGAAGCAAAACATAGTAAACAGCAATAGTAGCATGCCGTAAAAAACAATAAATTTCGGTTCATCGCACGGCAGGCTACCAGGTTCCATCCTAAACATGATTAAATATACATTTCTGTAAGTTTAATTTTGTTTGTAAATCATTCATGTTCTCTAACTTACATAACAGTATTTAGTGACTGGGAATCATCAACATTTTCCGCTTCTGATTGAAACTGTTCGTATTCATACTGCTAGTCCATATCTGTATTATCCTGATCACTTACAATCTCCTGGATGTCATCAATATCAAAAAACTCATTTTCTTCTGTACTCGATTGACTATCCTCACTTTCAGCATCTGACTCATCACTTTCCTGAAGTTAATTCACAATAGAGGATTACAAACACTTGTTGAAAAAAAGGGTGTGAACTCTATTCAAAATACAATATAAGAGATTGTTAATATTTAGTATTGAGGTTCTAGAAAGAAGTCAATATATCTACAATGTTTAAACTGCCATTTAGCTTGTTTTTAGCCAACTTGTTTTTACAACTGTGTTTGCAAGAACGTCACATTTGCTGCACCTTCTATCTTTTTCTTCTGTATCATTTCTAGGTCCAATACCAATACTTTCTGAAATGTCCGAGACATTAGCATTTCGTTCGGCCTCATATTCAATATTTTCAACGGTAGGATCAACACCACTTACAATGCGAGCCACTTCACGCAATGCCTGTTCAAGATAATAAGTGATATTTTTAAATAACATGGTATTTTGCACTTGCGCTGTTGTTTATTTGTATTAATCTATACACACCATTCTGCGGTCCCTGTTACTCAAATCGGTCTCCGTAGAATTGTTTTCTATCGAGTCTATTGTTGGAACAGTGTCAGGGCATAGTTGTCGTCTCATATTTAGCGCTTTAGCGACCTCTACGTTCACAGTAAATGCGGAATTGGCAAAGTGCATTGAACACAGCACAGAATACTGTTGAGGAATGAATTTTGGTCAATGTCTTCTTACAAATGTTGTCCATTTATTCAGCCTCTCTTTGTCTTTCATAGGGAAACAATGTACAGAAACACCTTCTGTATGTTGGCTATTCGTGCAGCTTTTCTCGTTGGGCCATCCCGCAACACAGTATTGTCCTCCGCAAGGTTTTTTTGCATAATCCTGCGCGCTCGCCATATTTAACTTGCAGTGAATCGTTTCGTTCAGACTACCTAACAGAGTACAGACTAACTCCTCGGAAATTTATTCTTCTTATATCATTGCCGAGCAAGCAAGTTACAGTTTGTCTCTGATAATACTTGCGTGGGAAATAACCACAAAATGCGACAAGGATGCTGCGCTATTTCCCGAAAATTATCTATACTCAAGACCTTTATAAGTGACTGTGAAAGTGGGTTACCTGCGTGCATTAATTGTTTTGCTAATTTACACAATCTGCATGAAGGAAAGTTAAGACTAAGCTACAACTCGAGTTGAAAAGCAACAATTTTGTACATATCTTTATAGGTTTATAGCTTATCAAATTTAACCTTCGTCCTTTTAATGATGTCACGTGCGCAAGGTCAATTTCGCATCAAAACAAGCAAAAATACCACATTTGCTTGCAATTTTAAACACGTTCCCGTCTTCAGAATTCATTGTGCGATAGCTCAAAATGATCAGTAAAATGTGAAGAAACCGATCATGTTAAAAACACAAATATGAAAATTTTGTTTCAGTAGCACTTTAACTTACTGCACCTAAACCTAAACTTACTATATTAATTAAAGATATTCTACAGTAATAATACTTGCTTACAACTTGTGCGATCGGTGTGGGTAGGTTTTTTTTACTACACTTATTTTGTGCCATATAAATATAACTTGCACAAGATTAAAAAATGGGAATAACACTAGATCTTTATCAATCAAGAATTGGTTTGTTTAAAAATTTCGTGGAAAGGTGTGAAAGTTAAATGCAAATCAAAGGCAAATTTTGGAATGAAATATTATTGTTTTTTGTTTTAAACAGTTATTTTCCACATTTTATAACACAGTTGAAGAAAGCCTAAAAAAGTAATAAAGTATGTATGGGGTATTTGCAAATGATGTGCTATCAAGTTGTTTTTGTACCAGTTATTAAAATGATCGAATGATGTTGAGGAAAATCCTGATCCCCAAACCATTAGTGATATAGTTGATGCAACATTCACTGTATGTGGTGACTATAATCAGGGCAACTTTTTGGATAGAATGCTGGTAAGCAATGTGTTGCAATGTCACTCTGTGCTTTTATTTATAAAGAAATTAAGTCAGTCAATATTTGGGATAAATAAGTTCTTAACACTATATTAAATTATGGTAATGATTTATATAGTATAAATAGTAAGAGCATCAATAAGAGTTATGGACTATTAATAGATGTCCCCATGTTTGTTAGCATAGATGACCAGTGTAAAGGTTCTAATTTATTGCTTTGATTTTGTCTTACATAAACTCACATTAACGGTATAAAAACTCTCTTTTGATCTCACATATATAAAACGTTTTCTTCCTCCTCTTACGCTGGCTCGCTTTTACCGCGTGGTACTGGACACTACATTTCTCCCTAAAACTAGTTAGGTTAACAGAACAAACCAAATGTCAACAATAACTACACTTGTATAAACCTGTGATGTGAAACTTTGCAGTTCGAATGGTTGACCCACGTTTCAGTCACTTAACTACAGTGCTACTATTATTTACATATATATATATATATATATATATATATATATATATATATATATACATATATACATATATACATATATACATATATACATATATACATATATACATATATACATATATACATATATACATATATACATATATACATATATACATATATACACATATATACACATATATACACATATATACACATATATACACATATATACACATATATACACATATATACACATATATACACATATACACATATACACATATACACATATACACATATACACATATACACATATACACATATACACATATACACATATACACATATACACATATACACATATACACATATATACATATATACATATATACATATATACATATATACATATATACATATATCCATATATACATATATACATATATACATATATCCATATATACATGTATCCATGTATACATATATCCATATATCCGTATATATCCATATATATCCATATATATCCACATATATCCATATATATCCATATATATCCATATATATATATATCCATATATATCCATATATATCCATATATATCCATATATATACATATATATCCATATATCCATATATATCCATATATATCTATATACTTATATACACATATACACATATACACATATATTAATATATACATATATACATATATACATATATACATATATATATATATACATATATATATATATATACATATATATATATACATATATATATATACATATATATATATACATATATATTACGCTCACTGCGCATGCGGTTAGAGCGCTCTAGGAATTGTGTGGAGAGTCTCATCGTGAGACGTTCACCGTAAGCTTTATGCAACGCTCGCTTGTTTAAGTTTGAGCGCTCTGGTGACTCTACTATTCAATTCCAACAATATGTAACCGTACGTCCTGTGTCCCAAGTGCAGGAGTCACCATTGCGCTCTGGTGATAGCCGGGAGGGCACATTGTTTTACACATGTTATATATATACATATATATATATATATATAATTATATATATATATATATACATATATATATATACATATATACATATATGTATATACATATATACATATATATGTATATACATATATACATATATACATATATACATATATACATATATCCATATATACATATATCCATGTATACATATATCCATATATCCATATATATCCATATATATCCATATATATCCACATATATCCATATATATAATATCCATATATCCATATATATCCATATATATCCATATATATCCATATATATCTATATATATCCATATATATCCATATATATCCATATAATTATATACACATATACACATATATCCATATATACATATATACATATATATACATATATATATATACATATATATATATACATATATATATTATTATATATACATATATATATATATATACATATATATATATACATATATATATATATACATATATATATATATACATATATATATATACATATATATATATATACATATATATTACGCTCACTGCGCATGCGGTTAGAGCGCTCTAGGAATTGTGTGGAGAGTCTCATCGTGAGACGTTCACCGTAAGCTTTATGCAACGCTCGCTTGTTTAAGTTTGAGCGCTCTGGTGACTCTACTATTCAATTCCAACAATGTGTAACCGTACGTCCTGTGTCCCAAGTGCAGGAGTCACCATTGCGCTCTGGTGATAGCCGGGAGGGCACATTGTTTTACACATGTTATATATATACATATATATATATATATATATATACATATATATATAATAATATATATATGTATGTATATAGGTAGGTAGCTGTTTCGTACTAATTTTCAATCTCGCACGAAGTCCTTTAAACGTGCTGGTTCCCTCCGAGTATGTGCAGGACGCCATTGGGACTCTCGGACATTTACTTCTTTGCTTGACGCTGCTCTTGAAGCGACTGTATTAGATTTACCACTTGGCAACACAGACTCGCTTAGTGATGGTCTACTATCTTTGTCCCTGCCGTTGTAACTTTTTGAAGACTTTCTGTCCGCCTCTGTTGGTTCTCCCTCCTTTCACGGAGCTGGCTCGGGGGCCGTCTTGAAACAAGACGTGTTGCGGGTGACTTGCTTGTCGTTTGTCTCGGCAGTGATCATGCTACCATTCTTAGAAGTAACAATATCTGGTTCAACCTTGTAAAACAGAGCTAGTTTACTCTGCCTCTTCTCGTTCTTGACCAATACTCTGTCGCCAATGTTAAGGTCGCAGGGTGTCGCATGTTTCCTTGCATCTGCGTATTGCTTCATGCTGGCCTTGGCTCGGTTGTCATTCTGTTTTGCTGCGTGTTTGATTTCTTTAGTGGAAGGTGCAATTTGAGGTAGTCTCGTTTGGGACGTGCCACTGAACATAAGCTGATGTGGACTAAATCCTGTGGACGGATGTGGGGTTTTACAATATTGACGCAAGAATTTGTTAAGTTCTTGCTTCCAGTTTTTCCCTTCAATGACTGCTGCTCTTACAGCTTACATCAGCGGTTTATTGAAAGACTCGGCATTAGCATTGGCCCTCGGCCAATGTTGAGTTATCCATCTATGGGAGAAGCAGCTGTATGCTACGAACTGCGCGAATGTATTTCTCTGATACCCACTTTTGAATCTGCGAGAGACTTAATTTCGAACCACCGACCGTTTCGTACATATTCAATGGCTTTCATTAGAGTTTTATCTTGACTTGTAGCGTTCTTCACTTCCTCAAGAGACATAGCTGGAAAGGTAGCAGTTTTGGCAATAAAATTGAGGTAGTGTTCTGCGAACTTTTGCTGACGCGACATGGCTTTCACTTCAGATTGGTCCGGATGTCTGGACATGTAGTCTGCCGGGTTTTTTTCACCTGGGTGATACTCAATGGAAAACTTGTATGGTTGCAACCTTAACCCTCATATTTCAATTCGCAGTGGCAGTTTTGCCTTTTGCCAGATGCGTTCGAGTGGTTTGTGGTCGGTGATGACTTTAAAACTCGTGGCTCCTCTCACATACATGTTGAAATGTTCACAAGCCCCAACAACCGCCAAAGCCTCCCGCTCTGTCTGGCTGTATTGGGATTCGGTGTCAGTGAGAGCTCTACTTGCGAACGCTACGATTCTTCTATCTTGTTCCAGCATTGCACCTAGACCAACGGGACTGGCATCCACAATTAGGTCTATCTCTTTACTGGGATCGAAATATGCAATGACGGTATCAGCTGCTAGGGACTTCTTTAGTTGTCTAAATGTATTTTCTTCTTCAGTGGACCAGTACCATGTGACGTCATTACGTGTAAGACGTCAAAGTGGTTCGCTCGGCGTGGCATAGTTGGGGATAAATCGTGCAGAGTAGTTCATCATGCCGAGGAAGTTCTTCACTTCTGATACATTTACTGGTGCTTGTATTTTCTTCATAGAGTTAACCTTCTTTGGGTCTGGCGATACACCGCTCGCGCTGAATACCAGGCCGAAAAATTCGATTTTAACTTTGTTGAATTCGCATTTATCCTCATTTAGTGTTAGTCCTCTTTCTTCGAGTCCCTGGAGTGTAGCCTTTAGTGCGATATCATGTTGTTCCTGGCTTGTGCCGAAAATTAGGATATCGTCTGCAATGTTCTTCGCTCCAGGAATATCCCGAATAACATTGTGTATAGCTTCTTGAAATATCTCTGATGCCGAGCAGATTCCGAAATTTAGCTGCTTATATCGATAGAGCCCGATATGAGTATTAAAAGTTGTGATGTATCTGGAATCCTCATGTAACTCGAGTTGATGATATCCCGCACGTAAGTCAGGCTTACTGAACATTTTAGCACGTTTAGATCATTAATGAGTTCGTCGACAGTTGGCATTTGATGCCTTTCACATTGGATTGCTTTATTGGGCTCTCACATATCTACACACAGTCTTATAGCTCCTGGTTCCTTTTTCGGTGGTGTGACGATAGGCGATACCCAAAGTGTGGGGGTATCTTCAACCTTCTCAATAACATCTTCTTTCAGGAGCTTTTCAATTTCTTTTGCAACTTTGTCTCTTAGATGGAACGGTGTTCTATGCTGTTTTTGTGCCACCGGCTTAACCGTTTCGTCAATGTGCAACTTTACCGTGGTGTTCTTTAACTTTCCTATTCCTTTGAAGAGATTCTCATGCTTAAGGAGGGGGTCAGTGATGTTGTTTAAGGACAGCTATGAGGTCAAGTTCAATGGAAGTGGAATATCCTAGGAGTGATCCATGATCACCTGGGACGACATAAAATTCATGGCTTTGGATTTTCTTGTTTGTTTCCACCAGTAATTCACACCGGCCAACCACCTTCAATGATTGGCCACTACCATAGGGG
Organism: Dendronephthya gigantea; assembly: GCF_004324835.1. NCBI lineage: Eukaryota > Metazoa > Cnidaria > Anthozoa > Malacalcyonacea > Nephtheidae > Dendronephthya > Dendronephthya gigantea. The sequence continues at coordinate 381,265 of NW_021163081.1, forward strand.
TATAAGCATCTTGTTATCAGCTTTTTCTTTAAATTGGATTGACCTAACTGTTTGTAAACAGTTCCATCTATAATGTTAACAGAAACTCCTGTGTCAATTGTCACTTGGCACTTGACATTGTTCAATTTCACTGAGGTTTTAGGTGTTTTTTTGTGCACAAATTTTACAACGTATAATGTATAATTTACGTATAATGCGTTGGCTATGGCTCGCAGGTTCTCTTAATCCTCGTCGCTACTACATCCACACTTTTCATTTACAGTACAGTGATTCCTTTTCTGGATGATTATTAACATGTGACAACAATTTCCCTTTTTTTACACTTGAGAATTCTTTTTAACAAGGTCTTTCTTAATTTGAATTACAAAAGTTCTTTGTTACCTGTAGATATGAATACTGTAACCATCATAATGCCTTTTCCTGGTGTGTTTAAAGTGTTTGATTCACATGATCGGTATGGAATGCCATCTGCACTGGGCTATAGCTCAGTGAATATACTCAAAATCAGTGATTATACTCAGTATATACTCGAAAAATGAGTCATTGTTTTAAGATAAATGCACATTTGTCTTACATAAATAGTGGACTTATGGAGTAATATAGGTTTTCTATTCGCGATATACAACTTTGATTTAAATATAGACAGAGTTCTGTTTCAAGAATATACGAACTAAAAATATATTACCATTTCCGTTTATAAAATACAATAGACTTTTGTTTAGAAAATATAATACTTATGTTTTTAAAGAATATAATACTTTTCTTCAAAAAATATAGTACTTGTATTTCAAAAATATAATACTTTAATGACGCCTGAAGCTACTGCCGTCGGCGGATATGGTTTTCTATTGGAAAGTAATTACTACCAGACTTACCCATTGAACTGTAAACAAACAAGAATATTGTATAGAGTTCACTGGACTTACCAGAGGACTACCATAATTACTATCACTGCTACCCCCTGATTTTAGTGATTTATGCCAACAATAAATAGCAAAATGGCAGTTGCTACCACAATCGAAACAGAAAATGAACGAAATGAGTCCTTGCTAGCAGTCTTACATGCTGGGAAGGAGCTCTATCAAGAAATCAGGTGGAATTTTTTTGTTGCAGAACTTGATGTAGCTGAGCTACTTCAAAATCACGGCAACCAATTTATCAGTTGCCTAGTAATTTCGTATCGCCAATCCGGAAACAACTGATGGTGTAATATATGTTATTGCTAAATTTCAAAGACTTATATCTTGTCTAGAAGAGCGCTTTCAATCGTTTAATGAGGATGAAGTAAGTTATAGATGTCCCAACGAAGGTGTGTGTCATGGACGTGGTGGGCCAAGGCTTCTGACTCCCAAAGAACAATTGGAAGGTCTACAATTGCTGGATTTTTCATGGATATCCATTGCTAAAATGCTTGGTGTTTCTGAAAAAAATGATGTGAAAGGGAGGCATACGGCAACTCTTCAACTTATGAATGGTTCTATGCAAGTCACAGATGACCAAGTTGATGATTTTGTTAAATCTGTTTAGAGGTGTCACCAAGGTCAGAAGAAAGGATGGTTATGGGATATATCAGGGAAGGAGGATTTTATGTCCAGAGGTGCAGAATCCGTAAGTCTATTTGGCGTGTTGATCCAGTAAATAGAGAACTTAGACGTCAGACAATAACACAAAGAAGCGATTTTGTTTGTAAGAATTACTGATTCTTTTTGCTTTTTTATTAAACTATCAACTACCATCATGCATTGGGAAAAAGGGGATTTGTTTCCAGATTTGTAAGATTCATGCGCTGAATCATGTGAGTTCCAATATATACCACCAATGTATGTTCATTCCATCAATGACATAAAATCAATTTTAAGGCATCTTGATGGACATCATAAGCTTATCAGATGGCGTATTGTGATTCATGGTGCCATAGATGGGTATTCTCGAGCTATTGCATTTTTAAAAGCATCTACTAACAACAGTGCAGCAACAGTTCTTGACCTTTTTCTTTCTGCCACCCAAGTCTTCCACTATCCTCGGCAAATACGAACAGATTTTGGTACAGAAAATGTGCATGTGGCAAGAAATATGTTTAACAGATATGGACCAGCATCAAACCATGTCTTAACTGGCCAGTCTGTTCATAACCAACGCATAAAACGGCTATGGAGGGATGTCCACAATTACATTGGTACATTATATAAAAATATATTTTACTACTTGGAATCAAATGAAATGTTAGATCCTATCAATGAAATTGATTTGTATGCTTTGCATTATGTCTTCTTACCACGATTGAGTAAATCAATAAGAGACTTTGGTAATGCGGTGGAATAACCATCCACTGTCCAGTCAGCATAGACATACACCCTTGCAAGTGCGGACACAAGGATTTTATAACTTTGCCCTGTCAGATTATACAACAGTGAGAGAGGTTTTAGACCCAAACAATGTGGACTTTCAACATTATGGTATTGATGATGATGGATCCTTGCCAGAAGTACAAACAGAAAATTCTGTTCAGATACCAAGGTCAGCAATTGAACTTACAGTTGATGAATATCAATTACTTTTAGATAATCTGAATCCTCTAATTAATGATAATGACCATGGCATTACTGCATATCAATCAGCAAAAAACATTTTGATAAATATAATAAATGATAGAACATAACATTCAGCACAAATTCTAGTCTTTATATTAGTTGTCCAAAGTGCTGTTTTAACTGCAAATACGTAACAGAATGGAAACTTGTCATATAGACATGCTATATTATATCTGCATTTGACATATATAGTATGTATAACTGGCTACATACTGAAAAAAAGTCTGACTAGCTGTATACTAAATATTATATTGCTAAAAGTTTTAATATTCAGAATTGCCAGCTAGAAGCTCACTGTTTAATGTAACTAACATTTTTTGCAACACTGTGTCATACAATATTCTAGAAAGTAAAAACAAATAAATCTTAAAAATACACCATAGTTTACAATCCTTGAACCATAACTAAAACAAATAGTTTACATAACTTGAAGCAGAACATGAACCATAGCAAGAAACACTTTCCCATATGCATGTATATGCAATAATATATAAAATATTTCAGGCTTTGTAAAATCCACACGAGTCAAACAATGATCTTGACAAGAGCTCTTCGAAAGTGGTAGGATCTTCATGGCCTCTTGGCAGTGCAAGAGTCATAGCACATGTTGATGCATAGGGATATCGAGTAGTTTCCTCCTCTTGATCATAGAAAATAATACCTAACATATCCTGAAATCCCAATGGTGGAATAGCATCTGCTCCGGTAGTAAACTAAAGTAAATGTTCAAAGCAAACAGATATCGTTGTTGTATCACATGGATAAATCATCTGGCAATCTGAATTACAAGTAAAATTAAGGGTTTTTTTTACACCAGTATTCTACCACTCATGAGTAATAAGTTTATATATGACACTGGCAGATACATATGTAGGCTTGTTAGTTAACTCATTTACTGGCAGTATGTTACCACTGAGGAGTAAAATCATCATGCAGATGGGTGAATAAATCATGGTTATAATAAAAAATATTCATTAGAGGTTGTAAAATACACTTGTAAATGTACATTATAAGGTTTACCTACCATATAATACAATGCTGCTGTTAAACATTCAACAAAATACTGTACCTTCAACCTTTCTTAGGCATTGTTCCCAACAATAGATAGTTTCATCTTCCTTTAATCTACGGTTACTCCACTCTATTTGGTATAGTGATTCTGGATACAATTGCACTTTTTCCTACAGACTACCAACATCATTAAGGCCATCCTTGAACTGCTCAATTTCAGATGATACCCTATGTAAATTAGGTGTCAAAAAGAAAGTATTCTGTCATTAATAACCATTTTCATGGATATGTAATCTTGAATGCATGAGCTGGCATGTAACTGCAATTTAATTTAGTAGCTAATTATCACAGTACATACAATTCATAATTATAATATTTGTAAAAGTTAACTCCGATTAGATACAGGAAGAGCTATTAGCTTCATTTAAACAATATATTTCATTTGCATGCATGCAAAGTATGCCAAAGAGCTATATAAACAGACCTGTTACATACCTGTAAACCAGATACTGCTTAATTAAAGCCTTTACAATGAATTGCTTCTGATCAAGCTTAGTTGCATATATTCATTGATAGCCTTGGTTGGCAATATAATCCGCCTCCTCTTGTAAAAATTATTTGTATTCCTCTTCGGAATTTAAAGCCTTTAGCTACATATGAAAAATACATACAATAACAGGTATTAAATTGTAAGGAAAGAACTCATTACCTATTTATATCATAGTAATATAACAAAAAAAATATTTATTTATTAATTTATGTTTTTGAATCTAGTCTTACAGTAAAGCAATGAAAAATACCAAAATTCTATAGACTAACTAATCAGAATCAGATAAATTGACTGAAAATTCTATTAATTGTAACATAGACAATCCATGTTTTCTCTATGTAAAAGTGAACTGTTTACTATACCTGTTGCAATATTTTAATGAAGTCTCGATCAGTCAAAAATGTAAAGTCAAAGTCACACAATGCAAGGTAATTTTATTACCCACAAATTAGGTCATATAAAGTAGGCTCTAGACATCAAAGACCAGGACCATCCTGCATCAGTGACATTCCAACTAGCCTTCTAGCTAAGAAATATTTATTCTCCTCCAGTGGTTTTAGATTATGACTGAAAACCATGTGCCCTTGACTTCCCTCAAAAATTCCAGAGATATTACACAAATCCAGCATGATCAATCTGGGAAGAGAAACATATTAGCAATCAGTAATCAGTGTTTTTGTCACAGTTTGTATTGACAGATAGTGAATAGCAATTTGCCATCTATTGCTCATATTTTTATATTCAATGTAATGTTTTTTTCATAGCCAACTTTGTATATAATGTGTATAGTAGCTGCATGGACATACTAGCTTAGGCCAGCAATGCTTGGTTGGCTAATCGCTGTTGCAGCCTTATAATTTTTATGTATGCTAGCTGAATCCGTGACTACTATTGTTAGAGTGTAATGTCATATCAAGTATAGGTAAAGCTAATAAATAAACATTGTAGCTACTGTAGATTTAAAGATAACTCTGGGTGTTCAAATGAATGTTTGATGAAGTATTACAATACTACGTCTTGCTTGCTTAATTGCCCTAATAGCATACCCATGCAGTACCTAAAAAATTCTTTCCAAGGCCCTCCAGCATCAGTTGCTTCTTCTCCACTAAACTCCACTATAAGGTCTTTGCAGCTGTCAAACATCTTTAGTTTAATGGCATAAAAAGTAGTTGCAAAAAGTTTTTCCCTTCCAACAGTAATTTCATTTGGGTCACCACTTCTCATGCATGCCTGTTTGTGTTCACTCAGTATATCCTTCAGACTTTTAACTGGTGGTTTTGAATCCCTAAGAAAGACCATAAAGGAAATTTCCATTGACTTGTGGTAAGCCATTTAATGTTTTAGCAGTTCATAGTTTAGCATTATACGCATTTATTGCTTCATCAATTAAATGACTGTTGCTCCATTTTGCTTTATGCCTGACTGGATATGTGGTGTCTCTATCACATGGGTGTGATGAGTGTGCTAACATGTATAAAGGTGGTTGCACTACATATCCGGATGCACCAATCTGCACTGACATGGCATCGCACACTAAATGTGTGTGCAGAGGTGCTCATGCCATATTAGAACTATACAGTTAACTAAGGATTATTAGGCAGTAGGAAAACGTACACATTAATTTGTTCATCATCCATGGATGCCTGAATTGCACGCTGAATATCACCTTCCTGTTCTTAATGCACCTATCAATGTTAAGCTCGAGAGGGGGGGGGGGTTCAGGCAAAGGGTGGGGATTTGATCAACGAGCTAGTCTCCAGGGTTGGGATTTTGAGATGCCCTTTCCCCCTAATTTCCCGAGGATGGGGAATTTTGAACAACAATTCGTGATTTTATAAACGTAAAAGAGATTGGGTACAACTACATTCCTGGCGTGTTCTTGCGTGTTTCATATGCTGAAATGGTGGAATTAATACAAGACGAGGTGAGATGAAATTTAATCCTTTCAATCTATCAACTATTTAAGTTTATAAAATTGTACATTTATGTAGTTGCGCATAGGCTTTCATTGGTTTTTATTAATATTTGCGTCTTAGTTTGTTTTCTTGGCATATACATGCAAATATCTTTTATACATTATGAGGTTTTTGTTGACAAAAAACATATATTTATTAAATATGCTGTTTAATATGTAAATTTATATTGAAACTTGTCAGAAAAAAGGCAAAATTTGCCTCTACACGGCATAAACAGGCATCAGCGTTTGGGATGATGCAAAACTTTTATTAGTCGTGGCGACGACTCATAAATTACTGCGATTGTGGTCGAGAAGTTCACACCCCCCCCTGGAAAACCCCCCTGATTCCGCAGGTAGCGTCCTTAAGGCTCAGCCTAGCCTGCATGGCAGGCGGTCCCTGAAATCGGGCGAGGCGAGGACGGCGAAAGACCGCCTGCCGGGTTTGGCTATGTTTTTTAAAAACCCCGTCCACTGGTGGACGGGAATTGATGATTGGCTGCGAGTCTAATCCGCTGTCAATCAAGAGTAAATATTGTTAATATGTAACATAAAACTAGATCAAATTACTTTACATATTCCACGCGTCTGGTCATGGCGGAATTTATTGACGATTGTGTTCTCTCTGCTGTTTTAAATCGAAACGAGAACTGGTTCTTAAACGCGAGCAGGAGATAGCGGTTAAAGATTTACTTCTTGGGAAGCATGTTTTAGCCGTTCTCCCCACTGGTTATGGGAAAAGCTTGATTTTTACGTTGTTCTTGTTGGCGCAAGAAAATATGGCAAAAATAAATAAAACTGAACGCAGTAGCATTCTTGTTATTTCTCCTCTACGCAGTATTATATATAGAAGATCAAATAGCTGAGATGCTTTCGATGGACTTCTCAGCGGTGGAACTTTTGGATAAAAACGTTTCAGAAGTCGTCAAGTCTCCACCGCAGTATATTTATGCAAGCGTGGAAAGCGCAATCAATAAAGCTTTTCTTGATTCGCTCAAGAACAGCAATTCTGCGATTCATCGATCCATTGCTCTTATTGTCGTGGACGAGTCTCATACTGTGGAAACGTGGACGGGGAAAAGGTAATTAAGATAAATTATATTTTATCTCTAATATTTTTTTTGTATTTTTGAAAAAATCACTTGGTTTTATGTACCTTGATAGAAGTAAAAGAGGATCAAGCATCCAGAGTGAAGCATTCAGAGATGCTTATGGCAAACTGGCAATTCTGAGATCAATGTGTAAAGAACGTGAGTAGTTAAATTTAAATACAAATTTTATAAAAAGAAAAGCATGGAAACAAGTTAGTCATTTTGTGACAAAAATTTTGAATACACCTGTCATTCTTTCATATTGTCATAATTTAATTGCAATAGCCAATAGGCATTTGTGCACAGATTTGTGTAAGGTTAAGTAAATCAACCCTAACCCTATTCTAAATTTGTAACATTTTTCTCTAATATAGGAACACCTGTTTTAGCACTAACTGGCACTGCTGATGAGGTGACACAGAAGGTCATTTGTTCCAATTTGGCAATAACTGATGCAACAAAGTTGTTTGTCAGTCCAAATCGAACAAATTTGAGATTTGACATAAACAAGGTGCCAAAAACACTTATGCTTTCCAAACTGGATTGGATTGCCAACATGATAAAACAATATGTCATGCCAAAAACAATTATATTTTGTGACACAATCTATGCTCTTGCCCAAGTAGTGAACTATTTACAAATGAAACTTGGCACATATGCATTCTACCCAAACAGCTCAAAGAAGAGAGAGGACTGTTTGATTGGCATATTTCATTCAATGATTAAGGAGAAATATAAACAACGCATTTTTGAATCTTTAAAAGGAAGTGGTACAAAACGAGTTGTGGTTGCTACATCAGCTTTGAGTATGGGCGTAAATTTTCCTGACGTAAAATATGTGGTGATGTATGGTCCACCAAGGAATCTTTTAGATTTTCACCAGCAAGCAGGGCGAGCCGGGCGAGATGGAGCATTAGCTCATACTGTACTGTTCTATTATGGCCAGCAAGTTGCACATGTTGAGAATGAGATGAGAGAATTTCTACAATCATCTGATTGTTTTCGCGTAGCAAGCTACAGTAAATTTGATAAGACCATAACTCCTTTATCACCACATCACATTTGCTGCAATACTTGTTCTAAGAATTGTGAATGTGGGTCATTGGAGTGTAAAGTGGTTCAAATTCCCCATGAACAACAAACAATAACTGGTGATGCAATGTTACATGTATCTCCACTTCGCCGGTCCGTAAATGAAGAAGATAGATCTCTACTGAAAGATGCACTTGAAGCTCACCAGACACAGTTTTCTATAGGTGGAAATATAACTGCTTTTGGCCTGTTATCATGCTATGGCTTCTCCAAAGAAGCTATTTCAGATGTGCTGGACAATTGCCACAAGTTGTTCACTATTAAGGACATTTTATATTGTGTCCCTGTATTCTCTACAGTCCATGCTAAAGAAGTCCTTAGTGTAATTAATGAGGTGTTTGATGACATTGATGAAAGCACATTTCAAAGTACTGATGATGATGGTGGCACTACTGATTTCAAACAATTTTCACTCGATGATCTGCTGCAAAGTGAATTCAATGAAACTGCCTTGGCTGAAGATTTGAATGAGTATGACTTTATTTAATTGTCTAAGTATAATTTCTGACTGATTGTGCACCTATTTACATTGGAAATTTGAGTACATATAAATACATAGTGAAAAAATATAGAATGATTTTCAAACTGTCTTGTGTTCAGGCTGTTTCTAATCTCTATAGGCAGAATCCCATGTTTTGATATGACCTTTCAACCATGCATGTAAATCCCTATAGTTCAATCTTCCAAGAAGTGTTTTTGGGAAGTTTGCAAATGTTGGGTGACCTTTTCTGCCTTTGCAAAATTTGAAAGCATTTATTTTCACAAGATCCTTAGTAACTTGGGCTACAGCAACTTCAGGCTTGCCTTTGGATCTGTAACCAATATTAGAAGCAAGGTCACAGTCCTGGTCTATTTCATCAAGAATTGCTTCCATCTCATCGACAGTGTTAGCAAGCCTTGCAGCGGATGCCTCATTTAGGTTTGCACCTAGAGATCTCCACAAGGTTTTAACAATCTTGTTCAGTTGCTCCATTCTTAAATCTAAGGGAATGTTTCCTCCCTTTATTCCATGCTTGTTAAAAAACCTGTTCCACTTCAAGTTGTGTGCATCATATTTTGAAAGAATGCCATTAATCTTAACAAGTAACAAAAGCACTTCATATGCATACTTGGTCTTGCCATGTTCTTTGAATAGAAGGAGTGCCACTTTATACACATCAATAAGTCTTTCCCCATCACCCTCTTTTATTCCATCATTGAACTCCATTAGAAGGAGTCCAAACGTTAACTTAGCACAGTGGTAATTGTAAAGATTGTCCTCCTCTTGACTTTCATTGATTTCAATTGAGTGGGTTGAGTCAGAATCAAATACTTGGGAATGCTTTCCAATTTCATGTCTGAAGGCAAGACATATGACACAATTAGTATGATCCACATATAACCAAGGATTACTTCATATTTAATTGAATTATCTATATCCATTACTTATGATGATGTAGAATATACTAGGACACACCCCCATCTACAGTAATAGTAACCAAATTCATCTCTTTCCATACCACTTTCTTCATACACTTGTTTAATTATTTTGTGTGCTGTAACTTCATGCCTGTTAATTTAGATAGATTAGTTGTTATTAAAAAATAGCATCATAACACATGTTTGATGGCCATGTAAAATTTCTTGGTAAAATTTCTTTAATCATGTTGCCCATGTCTAAAGAATACATGTAATTTTTTATAATAGTACACATATCGCTACAGTACATAAATTATGCATACTGAAATTGATTAAACCTAAACCTATCCTAGCAGGCATCAGAGAGCAACTTAACAAACATTATATTTATTCAAACTTTTAAATGATAACTAGCTAACCGAGAGACATGGGCAAACACTCTGACAAATATTGAGAGATCCAAAGCATAATACAAGTGTGGCATCATACTTGATCAAGTAGAAAAATTACTTACTTAACCCTGTTTGAATGGCTGATATATTTTACTTTGCATCCAGGTACTCTACACACGAAACCCAGAGAACGGTTCACCTCTATTTCTCTATTCTGTTCATCAAATTTTTCAATTTTCTGAACCAATGTGTTCACATCCACTTGCATCACATACTTGTCAACAAATTTTGCACATGTCTCCATCAACCATTTTCTTTGAATTTCTCTTGTGACACTGTCATCAGGTACATCAAATGTAGGATGATCTAAATGTAAAAACAATTTGGAACCCTCATATCACTTGAGATAGTACCTTACAGTGTCTATCCAAAAGGCATTGTGATTACAAAAATTGCATACAATTTCAGTAATAGTTAGAGTGTTGTTTCCATTCATCAGTAACATTTGAAAGAATATCTAAAGTACATAATTATGTGGTAACCAACAATCATGTTGTTTTATATAATATACAGTTAATGTCCAATTAATGTCCAAACTGAAGACAAACCAAAATGTGCTCCAAATGCAATAAAAAATTCAATTACCTTCCATATTCAACATGCCACACATTTCCATAAAAGATGCACATATATGTGCTTCTGTTTCACAAAGATGAAATTCTTTATATTCATTGTAATGATTCTCTACACCTTTTGAAGCATTTGTTTTTCCAGTCCTATTCATACTAGCTTGAGACGTTCCAATTTCATTCACGGAAGAATGAGATGAGAAGATACTGAATTCAATATAAAAAAATGAGAGACCAACAAGGTTTTCAGATTTATGAGATATGGCTTTAAAGCTTAGAGGTCGAGGGATTACAATATTATGGGAGAATCTAACCTCTCAGATCTGAAAAAATTTAATTTATCAGTTTTTTATAAAATTACCATATATAAATTCAGTTTTGCATGCCAATCAGCGAACTCTGTCTCAATTCCATCCAGCCTGTCCCACTCTGTATCCCCATCTTGCATGCTCCACTTCGCATTTCTTGATCTTTCCTCAAAAAGTTGATCTCCATGCAATGGCACTTGTTCCAGTATAATATTCCCATCTTCACATTTCATAGCTGGAACATACCTTTCTCAATTTGTTTGCAAAAGTTGTACCATCTCACTTGCAACATTTGAATTTGCAAACTGGATCCCTAGGCAACACTATATAGAATAAAGCCATTAAAAATATATTTATAGAACCAGGCAATGCACTGCGGGTTGAATACCATATACATTCAGGTACCATAATGGAATAAATTGTTTAGATAATTATATTCACAATTGAGCCTTTGTCTGCTTTTAAGGACTTTCTAACATGCAGGCTATTAGGGTTGATGTGATACTAAATTAGATTGTTTAAAAAAAAAAATTTAAATTTATTACCGTTTCTGACTTATCAGCCATCTCTTTGGAATACTTGTGCTGAATATGGTAAACTAGAGCTCGCTTGAGATGTTTAAATTTTCCAAGATATTTACATATCACTCTTGCGACTAATGCAGCCCATCTTGTCTTCAGGTTTTCTTGTACATCTTTACCTGGCAGTAGCTCTATTAACTGGATCTCTTGTAATGGTTTCTGTGGTCTTGATCTGTCTAGTGATGGTTCATTTACACGGTTTAGAATTCCATACTGTTGGGTCCAATGAATAGACCTATTCTCGTGTAATTGCTGTGTTTGAATTCTGGCATGTATCATTATGTCAATGTTGTCACCAACCAATCTGCACAAAAATAAAATTATTGGACTACCACAACATTACTATCTTCAACTCGCCACTTCTACTACAGTATATAGAGCAAAAATATAACATGGCAGATTATTTGTTATTTTAATGGCAGATTTACTCATCTGGTGAATATTGGACTAGTGCTGCCACGTAAACTTAATAAACTAAATTAATAAATATCTTACTTGTATGATGGCAGCTTTCTATGGTGTTGAAGCTGTATTGCAGATTCTAAATCTTCTTCACTGACACAAGACAAATCATCATTACCATGCAAAACAAGCGTTTTACATTGTTTATATGTATCTTCACCAAACATCCTGTACCCCTGTCTCTGACATATCCACCACCACCTCCAACTCCATGTCGTCTTCTGCATTTCTGGAAACCACATTCGTCACTTGTTTCTCTTTTACTTCCTTCATAAGCAACTCAGCAGATTTGTTCAATTCAATTTCTTTTTTCCACAAAAGAAGCTTTCTTTCACAACCTTCTCCCATTTTCCTTTCCATATCAATTATCATATCTGGAGACATACAAACACCAAGTTTGTGTAAGCGACGAATGTCTTGATGTTTTACACCACTATGGAAAAGAATTGCCGAGATTCTGTAAGCAACTGCTGACATCAATTGATTTCTACAACGGGCAGCAACTGCTGAAGATAAAGCCATGTAGTTTATTTGCTTGATACTTTGACTATTCCCACCAGGTGCGTTACATGCCCCCATCAGGCATGACATCCAGTAAGGGCAAGACAGTCGGACTTCTGCTAAAAAAAGCTTGTTTGAAAAAGACTCCAGATCAGTGGGATGACATTGCTTGAGCATTGACTCGAAATCATCACTTTTCGAACAATAATCATTAAATTCCGCACTAACTGTCCTTTTCAGCGGATCGAACAGTTCTGTTTTCAATTCCGGATGCTTGAAGATTATGTTAGCTGCGGGTTTCCATTTCTTCAGAATGAGGTTGATTATTAAGGACTTTGTCGTATCATCAAATGATTCATAAGTTTTTACAATCCCGTTGGGTTGCAAAACTACCGTTTTTAGTTGCGTCGTCGGTTTCTCGTCGTGGTGATCTACATTTAGGGCTGACAACAATGGGTCAAGTGTGCTATCGTTTTCTTTTGGCAGTGTTCCCGTCGATTCCGCGCATTCGACATTTTCTCTAACAAAAAGAGCTTTCTTCGCAGGACCACTTCGGCTAGGCGGCTTAGGCCCATGAGCTGCTTCGAGTTCTGTTCTTCTTAAGGCTTTCTTAACGACAGGGCTTCGTTCGGGGGACAGGACGGTCGTGGGTAATTGACGCTTTACAAAGGTTTCTTTGTTCGATTCAGCGATCGCGTTTATGTCTCGCTTTATCAAAGAAATCAGCTCGCTTGCGTTTCGAATCTTTCGCCCACACGGTTTACAAACTCGGTCGGATAGTTCCGTGGAAGAACTAACTTCGATACCTAAATGTAATGAACACAACTCGGCCAAGGTTTCTCCACTGACGAATTCTTTTCTTCTGGATGATTTGAATAAATTCTCCGACGATATATAAGACACCTTTGCTATTGCCCCATATTTTAGCTTCAACGCACACTTACACAAACGGCAGTGCTCATTTACATTTTCTGCGCTTGCTTTTTTACCTCTTGCCCTGGTTGTAACTTTCTTTGGCGTTTCTTTTGACATATTTATATATATTGAAATTTCATTTTTCCTACTACATTTTGAGCGATTGTTTCGAGGAACAGAGTTGAATAAATAACCGGAATATATAATAATCCTAGTTACTCAATAACACAGTTTTGCTATTAATATATTAGCTGTTTGTTGATTGGCTAATTGTTCCCAGACAGAAAAGGGGCGGTTGACAAAAAACATAGCCGAACCCGGCAGGCGGTCTTTTGCTGTCCTCGCCATCAGTGTCCTCGCCTCGCCCGATTTCAGGGACCGCCTGCCATGCAGGCTAGGCTCAGCCTAGATGCGGGCACGCGCTATGCACATGGTTAAATTTTTGCCTGAAGCGCCATGCTAGCTACGGTATTTTGCGTTGAAAAAAAACAAGGAAGAAACCGAATTGCGATGTGGTTGTTAATAGGTCTGTTAATGCTCATTGTGCATACAAATACACACACCGAGCGCAGTAAGCCTACACCAAAAGATGCCGAGCGTTTCGATACGGGCTGTTCTGTCGCTCTGTTGATGAAGTGAATACGTTGTTGCTTATCTTGAAGTTCAATTGCTATGAATATGATTATACAAACTATTCAAACTTTCTGATCAAATTTGCAATGTCAATACAATCTTGCGAGATCTCTCTAGTATCTATTGAAAGTTCCTGTATAACAACTGTGTCAAGGAAGTATGTGACGATGGAGTACAATTCCAGCAAGCTCATGAGCGAAGGCGAGAAGGCAAAGCTATGTCCTAGAGGTACTCACGTTGATATTTTTAACAGATCTAGACCCAAACTAGCAGGGAAGTACGGCAATGGCTGTCGGTGTCATTGTTTTCGAAGAATAATACTAATTGCCATATGTACGACGTTAATCACAGTTGTATTTATATTTGTGTACAATTATTACTTTACGTACTGCATAAGATTTGAGGACTATGTTGATCAAATTAAAGAGAATAATAAAATCCTATATTATACCATAGTGTTCTTGTGTAAATTCACCATACATAGAATTAGAGGTTCACGAGAAACTAAAAGTTCTGACATAGTCCATTTAGGAAACAATGTGGGACTAGCCACTGAAATAAATTGGTCAGATACTTCTATAGTCAGTCGAAAAGATTTAAGCCAGTTAAGATCACGCTATGCCAGGTTTGTTAACGAGAAAAGCTTTGAGATGTCCGTTTACTCGGTGGCGATCAAGGGCGAGGCGAAAGTGAAGTACCATGTTTATGTTAGACACCGTGATCGAGAACCAACCAGAATTCCAGCGAAGAAACTAAATCGTCTGCTTGGAAAAAGTAGAAAGTTGAGAAAACTAGTTTGAAGGCGGGTTAGAAAGAGCGTACCGAGCTCTTCTCGCATCTTTCGTTTACTGTATGCATCAAGTCGTGAACGCTGTAGACTGCTGAATGATCAAATAATGTATACTTGTCAGTTGTTGACTCGTAGGAAGTGTCCTATTCGTCATGATCCAACTAAACTGTGTTTCCAAGGCCAATGACGTTTTAAAAATAACAAACGAAAATTATGCAAAAATAAAAAAGCTGTAAATGGAACTACTTGCTGTAAGTGTAATATTTACAAAAGCCTGAGTCATTTTATTAACTGCTGCAGGTATAATCTTAGTGGAGACATAGAAACAAATCCTGGACCTGTATTTGTTGAAGCTACTAGAACTATTCATGCACCTTACAGTCAGGGTAATATTAATGTGTTTGGTACTAATGCAGGGAGGCAATGTACAGCTATGAGTTTATGTGCCTTAATATATAAGTACACTTAAACAGCAATAAGTGACTCAGAAGACCTCACAGTAATTATGGGCACTGGTAATGAACTGTATGGTGCTTTATCAAGATTGTCTGGACAAACATATTTACTGTTAAGTGAATTACCTAACATGGTTACAGTACTAGATACAAATTACCAGCTGGAGTTCAGTGGGAGTTACACTGGTAATCTACATGCGGTTACTATTGATGATAACATTCCATATGTTATGCCATTAGCCTGTGCTGTGCGAGGTTTGTTGCGACAACGTTATGGCTCATTTCTTTTGACAATCGGATGCAACACTGTATCAGTTTATTTGATGCCAAATGGCTCACTTAAAATATTTGACTCCCATGCAAGAGATTCATTTGGTATGGCTAATCCACATGGGACATGTGTATTGTTAGAAGTAACTTCAGTTAATAATTTAACTGAATATTTCAAAACCTGTTACTACAGAGGTGATATTTTGTTTGAACTGAAAGGTGTTAAAATTAGTACTAATGACCAAGCTAAAGAATTCACAAACAAAAGTCTAAAATCAAATCAGTTTGTACCAACATCCGATGCAAAAAATGACAAACCTTATGTTGCATTTGAAGAATTGTGAGCGACCAATTCTGAGCGACCAATTAGATGAGGGACTCAAAACTAACATGCTTGAAGAAGAATACAAATCTTGAGCTCAGTCAAACAGAAAATTAATGAGACTCTTGATCCATCTAAAGCAGATTATGATGCTTCATTAACTGAGACAGATATTTTAAAGTATTTGGAAATTGAAGAAGATCAATATTACTGGGCACGATCCATTTCTCCTGATTCTGACTTTGAGTTGCACCTTAAAAGACCTGTAGATAGCTGCTTTATTAATAACTATTTTATAGCTGGAATTAAGGGCTTTGCAGCAAATGTTGACCTACAACCTGTATTTAACCATTATAAATGCATAACATATGTATGTTCATATTTTACAAAAGATGAAACTGAATGTTCTCAAGCTATTGTTAATGCAGCAAAAGAAGCTAAAGCTGAAAACATGGGTATCAGAGAAGGCTTGAAAAGAGTTGGTGCTGCTTTTTTGTCCACCAGGGAAGTTAGCTCACAGGAATGTGTTTATAGAGCAATGCCTGAACTTTGGTTGAGAAAAATATTCCCTGGAACAGTTTTTGTCAACACAAATCTTCTAGAACAAAGAGTACGGGTCACTAAAAATCAAGAAGAGCTTGATGAACTAGATGATGATAGTACTGATATTTTTAAATCAAATATTATTGAACGTTACATCATTAGGCCAACATCCATACCCATAGTAGCCAGGATGTGTCTTGCAGAATTTGCTGCATATTATTATAAAGATTACAAAGTAGACTGTGAAACACAACATGCTCAGCCAGATGTGCTAACAGATGATGTTATTGAAAGTCAAAGTGCAACTAGTACAATGCAACACCTTCCAAAAAAAATTAAATTGCTTAACAAAAATGAATACATGAAATGTCGAAAAGTCAAAGCTGTGTTAAGGTACCATACACCAAGTAAAAAGAAACAACCAGAATTGTACTTCCACCATTTGCTTGTGCTCTATTACCCATGGCGAGATGAAAATAATTTATTAGCTAATGATCAAACATATGCATCCAAGTTTTATGAAGCAGATGTCCAAAAAATTGTTGAACACAACAGATCAATATTTGAACCAGACGCAGATGCTATTGATGAAGCATTTGAGGTAATGAAATCTAAGGAAGGCAAGACTTACCAATCATTTGATTCACTTAATGATCAGGAGAATGCAAACATACTGGATGAAATGCCTGATGATTTGAACCCAGATGAATCCTTCAATGAACAGTTGCCTTCACATCTTGATCCTGCAGGACAATGTAATGATCAGTCTGCTTCTGGAGCTATTGCAACCTACCACCAGCCAACAGAAATAGCTGATGATACATTACGTCAAAATGTGAGATCATTAAACAAGCAGCAACGTCTTGCTTATGATACATTCCTGTCAGGTGTCATAACAAAATGAAGAATTTAAACAGCCTAAAGCCAGTCGAAGTACAACCACTGTACCTATTCTTGACTGGAGGTGGTGGAGCTGGGAAAAGCCATGTAATTAAAACAATATACCACACAGCAGTTAAGACATTTAGACACCCTCCTGTTAACCCTGAATTACCAACAGTACTGCTTATGGCACCAACAGGTGTAGCTGATATAAATATTGAGGGGACAACAATTAACACTGGTCTTGCTATTCCTAAAGAAGCTGGTGATAATGTGCCTCCATTGTCAGACCAGAAAAGAACACAGTTAAGATTAACATTATCTGATTTAAAGCTTTTTATTATTGATGAAATTTCTATGGTGGGAAATACAACTTTGCTTCATATTCACCAGAGACTCAAAGATATCTTTGGTACGCCAAACTCTTTCTTATTTGCAGGCATATCTATTATAGTTGTTGGTGATCTTTGTCAACTGCCGCCAATACGTAAAAGGTTTGTTTTTGATACTTACAGAAACGATATTTATAATTTATGTCATCCGTGGAAGGTCTTTCAAATGATAGAGCTTACTGAAATCATGAGACAAAGAAATGATCAAGCATTTATTGAACTTCTCAACAGGGTAAGAACTGCTACACAAACAGATAATGACATCAAGGTAATCCAATCAAGATCAATATCCCCAGATGATCCTAATTATCCATCAAGCGCACTCCATATTTGGGCAGAGAACTCACCAGTTGATGACCACAACAAAGCAAAATTAGAACAACTTACTGGACCATTGTTTGTTCTCAAAGCTAAGGATCAATTTCCACCAAATGTCAAGAAACAATATAATTAATAGGGTTCTAGCAAGAAAACGATCTGAAACAGGAGGGCTTAATTATGAAATTCATATTAAGAAAGGTGCCAGGGTGATGTTGACAACCAATATCAATATTTCTGACAGACTTATCAATGGACAAATTGGGAGTGTGTTTAAAGTTGATGTCAATCCAACTAATCAGAAGGCAACAGTTCTTTACATTAAATTTGATGACCCTAATGCTGGTAAAAATCTGATCAACACCACTAGCAATGTAATGGCAAGAGAACATCAAGTTGTCCCAATTCAACCTGTATTGGCCAAAATCAAAATAAGACCAGGTAAACCATCTTCTCCAGAAATACAGAGAGTACAGTTCCCTGTAGCACTAGCTTGGGCATGTACAGTACATAAAGTACAAGGATTAACTCTTGATCAAGTGGTAGTGAGCACTGAGTTAGTAAAGCAGAGATCATTTAACTATGGTCAAATTTATGTTGCCTTAAGCAGAGCAACGTCTTTACAAGGTCTTTATATCTTAGGAGAGATATAGAGTAAACATGTAAAAACGAACCCTAAAGTACTAGAAGAATATGAAAGACTGAGGAATAAATGTGTTATAAATTGCAATTCAGGCTTGCAAAGAGACTGTGATACTCTAACCATATCAGTTTTGAATGTGAGATCTCTTAAAAGACATTACATTGACATTAAATGTGATTCAAGACTTTTTACTAGTGATGTCATTGCTCTTACTGAAACTCAGTTAGTTCAAACTGACTCTGACAATGAAATTACCAATACACTTAGATAGTCCCTTTAAACTGCATCGTCAAGACCATATCAGTGATAAATATTCAAGTATGGCACTATGCACAAGAGGTAGTGTTGACATCAGAGATTGTGAATATTTTCCTGCACTGAATGCAATTAAATATGAACTGATTAACAGGACATCCAAGAAAATACAAAATGTTCTTCTACTTTACCGGAAACAGAACTCTAATGTGTCGCAATACATAGAATGTTTGAGATATATCCTCACAACTAACACTGTTGATATTGTTCTTGGTGATTTTAATATTAATTACTTCAATGATAATCAAATTGAACATCTTAGATCATTAATGGAGTATCTAAATTATATTCAAATTGTCACAAAGCCAACATTTCTATCATCTGGAAGCCTGCTTGATCATGTTTACATGAAATCAAGAGTTGAAATAATTGAAAATCATGTAATCAGTGTTTATTATTCAGACCATGATGCTGTTAGGTTTACAATAAAATTTATGTGAATATTTAAATATCTTAACTTCTGTACTGTCTACATATAGGTAGTAGGACAATAATGTTAAGCAAAGTTGATGATAAAAAACTTGGATGAAATATCTCTACTTGTACATAAGCAGAGTGAACCAAAATTCTAATCGTAACTATTACCATGCAGTCATGATCACTGAGCTTCACTTGTCTTTAACTCATTTTCCTATTTACAGATCCACTCTAGTCACTCTAATTCCCTCTTCATAAACTTGAGAACTGGTCTGCACCAATTAATGATGCATTATAATGTATCAGTCCTGAAAAGGAGTTTCAAGACTGATTATATAAAATTTGCACATGCATGATTGAAGGTCCATGTGGCAACATGGTAAGTGATTATAACTTTAATGTGTCTGTATTCAATTGTAAATAATGTTACCCCCGGCCAGACATTGACAATTCTACAGTGTAGCATGCTAAAAGTTTGTGGTAATTATTTAATTACTCCGCCTGCGTATGCGCAGCGGAGTCTTAAAATGCCATGGTCTTTTTTCCTTTTCGTCGTAGTCGTAGTAGTTTTGGGCGACAGAAGTTGGCATTTCTACAGGTAACCCAAACGAACTTCATTTCTGACCGAGAAGCCCTGGGTTACACGGATGAATTATGTACATCAGTTGGCATTTAGGGAGATTTGGGGGTGATTTTGGGCAATATTTATTTTTCTTTGTGTGATTGTGTTCTTGTGCCTCGTGTTTGAATCGACGTTCTTCCCTCGTGAAAAATATGAATGTCGAATTGAAACAGTTTTCAGAACCATGTTCAACAACTAAAAAGGTAAGTTGTTAAGATTTAGATTGTATTCATATGCTGTGGCGGTAATAGCATAATAGTATACCCAAGATTTTCTGTTTTATAGTTGATTTAGTGATTCACGTTGACGTAGTGTTTTAATACAAAGTTACAAACTATATTCAAAGTACTGTTTGCTCTCAGAAAATATTATACATACTACAAATTTAGCGACCCTGCATGTTTAAGAATTCGATATTTCTATTTACTAGAGTCTATTTTAAAGCCTGTTTTATGCCGAACCAAAGTAATTTTAGAATTTTAAATTAAGTTGCCAAGCTCTGTCGTATTTCAGATTACACCATGACATTCTTTTAATCACAAATATTAAATTTCTTTACTATCTTGACGATTACACTGCAAAAACTGCCCAGGTAACACAAGATTGCATGGGAAAACTCTAAAGTATTAAATTACCACTATAAAAAATCGATACATGGTGGAAGACTTTGCCCAGAAGCGTGGCATATAAATATGAGTAATCATGCTCTGAATAGGGACGACAGTACCCATTTGCCAGAGAAATATGCATCTTATTGGCAGGTGACATCATCCCTTGGGTATCTAAGAAGCTTTGATTCCAGCTTTAGATCACCCCTGATGAAGACAGTAGACTGGACTGTCGAAACGTTAGGTCCTGATTACAATTTGACCAGGTTTTGTAATCATTTATATAAACCAGAGTAGCGAGCGATAATATTGAATTTGATTTGCCAAACATATAACACCCTATTTTTGTTCTAATTTCCAGGTTTTGGTGCCCTTGAGTGTGAATTCCATGAATGCACATTTGAATACCAAGTGATCAGACATGTAATGTTTTACCACGGCCACCTGAAATGTCTGGTATAATAATGCTCAAGCTTAAACGCAAACTTGAATTTAGAGGTCATGTATATTTTCAAGCAGTTCGTCCCCAACAAGTTCTAATGCATTGAATTGGCTAAAACAAAATAACCCATTGTATTACAATATTAGAACTGATATGAATAATATCAGTGCAAATCTTCAAAACTTAGAACAAGATGATACTTTAGCAGAAACGTCAGAATCAGCAGATACGTCTTCTGTAATATTACAACCAAATGAAACTGACAATATGGAAGAAGATGATGATCCACTAAATAAATATCGACGAGCAACAAATGAATCATGTTTACAGTCAGTACTACCAAACTATCCTGTTACTATACAACAAAGTGGTTCACTGGGTAATGAAATATATGATATTGCTCCTGGAGAAAATAGACACCCTGTATCAATAATGACCGACAAGAAATCAGAACAACTTGCATTCCCGGTATTATTTCCAAAAGGACGCTTTGGGTATATGGAAGAGAGAAAGATTAAATTATCTCCTGTGAAGTACTTCAATGCGCGTCTTCTGCATTACAGTGGGAGATTTGCTACAAATTCAGAATATCTATTCTTTGCACAATTTGTAACTGAACAAAAGAAAGTCGCTGATAGCATTAACATTGCTTTAAAAAAGATCCAAGGCCAGCCTGTGACTGCATCCCAGATAAAGTCAGATGTTAACAAATTGAAAAGCCTAGTTTGTCAAGATCAAGCATACTTATTTTTGAGGCAAATTCCTGGTACACCACCCTACTGGCAAAAGTTTATGTATGAAGTAGTCGCAATGGTAAAACAACTTGGTATCCCAACATGGTTTATGACGTTATCATGTGCTGACCTGAGATGGCCTGAGTTGTTTCAAATAGTTGCTAGAACACAAGGAAAAGATATAACTGAAGAAGAAGTTGAAGCTTTATCGTATGTGGAAAGGTGTCAAATGCTAATCCTGTTGTTGTTGCAAAACACTTTCAACACCGAGTAGAAACATTTTTTAGTGAAGTCCTTCTTAGTCATTGTAACCCAATAGGCAAAATAACTTACTATGCTCTTCGAATTGAGTTTCAAATGAGAGGATCTCCCCACTTACATGCATTAGTATGGACTTCTGATTGTCCAAAACTTACTTCTGAGAGCAAGGATGCCTATGTAGCATTTATTGATGAACATGTGCAAGCTAACCTTCCTAATAAACAAGATGAACTAGAGTTGCACGAGTTAGTCAAAACGTATCAAAAACATAACCATTCAAAAACCTGCAGAAAGTACAAAAACGTTCAATGTCGTTTTAATTTTGGACAGTTCTTCACCAAACGAACAATTATAGCTGAGCCTCTTGATGAGAATATGGATGAGGAAGCCAAGTGCACTATACTTAATAGACGAAAAGAAATCCTAACATTAGTCAAAAACAAAATTGATGAAGTCTTGAATCCATCGTCAAAAGAAAACTATATTGCAACTGCTACCGAAAAAGATATATTAGATTCAATTGGTATAGCTGAAGGTGAATATTATTGGGCTCTCTCAATTTCACCAGATTCTGATTTCGACTTACATCTTAAACGACCAGTAGATAGTTGTTTTATTAACAATTATTTTGTCGCTGGGATTAAGGGATTTGCGGCAAATGTCGACCTACAACCAGTTTTTAATCATTACAAATGCATAACATATGTATGCTCATATTTTACAAAGGATGAAACTGAATGTTCTCAGGCTATACTTAACGCTGCAAAGGAAGCTAAATCATCTAACATGAACATCAGAGACGGTTTAAAAAAAATTGGTGCTGCTTTTCTTTCTACAAGAGAGGTTAGTTCACAAGAATGTGTATATAGATGTATGCCTGAACTGTGGTTGAGAAAAATATTCCCAAAGACTGTTTTTGTCGGTACAGATTTACCAGAGAAAAGAGTCCGTATGACTAAAACTCCAAGTGAGCTTGATGAACTTGATGATGACAGCACAGATATTTACAAATCCAACATAATTGAGCGTTATAGCCTAAGACCAAAAGGAATTCCTGTTGTTGATAGATTATGTTTAGCACAATTTGCTGCATTCTATTATAAGGATTATAGGACAGAGAATGTTGAAACGAAGGATTCTCAACCTGATGTTTTAAATTATGACTTGCTTGAATCACATCACTCGAAGGAAGATACAGAACAATCTCTTCCACCCAAAATTAAATTAATGAACAGAAATGAAACTATGAGGTGTAGGAAGGTTCAAGCTATTATAAGATATCATACACCAAATAAAAGAAAAGAACCAGAGTTATATTTCCATCATTTGCTTATGCTGTATTTTCCTTGGAGAAGCGAAACAGAGCTCCTAAGTTCCGATCAAACATATACATCCAAATTTTATGAACCTGACGTTCAAGCTATTGTGGAAAAAAAAAGTTTTGTTTGAACCTGATGCTGATGCTATAACTATGCACTAGAAGCAATGAGAAATAATCCTGACAAAACAATCCATTCCTATGATACCATAAATGATCAGGAAAATTCAGATCTCCAAGACAACTACCAAATGATACAAATCCTAACGAGTCATTTAATGAACAACGACCTGATCATCTTCACCTTACACAATCAAATCAGTCTTCTGCTACAATTACTTACCACAATCAACCATCAGAAATTTCCGATGATCAACTGCGCCAATCAGTTAGATCCTTGAATGCAGAACAAAGGTGTGCATATGACATAGTTCTGTCTTGGTGCAGAAAACTAATAAAAAACATGAACAGTTTAAAACCTGTTGAAATAAAACCTATATACCTCTTCCTTACTGGAGGTGGTGGCGCTGGCAAAAGTCACTTGATCAAAACAATATACCATACGGCAGTTAAAACGTTTAGACATCCTCCGTTTAACCCTGAATTACCAACGGTTCTATTAATGGCACCTACAGGTGTTGCAGCTATAAATATTGATGGAACAACCTTAAATACAGGACTTGCTATTCCTAAAGAAACAGGTGAGAACCTTTCGGCAATGTCTGACCAGAGAAAAACACAGTATAGACTCTCTTTAAAAGACGTAAAACTTATAATTATAGACGAAATTTCTATGGTTGGAAACACAACTTTGTTACACACTCACCAACGATTAAAGGAAATCTTTGGTTGCTCATCTACCAAGTTATTTGCACAAATTAGTATTATATCTGTAGGTGATCTGTATCAGTTACCTCCAATAAAAAAGAGACCAGTTTTTGATGATTACAAAATTGAAGCACACAATCTCTGTTATCCATGGAGGGTTTTTAAAATGGTCGAACTTACAGAAATCATGAGGCAAAAAAACGATAAGGCATTTACTGAGCTTCTCAATAGAGTAAGAACAGCTTCTCATACTGAGGATGATATTAAAGTTATTCAATCAAGAAGAGTTTCGCCATCTGATCCCAACTATCCATCAGATGCACTTCATATTTGGGCTGAAAATTCTCCTGTTAATGAACACAACCAAATGAAACTGGAACCCATTCAAACACCGCTATATGTACTTAAAGCAAAAGATCAGTATCCACCAAATGTTAGTAAACAAGATATTGATAAAGTTTTATCAAGAGGACGATCTGAAACATGTGGTCTTGATGCCGAAATTCAAATTAAAGAAGGCACCAGAATAATGCTTACTACAAATATCAATATACAAGATCGACTTATCAATGGGCAAATGGGAACTGTAGTAAAAATTGATGCTAACATTAATAATGTACCAACAGTTGTATATGAAAAATTTGATGACGAGAAAGCTGGAAAAACAACAATAAATACAAGTACCAATCCTTTTGCTAGAGAAAATCACGTTGTACCAATTCAGCCTGTTCTTGCAAAGATTAAAGTTAGACCAGGTAAAGCATCTTCACCTGAAATTCAGAGAATACAATTTCCCATAGCACTCTCTTGGGCTTGTACTGTCCATAAAGTGCAGGGACTTACTCTTGAAAATGTTGTTTTCAGTTTGGACTTAAAGAAGCAAAGATCTTTCAACTATGGACAAATTTATGTAGCGTTAAGCCGTGCAACATCCTTAAAAGGTTTACACATACTCGGAGAAATACAAAGTAAACATATCAAGGCAAATCCCAAAGTACATGAAGAATACGAAAGACTTCGAAACTCCAGTTCATGTTAAACGCACCAATAGAAAAAGATTGCTGCAATAATTCAGTTCTGACAATATCACTGTTGAACATCAGATCTCTGAGAAAGCACAGTAAAGATATCAGGTCACATTCTCAGTTGTTCAATTCTGATGTACTGGCACTAACTGAGACACAGCTTTTACCTAATGACTCTGACATAGAAATTACAAACACTTTAAAACCTTTTAGAATTTATCGTCAAGATCATGCAGACAAATACTCTAGCATGGCAATCTGTATAAAAAGTAGTTTGGAAATACAAGATTATGAATACATTCATTCACTTAATGCACTTAAGTTCAATCTGGTTGACACTAAACTACAAGAGTCGCATTCCTTCCTTTTATTATATAGAAAAAACACCTCCAATATCTCGCGTCATTTGGAAGCATTAGAATATATCCTTAATAGTTCCAGAATTGACATGGTCCTTGGTGACTTTAATATTAACTACCTTAATCAAACTCAATCTCAACCGCTAGCGACATTAATGGAATCCCTAAACTATACTCAAGTTGTTACCGAACCCACATTCGTTTCTTCTGGTAGCTTACTAGATCATGTGTATGTAAGACCAAATTCTTTAAGAATACTGAACAATTCTGTTGTAAGTGTTTATTACTCTGATCATGATGCTGTTGTCACTTCGCTACAGTACTGCACATAGTAAATTTTTTGGCAATATTGTTTTATTTTCTATATGTAGCTATTTGTAAGTAATGCATGTATGTTTGGGTATACTGATGTACATCTTTGAATGCCAAGTGTTTGTATGAATGCCAGCCTTTCCGATGCAAGAAAACCTTTGTTGCAGTTCATACTGCAACACCTGCTTCCCTCTCATGACACCTCTCGTGCTTTCATTCTCGATTATTTGGTGGATCCTTATTCCTTAGACAATATAAAGGTAAGCTCCATTCCCTATTTTTCATTCTCTTAGATGTTTTTGCATCATGTGATCAACGTAGTTTTTATATTTTATAGGTTGACGCCAGCCACAATGAAAAACTACAAGTTGTTCATGAAATGAAGAACACAACAGCTATCGAGGAGGAGATGCTGGATTCTCGCTAGCTTTAAATTGGTAAGATCTCTATGTGCAGTATAACATAAAAAATCTATTGTTCTGACCGAAAACTAGCAAAAACAAACTTTTATTAATATATTCAGACTATGATTTCTATAAATAAGACCACTCATTTTGAAAAGCTGCCCAATGGACGCGGTTTGGGTTCAAATTAATAAGGTGTTTTTTGGCCAAAGTATTTTTAGTGTACAGCATTCCAATTAGTCTTTTTACTCTTTGTATTATCCACCAAATAACCTGTCATTATGGACAGTGGAAACCCTAGGAATAATTTATGTGAAACATTGTGTTCACTTTAGGCCATGAATAATTCAATCCTCAAAAGTCCCCAATCCCCAGTGGTGATATCAATGATGACGAATCATGAAGAAATCTCAAATGTTACGAATACTGGCGAACCCCAATTGAGTGTGCAGGAAGTTGAATACTACCTTAGAAATCTAGATGCGACAAAAGCCTGTGACCCGGATGGAATATCAGCACCCATTCCTAAAGAATATAGTCGTGGTATTGCACCAAGTCTTTGTGAATTTTTTAATTTATCCTTGTGTGTTGGGCGACTGGCCGTTGAGTGGAAAGCAGTTAATTTGAAACCAGTTCACAAGAAAGGCTTGAAAGGGCCAGCGGAAAATTACTGGCCAATATCTCTGTTGCCCATTAACGCTAAAATGAGTGGAACGTTTTGATGCAAACAACGTTACGGTCAGGTAATCAGATATATATATTTCCCTCAGTCAACAAGTTCTTGTAAAACCGATGAGGTATAACACAAATACTACAGGTTGTTCACAAGATTGGAGAAAACTTTGACTACTATTAACTGACGTAGCGTATTTACATTTTGCAAAAGCCTTTGACCCTGTTGACCACTGTTTAATCTTCGCAAAACTCAAGCAATATATATGGTGTTTGTGGACGGATGGTTCAAAGACTATTTACCTGGCAGAACACAAAGAGTTGTCACTAATGGTTTCGCTCCAAATTGGTCTTGTGTTACATCGGCGTGTCTCAGGGAAGCATAAATAAGACAAACAACAAAGGGCTAAGTAAAAACGATTTACCAAACATCATGCCGAAAGCTCCGATCGAGAGATCTGATTTTATTCTACAAAGCCCTTTAACGTATGGCAAACCTTAATGCCCACAAACAGGTTTTTTTCTTCCCCACAACCGAACTTGTCACAGCAACAATCCAAACCTCGTACTCAAAACTCCCTGCTGCAATCCATCCACCTACCAGACGTCATACTTCAATCCAATTGTGAAACTGTGTTTGCAGTTCAGCTGCCTCAAATACATTCTCTTGTTTGAGAACATTCAAAAACTACCTTTATGAATTATGAACATTATTCTAATTAGTATGTTCTGTTTTTGATGTTAATTTGTTATGTACCAGATCAGTGTCACGTGAATGTCCTTGTTATCGTATTTGACCGTCTTGTGTTTTTTTATTGTAATTTGTTGTTCTGTATTTTGCTTGTTTTCTTACTTATAGTAAGGGTAATTGTCACTGTTTACATTACCTGTTGTTCGTAAACGACGTTGTGTGCTGTTCTTGCAAAGGTCGTTAACGCAAATCTCTTCACATTGCACGGGATCGAGGTAATTTAGAAGCGATTTTCTCCCATTTAAAGGACATTGGCAACGAAAATTTTTATTCGCTATTTTTAAAGTGTTCAACCGTCTAATTATGGATATAGTGTTAATTTGTTCCAAAAATGTTTCGTTTATGAGTTATTTTCACCACAATTCAGCCAAAATTTGGACCTCGTCCGCCATATTGGATCAATTTTTGAAAAAATTATATTTGGCGGAAGTGACGTCATTTGATGGGTTCCCTAAACACATCAATATATTTTACTAGCGTGTTTACTGTGTTTATCGAGATTTTTTGCTTTAAAAAGGGAGTTGTAGTTTTTTTATGATTGTCATGGAACATATTAACGAAAACCATGCAGTTAGAGGAAGTGTTGCCCTACCAATATGAGCCAGAGGCGCAGGGAAAATCTTGTGATATATATCTAACGATAGCGATGCCGAATACGGTAGTGATTCATCTTCCTCTGACGAAGATTTCGATCGCGAGTTCGAAATAGGGAATGCGGGCGCCTTGAAAAACTTACTTGGTGTAAATGTGGACATTGCGCATTATTAACAAGGGCTGTAGAATGTTATTGCTGCTATGAAAAGCACTAGAGTACGACGAATACGAACATTTCGCAAACTCGCGCTTCGTCGTGTGGTCACTCAAATAATATTTTGTCGTGTCGTATGACATGTTCCTTTGATTTCTCTCACATGATACGGCAATTCCTCTAAAAGGAACAAATAAACCGTGCGTTTGATGCTGTTCGATTAAGTTTCGATTTAATTGGGGAAAGAATATATTAAATACATGTAGATTCTGGTCCTATTTTAATATTATCGCTGCTATTTCGCCGTTTAACAAGATATGATCACTTATGGTTGCGTTGACACGTCGCAGTTAATTTGCACAGGATTGAAGATTTAATATATAAAGCACGAATTCCAAAGTGTAAGACAAAGTGAACGTATCATGCGGTTTATTTACATTTTTGAACAATTAAACTTCTATACTTTTTAAAGTACAATGAGCTTCTGAATTTCGCGATCGAACAACATTTAGGTTTGCAAGGCATCTAAATGAATATGAACTGTATAAAATGCACCGCATATAATGTCAATTGCATGGCATATAAAGAGAAATGCACCGCGTATAATGTCAATTGCACGGCATATAAAGAGAAACGCACCGCGTATAATGTCAAAAGGACAGCATATAAAGAAAAATGCACCGCATATAATGTCAAAAGGACAGCATATAGAGACAAAAGCACCGCATATGATGAATATATACCAACGTAAGACAGCTATGGCATTCCATAGTATGGTTTATGTTCAGAGCCTTTATATTGAAGACTAGCACGTGCGCGGCACGCCGGAGTTAACGCCAGAAAAGGCGTCTTGTTTATGCTAAAATATAGTAAAATTGTTAGCAGGGGAAAATATGCGCGCCTTAGCTTTAGTATAAATCTAAATATAAGTAGAATTCTAAACTTTGGGAGATTGGTTATTAGCTGTGTTGTGTTGCCACCGTAACGTCCTGTTGTGTATCGACGTGCACTGCATGTGTAAATATGTGTATACATAGTTCATATTCAATGTTCTCTTCCAAATATTTTGAAAAACATGTCCCCGCAATGTTGATGCATTAATTTTGCATAGGTATTTGATTCTGTCCCCCCTCTATACTCTATTTTACCAAGTTTTTCAAGTTGCCATATGAGAATACAACAATAGTTTATATAATCATATTTCCCGAACCCATCAAATGACGTCACAAATGTATTCTAGCATAAATTAGCATAAAGCTCGATTTTCAAAATGGCGGACCACCGATGAACATTTTTGGAAATTTTCTCAAGAACCAAATTCGATAGACACACAAAAACATTAAATTAAGTATTTCCTAGATGATTTCAACAGATTTGGCAAATAAAAATTTTCGTTGCCAATGTCCTTTAAAGCTTTATACCTTTTCATCAGTGATCTCGCTTGCTTGTTGAGTGGCGCGACTCTCAGAGGCGCCTGGTCTCCGTTGGCGCGACTCCCAGAGGCGCCTAGTCTCCGTTGTTATTGTCATTGTTTTTCTCATTGTTTTTGTCATTATTATTGTCATTGATATTGTCATTGTTACCATAGCGCTGGAGAACCATTTGCCATTTGGTGTATGGATAACTTCTCCAGTGTTTGTTCTGTAGCTGTACTAATATGAAACGTCGCTGATACAATTAAATTAGATCAGCAAACATATAAATGTTATGCATGTTACTAAATAGCTTTGATGGGACTCAATTTGGAACTTCTGTAAGTTCTGTTGCCCTCTCTTTCAATCATGTGTTAATAAATGTTATATTCAGTGAAGTTAATTAATAAACATATAACGTTGCAAAACCAAACCATAACGCCACTATGGCACTAGTCGGCTTCCATTCTCATATGACTTGGTGAATTATTTTACAAGGTAATTTCACCCTTTCTTGGCATGTAGAAATCTATTTTTGAAAATTATTTCGCCAGTGCCATCATATAACTGAGACGTTTCTTAAGCCATTTACAAAACTCGTAGTTAGTACTTTATCACATCTAAAACACTGGGCTTCGCGTCGTGTTTTACATGTGATAAAGCACTCCTTCTCGTTTTGTAAATAGTACATAAAGGCTAGCCAACAAATGTACACATGGGAGCGGAACTTTCTTAATTACGGTAAACATCTATACATATGCACTATTATGCATTGCAGTTGTTTTCGTCTGCAACCAAAAAATATGAAAATATGTGACGTTATACGGTTACGTCATAAGTGTTCGTAAATTACCGAGCATAAATGCGTAATTATATGAAACAATGAAATAAACATATTTACTGTAACTAGCCAATTCCAACTTTTAAAAGTAACACGGAACCTCAAAAACCAATTTTGTAATATTGATTACAAATAAACATTCGAAGCCATGCTTCAAAAGCAAACCAAAATTGAACAGTTACATCATGTAACCATTCCAACGGCCCATCACCTCATTTTGTGACCCTTTGTCACATTCTTTCCTCACCTGCAGGTGGAGTGAACGCCTTGAGCAGGCGTCTTGTTTATAATTTTTTCCCATATCTGTTTACAGACAAGACTCTAGTTCAAGCCCAAATGGAACAATAATGAATGCGATTGGATTCATCGCTACCCTCCAAAACATTTTTGCTACTGTAAACCTATTTATTTTCCCTGGAAATACAAATTACATCAATGGCCAACAAAAGCCCAACATCTTCACAACTTCGTTCCCAGGCTCTTTGCTCGGCACTTGTTCTTCAGTGCTGATACAGAGCCTACCAATATCATTTGGACTGCAGCTATCAAAACTATTCAAGGACAAACAAAATATTCAAATATTCATAGCCACATCCAAACAGAACAAACCACTATGGAAATGGAACAAATATTACAACTATTGAACCTCCAGCTGTCCATTTGAATTTAATTGATGCTTCCAGATCCCTAACAGACAACTATGATTCAGATTCAGTTCATTACTAAAGATTTGTGCTCCATTGTGCCTATGGTACCAATATAACATGCGTCGTTACTTTTCTGTTCAACACACAATACATATGGAGATTAACACAATACACATGAACACCATCTTTTTGAGCAATCCATATTAATGTCTCTCTGTTTTTATGTGGGTGTATTGTATACATACATATAGCAAAGCACCTTGAAGTTACTTGAAGGTGGATTGAACAACCATCAGTTTACAATAATTACTAAAATGTTAAATTATTTGCATTTCATTATTAAACGTTTATACTTTGTGGTGCATTCCATTCGATA
The DNA here is from genome assembly GCF_004324835.1 of Dendronephthya gigantea. NCBI lineage: Eukaryota > Metazoa > Cnidaria > Anthozoa > Malacalcyonacea > Nephtheidae > Dendronephthya > Dendronephthya gigantea. Next base: position 413,080 of record NW_021163081.1, read on the forward strand.
TTTCTCCTCTATCATGGACAAGCTAGATCATGGACACCTGTTTGTTTGATAGTTTGGGATACCATTGCCACCTATAGACATTTTTCATAAATGGCTGCCAACTAGAAACATATTTTCCAGAAATTATTTATGTGGGCGCCAAAGAAGGAAATACTATTGTTCGAATGAAAGGAACGTAATTTCTGCTGCCAGTGTATTAATGTTTCGTTTCTAGTTGACACATACAATCTCACACATTGAAGAAAACAAAGCCTGGCATCGTTTACGAGCCTCGTTTCGATGTTGGACATATGTTCCTTTATATAAACACAAAATGTTTCCTATACAACTGCCTTGTGGTTGTTTTTGCAACCTTTGTCTTTATAATCATACGATTATCAGCCGCCATATTTGAAAAAGGTCTATAGTCAAGCCACAGCACAGGTCGAGCAGGCTAGCTAAACCGGCCCGCTGCCACCTCAGCAGTTAAAGCTCAGCCCGTTTCGCGTTTGATCGGCCATTTTGACATAATAATGACGTCTGTTCTTAGGAGCCAATGGGAATAGCCTGTAACATAACGTTTAACCATGTGGCATGATATTTATCTATCTGCCCTTTTGCTTTTGCTCGTTTGCATGAGTTGGTCGTTCGAGAACAGTTTTCTTCCAAGTAAACCGAATATGGCTAGCAAACCAAATCAAAAAAAGCAATTAAAAAAAGGTATGTGCAATTTGCAATTGTACCTAACAAAATCGCACGTAGCAAACACGATTCACAATCACACTAACAAATAAGACTATATATTTTAGGTCCTGCGTCCAGTACGGCAACCAAAACAACAAATAACGATTCTCGCGCTCAACCAAGTGAAAGTCAGAGAAGTCCCTTTCAGAGTAAAGATGGTTTAGTTGGATACATTCACGACGTAAGTCCAACGAAACTCAGCGCCAAAGGAGCTACATATTTCTCATTTTCTATTCAAAATAAAGATATAGTATCCAAAGCAATCTGCTTTTCTCCCGAAAAACGTAAACTTGTCGAAAGCAAAGCTGAAAGCTGCGCGCCATGCAAAGTTACCAAGTACAGGAAGAGCGATAAGGACGGTGATGAAAACGTAGTCTGAGTGAACCAAAATACAAGAATAGACGATGCTCCCGATACAATTGTCGATTTTCCCTATGCGAAAATACATGTCGATGCAGGCCCTACAACATCTGTGCAGGATTTAAAGGACGTCAAGGTGAACCAGCTGGTAACCTTGCAAGGTCAAGTGATATTTGCACGCCCTGTGGAAGAAGTTGGCAGTATAAGAAAAGACTGCAAGAAACGCGAGGGTTACTTCGTTGATCATACAGGCAGTATTCCCTTCACTGTCTGGAACGAATCCATACAGCTGCTCGAAAACGACGCGTACTACGAAGCTGGGAACATTCGATTACGTCAGTACAACAGCGAGAAATATGCATCATCTACCCCAACATCATCTACCCCAACATCAGTTTTCAAAAAGCTGGCTGTTCTGCAACAACCAATACCAGAAAACATCATTGAAGACGCCAAAAGGAAAGCGTCCCAGTCCAAGGGGAATGAAGTTCCATGCGACGATATCCAAAGTGTAGATATCATACACTTCTACACGTGCGTTGGTTGCTCAAAGAGAGTCCAGTCACTTCCAGATTCCGTTATCATAAAATGCCACCATTGCCGAGTGCGATTTCTCTTGAAGAAAAGTAAGAAGACCACCACGGCTCGCATTTGCTTAAAAGCATGTGATCAGCAACTAGAGTGGTTCTCACTTTTTCCCTCCGCGCTTGAAGAAATTGTTGCCAAGTATGGACGAGATAATGCATTGCAGACCCTAGCCTTGGAGACCCTTGATGATGAGAAACTCAGCGAGATTATTCTGGTAACTTCTGGTATGAAGTTAATTGTTACCAATTCCAGCAATAACGTTAATACTGTAAAGTTTGTTTCATAGAGACATTAACTCAAATGTTCTCAAAGCAGTTGGACAATATGACAATATTTATTTCCACTGTGTTAGGTATATATTCGTTAATATGTTTAATGTTTCTTCATATACTGTCATGATACTAATGTATAATGTATGTTACAAAATTATACCAGTTGATGTTCTTATATAAATGTGTGAGAAGGACCACAACATTATTTAATACCTAGGAACAGCCCTTAAATTTAGTTAGCGTTTATTGTTGACATTCAGTGTTTGTTTCTAACAAAACACTGTATTTCGCGCTAGAGACTACAAACTAGTGTTGATATTTTTATATTATCGTTCCAAGCATGTAAAACAATTTTTATTGTTCACATTAGTAATAAAATTTTCAATTTTATTCATCCTACGTGTATCACAATTTTATCTGTATCTTGATCCCAGTGAAATCCCTTCAAAACAAACGTTTGGCCAATCAAATGGTAGATTTCCCACGCTCTGAACCGAATGTTCTCTTCCGGACAAGTTGCTCCTATCAATTTCCAACCGCGCCAGCAAGTTGCAAGTGGAAATTAAAAGTTCAAAATCCCAATACTCCACCGGCCAAATGCTTTTTGCATACTACGGTGGAGTTTGAGGCCTTTGCCGTTGGAAATGACAGGTTGGGTCTGCCAGACGTTTGAATTGTAACTGTAGTGTAAACTGATACGTTATTGATCCTCATTTGGTATAAAATAGTATAAAAGACTACACTATAGCCGAATTCTTTAATTTACTTCAAACATGTCAGTTTTATTTTCAAAAGACGATACTGTAATAGGGCGTGGCAAACGTAGGTTTTACCTAGCCAAAGTTCGCACTGAGCCATGCCTCGCAAACTGGTATAAACAACCTGACTCTGTGCAAAAACAAAGCTTAAGGTTTCTCCGTCGTAACCTGTACTACAGTTATAGCCATCATATTGCCTGCATATGTTTTTTTGTTTTGACGAAGTTTTTCACGAAATAAAAAAATGAATATCGATATTGTTTAAAGCAAGCCAAATAGTCACGTCGCGAGGGAACCACGCCACGACTTTAGCGCCTAGCGGGCGTCTTGTTTTAATAATATACTACAAAATGTTTTTTAACAAAATATAGAATATACAGTTGAATACTAATAGATATTATAAATACAAAAAATTGCTGTTGAAAGTTTTAATATTATATTTATATTAAATATATGATTGACATCCATAAATGACCTTTGGGCATGATATAGTATTATTAAAATTGAAATGTGTCATTTAGCAAAATTCTCAAGGATATTTTTGTTTGTTTTTTTTAAAGGTTTTTGTGAAGATCAATACAACAGGGAAAGCAGATGAGGACTGTATAGAAATACCTGCTGAGGTTGATGGGAGTTAGCAAATCTCAAACATTCAAGCACAGTTTCCAGAGGCAACTGGGTTGCGTTATCATGGTCCAACAAATTCGTGGAGGGCTGTAAGGAGAACAGCGGACGTTTTTTCACCCCCAGTAGTTGGGGTGACAGGATATATGCAGTAGTAAAACCAGGAACTAAAGGTAAAATTCTTTAAGTACGAAATTGCTGTTGTGTTTTGACCATTTCAATCAATACATTTTGAGAAAATATTAACAGTCTGGTTATCATGATAGAAAACAGTAGAAGAATAACTATTAAAGTATTGTGAGGTACAATGCAATGGGTTAAATGACAAATTATGTTTAATGAAAAGAGTCAGAAAAAAATATTCTTCTTTTATACTAGTTGCATCATCAACAAATGAAAGTATGGGGAACACAAATTGTATAAAATCAACTCAGTTAACTATATCGTCTGATTTTAAACTTGGACCATTAGCTAAGGTACTTAAGATTAACTCTAAAATAAACAGCTAACTAGTTATATGGTTCTCGTGTAGTACATTGACTTACAAATATTTCCTCATGTTAAATAACCAACTGTAGACAAATTCACCTGATAGAATAGACCTCCCTTGGAGTTTATTATCCATGAGTTACAGTATATATGTATTTTGAACTTTTACACAGGAAATTTTCATACCACTAAACAAAATTACATCTAAAGCAAACATATATCGTGGAAAGATATTGACAAATTACCAAAAAGCAATAAATGGTGCATGCCAAATTTTGGCAAATGAAGATCCAAGATTACTTGTAAACAGGGGTAATTATATGCACAAAAATAACATTTATCCTATGATACCTATACTGGTACTATCTAGTCATTAAAAAAAAATTAGTATGATCAGAACTGAATCTAAAAAAAAAAATTTTTATTATTTTATCAAATAATTTTTGCCACTAATTTATATAAAGTAGAGGTATTAAATAAAATAAGAGAAGCGTAGCGAGGGGATCTCTAGAAGCCGAAGGCTTATGGATGAGGCCACCTCAAAAGTCTATGACACTATATTACATTAAGTTAACTATATTACATTGACTATAACATATAAAGGATAAATATATAAAGCAAGTTATAGAGACATGACAAATTCAGGCTCGTTATTTGTTTAGTAGAAAACAGTTAAGAGATCTTTTAAATGAATATAGACTATTAAAATTTTTTATTGAAGAAGGTAATGAGTTCCAAATTTTAGGGCCTTGATAAAGAACTGTGAATTGCTTTATGTTTGTGCGACAAGAGTGAGATCGATAAGCGTTTGCATTTCTAGTATAGTAATTATGGACTTGGCTATTTGTTACGAATAAATTAGACAGAGACACTGGTAGTAACGGTTTGTGATAGAAAAACATAAATTTTGCAATGTGAAAAGTGTTAATTTAAAAAATGTCTAATATTTTCAATTGTGCAAATAACGGGGCAGAGTGAGCTCGATACTCTGAATTTGTCATGACCCGTACTGCTCGTTTTTGAAGTAGCCAGATCTGGTTCAAGCTAGTTACATAAGTGGAGGACCAAACTAGGTTACAATAACTAATATAAGGATAAATTAGGGTATAATATAATGAGAGTTTTGTCTTAGTAGACAAGATGAAACGTGATCTAGAGATAATTCCAATTGACTTAGAAATTTTGTTGCATACGTGATCAATGTGATGTTTCAAGGAAATATTCTCATTGATAAAAACGCCTAAAAATTTAACAACATTGACTCTCTTAAGCGGCTTTGTATCAAATAAAATTGGCAAATTCATCGAGATTGACTTTTGTTTTGGTCTAAAAATAATATAGTTTGTTTTAATAATATTGACAGAGAGTTTGTTAGTTTTCATCCAAACATTTATTTTTTCTAACTCAGCATTGATCGTAGAAATTAAATAATCTTGATCTTTGTGGCCTAGAAAAATACTGGCATCATCTGCAAAAAGTAAGCACTCTGCCAATTGCGAAGCATTAGGAAGGTCATTTATATAAAGTAGGAAAAATAAAGGACCTAATATTGAACCCCGGGGCACCCCGCATTTAAATAACCCGTTCGGTAGAACCGGTCTCGTTAAACTGAACAAATTGTTTCCTATTAGAAAAATAGCTCTTGATCCATTGCAATGCAATACCACGGATACCATAGTGTTCCAATTTGGAGAACAAAATTTGATGATCGAGAGTATCAAATGCTTGTGAGAGATCTAGGAAGATACCGACTGTGATTTCACTTTGGTCAATAGATGTAGTGATTTTGTTCATAAGATAGACAAGTGAAGAAGCTGTGGAGTGGTTCTTTCGAAATCCATATTGGAGAGAATAAAGAATTTCAAACTGACTCACGAAATTGATAATTCGAAAATACATAACTTTTTCAAATGTTTTTGAAAAATTTGATAATAGTGATATTGGTCTGTGATTTGTAAAATTTTCGGGATTATCAGTTTTAAATACAGGAATTACCTTAGAAAATCAGGGTAAATGCCGCTAGAAAGCGATAGATTAATAATTTGGGTAAGAGGTTGAGCTACAAATTCAAATGATTTTTTTATTACGATCATGGCTATATTATCAGAACCAGCTGTTTTCCCTGACTTAAGGGATTGACAGATACTAGATAGTTCAGTAACATTGGTGGGGCTTATGAACATAGTTTCGCTTATACGATCAGTTAAGAAGGAGTTGGATGGTGTATCCACTGTTGGTATTTGCCTCGCCAAATTAGGACCAACATTGGTGAAGTAATCACAAAACCGATTTGCAATTTCAACTGGATCTGTTAATATTTTATTAGCGTAATTAAATGTGGTGGGTAAAGTGCTCTTTCGTTTTGATTTATTAATTACTTCATTAATTAGGTTCCAAGTCTCTTTTAAGTTGTTTTTTGCTAATTCAAATCGTTCGTCATAATAATGCCGTTTAGAAATTCTGAAAGATGATTTAGCTTATTTCTATAAGTTTTGTACTGAGATTCTCGAGCAGGATTTGGCGAATTAAGTAGTTTTCCGTATAGTTTTTTCCTTTTCTTAATAGAAACTAACAAACTTTTGGTAATCCATGGGGAAAGTGAAGCATTTTTATATCTAATGCTCTTTGTTTCTAAAGGAAAGCATTTTTCGTAAAATAGAAAGTATTTAGAATGGAATGTATTATACGCATCATTAGGATTTTGGACACTTAAAATGTCTGACCAATTAACTTCCGAAAGGCAAGTTCGAAAGCAATTTATATTCGCTTCATTAAAGTTCCTAGTCGGTTTATATTGCTGTTTTTTCAGCGCAACAGTATCATCAAATAAATAACTCAAAATAGGTAAGTGATCTGATATATCATTGATTAGGATACTATTTAAAACTTTGTCTGAGAGGTTGTTTGTGAATATGTTATCGATTAAGGTAGCTGAGTGAGCAGTTATCCGTGTCGGCTTATTTATTAGAGGTACAAACATGTGCAAAAACAAGTTTTCGATAAATTCTTGGGTTGGAGTGTGATCATTACAACGTAATAAGTCTAAATTAAAGTCTCCTGCGACATAGCAAAGCTTATTGTTTTTTGAGATTACTGACAATAAATTACAAAATTTATCCATGAAAGATGCATGGTTATGATTTGGGGGGCGGTAGACTGAACCTACTATTATGTTTTTCCCACATGGGTTGCTAATTTCAGCAAATAAGGATTCTATAGAATCTGAGTCGGAGTAATTACAATCGGAACAAATTTTATATTCAAGAGAACTTAACAAATATAGACCCGTTCCGCCGCCGGATTTATCAGTACGATGGTTTGAATGGAAATTATACCCTGGAATATTTACTTGATCAATAGTTAAGTCGTTAAGCCAGGTCTCAGTAATAGCAATAACAGAGGGCAGAGTGTGGAGACATGCCAGCATTGTCCTAAGTTTATCAATATTTGCAAGTAAACTTCGTGAATTTATATGTAAGTAAAATCTATGAATGTACTTTACCATTTACTCACTTTTGACCTAATGGTCTTGTTTTCTTATTAAGTATTTACCCATGGTGAGTTTTGTGTACATTAAGGTTAAGAGCTTACTTGTTATTGACTTATTGGGTTTATTAATTAATAAGATGAAAATGAGGCTATTGGTCAAAGGTTCCTTCATATAAAACTATTCTTTTATTAATTATGTTGGCAAAGATGAATGTTAGAATTGCAATTTGCTTTGTGTTTTAGATGAATTATTCAAACAAGCTAGAGAAAAAGTGATACAAGATGGCTACATATTTAAAAAAGGTTTTTCTAGATCGACATCTTCAAGCAGTAGCAGTGGGGTTGAAGGGACCCAAAGCACAAGTGGGAAGGAGGCAGAGAAGAAATTAAAGAGAAAACATATGGATGCTGAGGAACAGCAGAAGAGTATTACCAACATAAAAGCCCTGATTGAGTCAACAAACGAGCACATCTGCATAAAGCAACTACGAGTACAAAAACTCAAGGCATGTAATGATTTTCAGCAGTGTGATAAAATCAGCAAAGAAATAACAGAGTTGCTTGCCAAAAAATTAGAATATGAAAGTCAGCTGGTTGCCTTGGAAAAAAGAGTCTAAGTCAAAGTGGTACAAGAGAAAGGCCAAGACCAAGAATATGGCGCAGAGTTTGAGTGAGTCTTCAACCCGACCTGTTGGTATAGCTAGAATGCTGAGCAATGTTTCTATTGTTAGCCAGCCAGCAAGTAATGAAAATGTGCCACAAGCAAACCCTGCAGAATCAGATATTCAAAGCACAACAACTATGGATTCATCTACTTCAACGATTTTATGTGAACAGCCATCTTCCCAAATGATTGATTTAACAAGCCAAACCACCAATGTTTCTTCATCAGAGGTTGTACACTCAGACGCGTCTGCAGACACACTTCCAATGGACTCTGACCAGGAGCTTTTTTGAAATCTCCCTCTCCCTTTGCAGATGAGGTGGGAGGGCAAAATGTACTTGATCGTTATGATATACAAAAGAAACGAAAGTTATCAGAACATTCAACGATTCAAGAAAATGTTTATGTTTCAGTTCATGAGAGTTTTTCGTTAAAACAGTATGTTGACGTTAGACAGTTCGTTTGCAAACAAAGACATTGCCAACTTTGCAATGATTGTCTAGGAATGATCGACGTTGCAAACAGAATTCTTGACCAAGGTTTTATTAAATTGAAGGCTGCGATGACAATATCAAATCCACATGTTCGTAATTACAAATCTTCATTAGCTAGACGTAAACTTTTGCGAATGCCATTGGCCTGTATTGGAGTGGGTAAGAAGGAACAAGGGACGTATTGTATGTATCTTGTTGAAAAGCAGGACAAAGTAAATTATTCAGTTTTCCAAACACTTTTAGAAAACGCTGCTGTGAAGGCAGGGACTAAGGACGTGAGCATATCCAAGGACGAAATGAGTAATCTTCTTTACGTTGCTGAAACACAGTCTCAAAGAGAAATACTGAAGTATGCGGTTGTTAAAGCTGCAGGACTTTCAAATACTCAAGCCAAAAGAATCTATGGGTTTAATGAAATAAAGAAAAGAGAGGAGAAGATTGAAGACGCGATGGAAAAGGCGGTATCAATTAGAAAGTCAATCGAAAAGATCGCTCACCTTAAAGATAGAGCTCTTCTTTCTTCTCTTGGCATCGATTGTAGTGATGAGGAATCTTCTAGCGAAAGCGAAAGCGACGACGGTAGTGTTAATCCAAATATACAAGAAAATGAGTTTGATTCCACGGTAGACAAGAAAACGGAATCTGGTGCAACAGATGACGTGATTGATAGTAATATCCTTGCGTATAATAATGAAAGTGTTGAAGATTTTAATGTTCATCAAGCTCTTTACGTTTTTAAAGAATGCAAATTTAACTGGTTTGAGCTGGTTACACAGCTAAGATCAAGAACTAATGTGACGGCTGATTTGGTTGCAACCACTCTTGATGAACTTGGACAGAAACTTGCGTCTGACTCCTTAGGGTTAAGTGAAATGGACCAAAATATTGCACAACAGTCGCACAAAGCATACTTGCTAAGGGAAGCATGTAATAACAATTCTGACATTGAAGACTCGATTGTTTCTGATTCTGTTGAAAGCGAAAATGAAATATGGCGTGAAGGAATTAGTAATGTTTTAAGTACAAACGGTAAAGAGATGATAAAGAAACGCAGAGAAGCATTAAGGCGAAAGGCTGTGCGTGATGCAAAAAGAAGGGTGATGGAGGAGAGGTTCCTTAACAAAGAAGAAGCATATTGGTAAAGTTATCGAAAAATATGTCCAGGATTCAGGCGCTGGTGCAGACGCTTGGAGGCGTACAGGTGTGCTAACCTTTGATGGGAACCGAAAGTTAAAGAAAAAACCAACATTTAAGCGCATACAGCAACACCCCCAGGATAATTACAACATGTCTATCAGTTACGGAAGTGTTGTTCAACTCTGCATAGCACGGAACAAAAGACGGAGATCTGCCCTACGTTATAAAGGTTTAGCAAAGGTGATACAGAAGAGATCTAGGAATGGTTTTAATGCCAGATTTAATCCAGACGAACATTGGAGCTGTACATTTTATTCAGTGCTAAATGATTTGCAGTACAAAGATGGTTCGGACATAATGAATATAGGACGAGATGACCAAGCGGGTTTCCGTCTAGACACAATGACAACTCATCGCCTACATGGTGCATTATGCGTTAAGGGCAGCGAGGCTCTAACCACTCGTACAGATTACACTACGAAATATCCATCAACATTGCAAACAACGTCATATAACTTCCCAGAAACTGAAACAGTTGGTGAACTGTGTGCTGGCGTTGTCAAAGCGCGTGGACTACATGAAAAAAACCCTGCACAACATCTTGCAGATTTGGAAATGCTTTCGAAAAAAGACGAACTAAAGCCTGCTTTCATTGACCCCAAAACTAATCAACTGAAGAAAATACAGTATATGAGTTGATGGTGGCCACGACAAGGGCCCTTCCCACTACGAAGTGCAGTACTGGTGGACAGTCTGGCATCTCAAAACTGAAGCCATTGCAACTATAATAACATGTCGAAATAGTGGTGCTAGTTTTCATAACAGGGTCGAGTTACAAAATGGTTGCCTGTCCCTTGCCCACAGCAATCTTTTTATTCCATCAACCTTGAACGGTAGTTGTTTGAACAATGGAAAAGTCAACCGAAAAAAAATGCAGGAAAATCTTTCTTCAGCTATAGATGTCTAAATCAGCTGGGTTAGTGGAGCACCATGTGGATCAACACAAATTGAACTGTATCGAGGTGCTTGTAGCACAGATTATCAGAAAGAAAACAATCTTTTAAAGATTTTTCTCGAGGGAAAAAAGGAGGAAAAAAGGTTTTAGAGGAAAGAGATCTGAAGATGTATGCCAAGATAAAGAGAATTTGGGAACTCAAAGAAAGACATGTAAACAAGAAAGTTCCCAGCAAGTATGTCTTTTCTCTAATGTGTTGCTATCAACGTAACTGTATTCATCTACTTTGTAAGAAAGGAAAACCTGAAATCGGCCCAACTTGGTTTCCTAATGGACCTCCACTTAGCTACTTCCCATTACCAACGAAAGATCCACAACGGCTATTTGGTCAAGATAACTGCTCCAATTGTCCAAATCAATGCTCTGGACACTATCTAAGATCAAACCTGTTAATAGATGCAGCAATTAAGGGGCAAACGTTTTCACCATTGCAGCCACCATCTGATGTTATCTTGTCAGTTTACAAGAGATACAAGGCTATTCCTTCAGACATTGTCATACAAGAAACATCAGAAGATGTTCTTTTACCAGTAGATCAAACAAAAATGTGGTTTGAGCATCTACATCAGGTCAGCTTAAATAGAAAAGAAGGGGCCAAAAAAGCCTCTTCTACAAGGTCACAACAAAAGAACAAAGATAAACAGCGTTCATGTGAAGACCCTAGTAAAGATCTAAATCAGGATATTTGTGCCTTTTGTGGTGAAAAAGAGCCTCTAGAGAGAGAACAGAACTGTGTGTTGACAGATGTATCTTGGGTTGCTTGTGGTGGCTGTTTAAGTTGGTTCCATGTTGAATGTTGTGGACTAGAGGAATGCAGCAACATTAGTGCACTCAAATGGTTGTGTTTAAATTGCAATCAATAATGGGACCCAAATGTTGTAAATTAGCAGATTTATTGCTATACAGAGAAAGCATAGGTGCATTTTGTGAAGATTTTTTCATGTAGTGTTTATTCCACCCATCCTGAAAAAACTTGTGCATGGAAACAAGACATTATGTAAAGTGGATATCAATATTTGATGTATTTAACATTATTTAACATATTAAAAGTTCATGTTTTGTGTACACATGTATTTGATATGTTATGTTGATTTTGTGCAAATGATACACCCTCGAAGCATTTACTGCTTGTTCCAATGGCCCTGAAATGAGACGGCATCTCCGGGGAATGAAATAGTTCATTTTGAAATTTACTATTATGTCTGAAGATCCATTATTCCTTAATGTACTGTTTCTGCAAGTCTGTCTAACGTTCCAACCGAACGTTCTAATTATCATCAGACTTCTTACTATGTTCGAAGCAGTGGAACAGCGGGAATTTTGACCCTAACAATAATTACAACTTCAAGACAAGTCATAGTCAAGAAAAACAAATAATACGTATATACAGTAATTTTGTAAACGTTTTTTACCTGTCTGTGATAGAACTCGTATTTTAAACTTCCCCCAGCTTGTTTTATCAGGAATCCCCAATTTTCTTGCCTTATTTGCTGCATTTATACTGGACCAGTAGCAATATAACGTCTGCAATAAAGAGTTATAAAAAACACATTCATTATAAAACGAAATTGCAATCAAATCAACACTACTGCATTATGGTTAATCTCTTTCTACACAATTTCACTAAAATTCTGACCACTTACCTCACTCAACTTTTCAATCCAAATGCTTGGAACTGCTTCAACAGCTTCCTCACCCAAAAACTCGACAACTGAAAAGGTACTCATCTAAAAAGAAAAGTAAAACCGTTCATTAATATTACAACATCACCACAAAAAGTGTCATTGATCCCATTATGCTGTGTTTGTAACAGATGACACGTGTAAATATACCTTATTTGAGGTGGAAGGTCTGTTACACCAAATGCAACACAGCCATGAAAATAATTTTAGCTGGATCATACTCAATCTTTATAGCCTTCGTTTCCAACAACCGAAATGGAAGAAGCTTCATCATTCTATGCCTTTTATTTGCGTGGTGGACACCGATTATATGTGAATCGCATGGGCTCTCAAAAAGGGAGATTGTGTTGGAATATACTCTACAGAGATAGATCTTCCCTCCATCTACATCAATCTCACTTGAACACTCAACCACCTCACAACAGGTGGCATCATTTTAACAGTTGTTGGGTACCTTTACGTCAACTCGTTTTGCTTCCTCAGCTAATGGAAATTTTCCACAAGACAATTCACTCAAACGTTTTGCAATTTGAACAATGGGGTTAGTACCTGAATGCACAAATCTCTTTAACTTTTGCATGTAATTTTCAAATGCAAAAGCACCACAACTGTCTAAGCTACCATGCTCTACAACCTCTCCTGCCAAATGTATCAAAGTGTGCACATTGTACACAACAAACTCATCACCATACAAGACACTACCTTGCTTCACAAAGTATTCTAATAACTGATGGGCAAAAGCAGTATACTCTTCTGCAAGACGAGGACTGACTAATATAGAAATGGCAACATTTAACGATAGAAAGTGATCATAAAGATCTCTCCTTAAAATACCATCTAAAACAAGTTTGCCTGTGTACAGAAGAAACTGTCTAAATTCGGTTGCCTTCCACCTATCAATCTCACTGAGGGACCGTGGTTTTCGTGCAAAACTAGCTGGAATATACGGTTTTAGGTAAACCAATCTTTCACTGATCATGTTTACATTCAGTGCGGACATCTTTACTTCACGTTTACCCCTGATCCAAAGCAAAAAAAGCTTCTTCATCACTCCTAAGCAAACCTGATGCATGTAGTCAATAGGAAACTGTTTGACCATATCAACATTGGGAATGCTATAGAATGGGCTAGTACCCCTGTGATGCTCCTGATTGGACTGCTGTCGAAATGATGAATCAGTACGAAGAACAAGATTGTCCACAAGAGGAAACAGCATCCTACCACTCCACACACCCTTCTGGCAGCACTTGTCACATCCGAAGTAACCAGAATATAGCTTGGTGCCTTTCACAAACGCTCTTGCTGGTGCATCACAAACTATACACCTTATAGATACTTTTAAATTGCGATTACAACACTGTACACCATTTTCCAAAATCTCACTAAGGTCCTTAATTAGCTCCTCGAGAAGCTCTAAATCTTTAGGCTTTGAAGACCCATATGTCAACACAACAGGAAAAACAGCAATGTGATGGAAATTTACAATTGAGCATAGCACTGGCCACAAAGAAGCTGACAAACTTTTAAAAAGAGGCAAGCCATCTATATTTAAAGATATCTTAATGCAATCAGCTGAATCTATGCTGCTGCTTGGATATCTATTCCAATGTTTAACTATGGCTTCAGCAATAGGAAAATATATATATTGCATGCTTGACTTCAGTTGTACAGGTACATCCCTAGCTGTCTTTAACAGTCCACGAGCCGAGCTACACAGGTCAGGATGCCCAGATTGTTTTAAGATCTTCAAAAAAATTTCTACATTATTTTGTTTGACTTGAAAATTACTAGCCCAATTTGCTAATCTGTCTGAAAGAACACTATCTAGCAAGCAATCATCACATCATCTGATGATTCATTTAAGCTGTCATCTAATGCATTCAAATCAACTGCTTTCAGGTTGGATTTGGTCAATTGCATTGTTTTGTCCCACATCTGATTCTGGATAAATGCCAGGAAAGGTGTCATATACAGATGTACTGTCAGACTCGTCACTATCATAAGTAGTTGAAACTCTACTATGGGAAGCCTTCAAAGCTCGAGTCGCAGCAACCCAATTTTTCTGGTACTGAGAACGTTTACGTTTCATATTTGGCTGTAATAGATGGAAACACTGGTGATTAGACTTTCATATTTTAAATGCTTAATTCTTTAGTATGCAGTATTATTAATGTAGGCACTAATGTGGCTAGTTACAAGTCGCTATGGTTTAATGGGTTTACTCTTGCTGTGTTTGTCCCTTCCTGTTACAATGTTATGACAAGAACACATAGGTGGGGTCTGGCTAAGCTGGCAAATTGAGCAGATCTAATATATTTATTTTAGTCCCAAAAATAGACTGTGCTGGGGACCTTACAACAACTTGAAATTTTTGGGAAATTTAATGTCATCTAAAAATTATTTTATTCTGTCTAGTGCAATATGTTAATGCTTCAATCAATATGTTAATGCTTCAATCACTTAAAATCACAACCCTCACCCCCAGGACATAACAGGGAAATTAACAAACTCATACCCAGGGCCTTTGATCGGTCACAAGGCTCTGGGAGGGGAAGCAAAGGCCCTGGTAAAGGCTGGCCAAATACAAGCCAAAGGTAAGTTACAAAATGTCCCTTCAGGTTGTGACTGGTGAGAAATGATATCTTATATTCTTCTTATTCATTTCTTTGACATATAAAAAACTGAAGAAACGTTCTTACGACACTCAGTAAGTCAGTTTATACAACTTCTATCATTTCCATGTACCCGCGAGGTCATGATACTAGACATATATACTACACTAACGTCTTATATTTACTCGTTTCTATTCGTGAAAAATCCTTTTTATTTTTGTTTTTTTTCTCCCATAGCAATCTGTCTTTTGTGCAACCATGTGAAAAGGTCACTCATATTAACTGATGTGATGATGGTAAAATAACAATTTGGTGATGAGAGAATAAAGAATGAAGTTAGCATCAGATGGATACTGCATTAATGGGATTGATGCCAGCACTGAAGTAACCATCAAACTCATTGATGCAATTGTGGAAAATTTACGAATCTATTTAGTTCATATGAACTGTGGGATATCAAACAGGCAGAATCATAGTTAATATTTGTAGACAATAATTTACTTGTCTCAATTATTAGATGTCTTTATAAGGACAGTTGATAGAGGGTAATGGTTACAGTCACAATTGAAAAATATTTTGTTTTTCTGTTCTAATCTTGCCATGTTAGGAACCAGTCATTAATAATGGGAGGGAGAAGGGGTAAGAACTTCTATACATGTCACTTTTTTTAGACCACCCCCAACACCAAGACATTTATTTTCAATTAATTAATAAGGGCATGCCACATCCAGAAGGATTCTGGACAGTTTGATTTTTTTGTGAAATGTTGTTGGACTTGTATGAAGTCATTTATATTACATCTGTTGTTTTATACTAGGTACATTGTCAGTGCTATTCTCTCATAAAATCCTCTTCTAGTACATATGGGGGAACCCCCCATTCACGACAAAAATGATTAACCATCTCTCTTTTCTCCAGTCCTACTAAACACTGCCCGAGACTGCCCGGATGATTGCCCGGGAAAATAAATGCACTTCCAGTTAATAAATCATGAAAAACTATTAATGCCAGGGTTAGTAATAATGCTTATTCGTTTTACGAAGTTTATTCTATGAAGTTGAGTATGAATTATAGCTGTAGTATAGCTTAGTGGTATGGACTAAACTGTATTGACTTCCACTTTTTTCGGTCTTGGCTTCCTTTAATTATGTATGCTTGAACCAGCTCACTGGCTTGAACTAGCAGGACAGGATCAACCTTTCGCAGGCTTGCATTGAACTATATAAGTTCAATGTAATGAACTATAATGTATATTATATAATGTATATAATGAACTATATAAACTTATATAGTTCAATGCAGGCTTGTGACATTTTTTCAGGTGGGGGCCCCTTGGTGCGACAAATTTGGAATTAGAAAGAATTACAAAACACCAAATTGTTTTACATGGATTTATAATTACAAATATTCTACTATAAGCATGCATTCGTACAATCTGTGATCAATATTAAGAATCAGTGTTATATATACTCCTAGTTAATCTATTTCAGTCTTCTGCTTGTTATTGTTTTTACACTCTTTATCCGTTTCCTTTGTCCCGGTTTTTTTGCAGTTAATGGAGTCCTTGGTACAGTCAAACGACCATCTGTCGAAACTAATGTTTCTCCAGTTCGTTGAATCCCTTTTAAAAACTTTTTGTAGTGGACTTCTTTCTCTTCTTCAGTCTTTTGGATCCAGTGAACATGCTGGACTTTGAATTTGGACATCCAAGGGGCTAGTTCATAATTCCCTTGACCATGCGATGCCCTTCTGCAATCAATTTGCTGAAGTTTAACAATTTTATATAGTTTTTCGATCAGCTCAGGTAGTTTCATTTTCTCCCAGTTCGCACATAGTTTTATGATATGGTTCATGGATTCGCAGGAGTTATTCTTCCAATCAATGGGGATCCACTTGTTGTCTTTGCGCGCATGAATAATTCCCGATCGTAGCTTTTCCACAACAATCTCAAAATACCCACTAAATGCAGGTAGCAACGTGGAATATTTTGTTGAAAGTTTTATAACCTCAAGTTCAAAATTCTTTACCTCACCAAAAGATGTTAACCCATTGCTCCCAAATATGTCCTTGACAACTTGCTTTCGTATTTGATTGTTCGCACCAACCTTGTTTGTCAAGTACCTGCAAACATTTTCTTTCAAATGTCTGGTACAGAGCACGTTAACAGCTGATGGGAAACACTGTTTGATAGCCTTGGTTAGTGCTGCTTCCTCGTCTGAGCAAATAACAAATTTTGAGATTTGTGCGCCTCCAATATGTTCGAATAACTTGCTCTGAAGGTGTGAAAAAAAACGGTGGTAAGTTGTGTACAATCCATCCCAATGTAAATAAATCGCTGCCAACATGATTGGAGCGTTACTTTTTCCGTTTCGTACTAAATTATTGTGCTGATAGACCAGGGTAGTTGCGTAGCAAGGGCCTAAATTGAATGTTCTATCGATGCCAAGCACACTGGGGTTTCTTGCTGTGAGTGAACAAAACTGTTTAATGTCCTCTAAATTATCTTCGAGGTAGAGTATCACGGAGGGAGGCTTTCCTTTCCTTTGAATTATTTCTTGAATGAACGGATTTGTGTGAATGTCCGACAATAATATTTGTAGCTCATCAGCCACGTTTTTTATGTATTGCCTTTTCTCGCCATTTCTATTTTTCTTAGCGTGGTACCTCGCATTCTGAACTTGCTTCAAATCTCTCGGACCATAGTTTGAACCGTCCAGCACCATGTCCTCGTATATCTCCCGGGGTCTTTTCTTTGTCTTTATCATGTCATCCAAATGTTGTTTCACAGAGCAGGATGTACGCACATATTCACTAACAACCTTTTTGCTATTTCCATGAGACATTGAATTTGGAGGGTAGTTACCAAGATACTCTACAATAGCGATGTCTTTAGTGTGGTTCATATTGGCTAAGCACTCAGACACTATCGAGATCCTTCTTTTGTATGACGACTCTCGTTTTAGTGTTATGTAATAGCGTTTAAATACAATTATGTTATTTTCTGGCTAAGGGTCTAAAGGAACTCGTTTACCTTTGTTGCATTTCACGTACTGTCCATCCTTTTTGTCCACATATTTAAGAGGCCCACCATCACAAATAATATAGTGGTGGGTTTTGCACGAGGCTTTATCAGCCCAAGCACCACAGTCATCCACGTATATTGCTCGTTTTCCCATTGCTTGGCGCAATTTATTGTTCTCGTTTTCCAAAACAAACAACACATTCTCTTTTATACCTTGTGGTATAACCTTGCCTGACGGTCGCTCATTTATCATCAAATGGAAAACGTGTTCCGGGTCAGAAAACTTTCCATTTTCTATCGGAATAGCCCCAGGAATGCTTTCACCTTCCTTAGTGGAAAGAGGAGAGTAGTTAGTTGGTATGCTCCTGGTTGTGATGGTGGATAGATTGATCAAGTGATCTACTGCTGGTGGTGATAATGCATGGGGGGATGAGACGTTTGATTTGCTGCTGGTGGTGACAATGGACGGGGACGAGTCGTCATTTGATTTGCTGCTGGTGGTGACAATGGACGGGGACGAGTCATCATTTGATTTGCTGCTGGTGGTGACAATGGATGGGGACGACTGGTCATTCGATTTGGCGGTTGTAGCAGACAGGAAGGAGAAGTCACTTGGCCCTTTGCTAGGTGGTATTGAAAAGGTTTCGGCTATGTCACTATGACTTTTTTTCTATAAAATGAATAGAAATAAAGCCGTTTTTATTAAATTTATACATTTCTTACAATCTTGTTCATATAAGCTAGATATAAGCTAGAATCCAGTTTTTAAGAACGATTTACAAGATGTGCATACCAAGTCATCTGAGTTGCTGGTTTCATCTTGCAAAATCAATCCATCTTCTAAGTTCTCTTCATTCATGGTGGCTGTCGAATCATCTATTTGACTTTGAAAGAGTTGTGGCGGGGACACTGTTATTCTCTATATAATCAGAACAAAATTATATATATATATATATATATATATATATATATATATATATATATATATATTTATACATATACAAAGGTCCTGTTAAGCATCAAGTAAGACATTTTTATTACATATAACTATCAATAATTATGGTAGGAACGGTTGACAAGAACTTTACCCGTCGTTTTGGAGTTGACGTCATTGCTGCACTGCGCGCTTGATTTTCTCCAAAAACATCCTCATCCACTTCCAAATAACTATTGTTCTGCTCCGACATCGTCGGCGGTTCCTTCGCTACCAATAATGGGACAAAGTGATTGGGACTCCATATTCTGGATGTCGTTGGCCTTGCAGCACTTGTCCACATGATGTAAATTGGCCTTCTTCTCTTGTCTTCCCTCACCGGAGCAAATGTTCTGTGCAATATGGGAATTGTTTTATCCAACAAACCATTGACTGGTGGGTAGATGGACACGATTTTCGTCTTTAATACAGTTGCCGCTGCACCAATCGTCCACGCCGATGAAAACGCCCAGTCCATAGCACAATCTTTCATTGCCTTCAAATAGTCTGGTGAAACAAGGGCAATACCCGTGTTCTTGTGCATTTTCGTGTACGTCTCCCTGTTTACCACCATTTCAATGGAAGTCCTCACTCGAAACTCCTTGCTTGAATATTTACCCGTCATCGCAACAGAAAGCGAATAAAACAGGCAATTAGCATCACCAGGAACAACAAGGGGCGAACGTCCAACAACACCACCTAAATGCAAACCGGAATCTGTTATAAGTAGCCGAGTCACAGTTATGAGCCCTCTTATAAGCACACAAAAGGGGTCCTTAGCTTTCCGTGTAAGATATCGCTTATTTCCTTGTTAATTTAATTGAAATATAAAAGTATCTCAATACAAAGCATTAGTATTATACCATTCTTTGAAATCCCCTTCATTTTTTACTCAAAAATAGGAAAAAATAAAGTTAAAAAATAAGAATCTAGTTGACCGCGCATATAGGAGGACTGAAACTGACGTACTATAGCGCCTCAATATCCGCCATCTTTGGAAGAAAATGCTTTTCATGTTAAATCATAATTTTTAAACCCATTTCAGAAAATTGAAAGTACCCCAAAAAGTCATCGTGAGAAAGGCTAATTGAAGGAGCTATTGGAGGACACCCCAGTCTTCCTACGTGCACAGTCAAATATTTGGCCTCTGTGACGTCACCGAATGAAACACGCGCGAGAGGCCCAGCTTATTGAAAATAGAAATTTGTTATAGCGAAAGTGCGTAGGTACTAAGCACTTCCAACCAAACACACTTTCAACTAAACTATAGTTTAAGGTATTAATTATCACTACTTTTAACATGTGACATAATACTCACCAGCTTTCATCAATATGTCGCTCGCAATAATATCCACTTTCTGACTTTCAAGCATTACGTCATCGGCTCTCATCTTAGTTAATGGCGTACCCCGTAGCAATATAATTTCCATTTTCACTGCACTTTCCAGCATTCCTTTACACACCGAGTTTTCCAAACGCAAAAGAGACTTGTCGTAATCAAACTGGCCATTAGTATGAGTGCAGGAAGAGCAGATGTAGCCTTCAGTCAACTGCCGCAAGATTTTAAAATCTTTGTCGGATAATTTCTCGCATTTTGTGTGAAACCAAAACCCGCAATCTTCACAAAGAACGGCATCATCATTGCACTGAGACCTGCAAACTCCGCAAGGTTATTTGCATTTACCACCGGCACAAGAAGATTTTCTTACCATTTTTTCACGAATAATGTTTTCAATCACAGTCGGAAAGTTGCTACAGATGCTACCGCGTGTCACTAAAAGCTCAACTAATGTGATCATGTCAGTCAATGGACAATGCATGAGTCATCCTATTTGCATTTTCGAAATCAATTAACCTTCTAAATTATCATATCAATACCTTGTTTTGATCATTAACCACTAACACATTAATTCAGTTTGAATTTTTATGGTGTAACAAAATATCCATTTGGTTTTTATTGATTTTTGTGTCTGAATGTCTCCTTAGTCGTTAAAAAAACTTGTGCTATATTAAATTTCATCGCTACTTATTTACTACTCCCATCAAATTTTACCGCTGATTTTAGTTAATATACGCAACGGTGTGCAACTCGACTATTAAAACACACAGAGAATGATTAGCAAGGTCATAGAAGTGTTCATGAATGAATCTGGCGGGACTTTTCCCAGCGCGAATTGCCTTTCTTCATGCCTTTTTTGCCGAGTAAAATCGGGTGTTGATTGAATGATCTTTTCAACCAGTCAGATAACAGTATAAAATATTAAAATAATCATGTCAATCAAAGTGCCGATTTCATGACGGCAATGCATGCGTGTCTGTGTCCTCGCTTGCTTTCAGAACAACTTGTCGTTCGTTGGCCGCACTATAGGAAATTTTGTTACGCATGGCAAAAAATATCAAACATGTTTGCAAGAATGATGACAAAAATACGCAATTCTTACTGTACTGAGGGAGCTGCGTGGATTAAGTGTTCACTGTTTAGGGCATAGAATAATTGCTATTTATACTTTCGACGCTTTCTGTGGCAATTTGTCGCCTTTGTAAAACGAATAAGCATTATTACTAACCCAAGCATTAATAATATTCTTAGGATTTATTAACTGGAAGTCCCAGGCAGTCTCGGGCAGTCCCGGGCAGTCGTCTCGGGCAGTGTTTAGTAGGACCCCTTTTCTCACCCACTCATAAATAATGACTGATCACTGGTCAATTATATTGCATGGTAAAAGAGAATGGAAATAACTACACATACTACAATTATATAACAAAATGACAAGTATAATTAAAAAACAAACCTAATTTATACAGAAAACATTCTAGATTAAATATTTAAGTTTTGTTTTAAAAAGTTTAGGTAAGATTTTAGGAGGATTATCATTCCAATGAGATTATAATCAAGTAATCATTCTTAATATTGTTTATGGCTGAATAGAAAACAGTGTCATTGTCTATATACATTTAAATAAACTATTGAAATAGACAAGTTGTCCACAATGTATTACATTTATTCAGGATTATAATCATTATATGTCTGACAATTTTGGGTACAAGGTTGATACATGGCATGAAAACATTATCTTGGGGTTATAGAACAGCCTTTCCTGAATTCTGTAACAAACTAGTTACTGATCTTGCTGCTATTGATAATTATATTGAACAAGAGCTATTGCTGTAGATAGTGTAAATATCTTCTATCAATCTCAAGATATTGTTATATTAGTGAGGTTTAGATTTCACTTCTGTCACCACTATGATTTACAAAGGACCCTGGGCCAATCAATCAATCCGATAATTCAATCAGATGCGTACTAAGCCAGTGCGAGGTGATAGTCAAATCTCAACCTCTATTCATTCCGAATATTCATTCCAATACAGGCTCACATCAATTTCATTTACAATTCAGTTCAATCCCTGCTGAATCAGAGCATTTATTTAACTAATGTTCTAGTAAAAATATTGACTACAAATTATCACACATGGCAGCCATCATGGAATTTAGGAAAGTTAATATCTCATTTATAAATGAGATCCGTTATCACATCTATATATTTGCTAAAACCCATATCGACTTAAAACGTTTTACTTGCAGTAGTAATTGAGCTAAGTAATAGTTGTTTTTAAACTAAATATTATCTTTTAAAGATTGACAATCTGTTCATATAAACTTTTCATGTAGATGAGAGTGTTTAAAATGTCTACTCAAAACAGGATCTTTTCTAATGTATTTAACCCAAATACAATAATTTCATACAACCTAGCACAATCCTGACCCTAGAATAATACTTTTAGTTCCAAAAAGAAGTAAATTTACTTACTATAAAGACGATGAGAGGCTTGAATAGTTGAATTCCAGAGTGAACAATCTCTTAACTGCTGCCAGTAACCACGTTTCGTGAAGTGTGATGAAAATGACGGGACACAACGTGCTTTCACGATGCCTTGACGAAGATGACGTAACTATCGATCTACATATGATTGGCAGAAAGCGCGGTTTGCCAAAAGATACTGGAAGCTAGCTTCTCAAATATTAGTATACGAATAAAAAAATACAAATTTGCTATCTTGTTAACAAGGGTGAAAAATGTTAGCCAATCAGCCTATTTGTTGACGTTTTGCGTTTTCAACCAATCAGAATGTGAGATGTAGACAAAATGTAAACAAAAGGAGTGGGAAAATAGCGCCTTATTCTACGTCCTCCGTGCCATTCGTTATACAATTGCCGATCAGCCAACAGTTGCTGAAGCATACACAGCATTGTTTGAGGTTTTTCCCAAGCTCTCAACATATGCCAACAATGCATCTTTACAAATCGGGCAATCTCGGATGTTAGGTAAGAGGCATTCTATGTGGAAGGAATGTCCACAACCACGGAAAACATTCCAAAGTGGGTTTACCTTGTTGCAAGTGGGTAAATCGCATTTCCTATGATACAAGGTAAGATAATATGTTATTATAGGCTATCGATTTCCTTGGCCTTGGCAGCAGTAGTTATCGAGTAGATTCACAAGTGTGAAACTCGACATCCTTGCACTTGAAAAATACAGACAGAATCATGTCTCTTATGAGTGTCCATCCTCGGTAAATTACTTCAAGCAATAAAGATATTCGCCAAGGTTTTGGCTTCTTTGCCAACTTAGCATTCTTTCCAAATAAAAAGGAATAGAGGTCAGCAAAAACTGTATGGAAATTGAGAAGAGCACATTCCCTGGCATTCAAAGAAATGTGTAAGGGGCCAATCAGGGGAACTACATTCTTCAGTGCTGCAGGTATTGATGGAGAACTGGAATAGACCAACTGTCGGATGAAAAATTGCATTGGCCAATCACTGATGAAAGGAGCTACAAAGTGGCCAAGGTAAATTTCTAATCCACTTGTAAGCATTTTGTTGATTGCAGTTAAAGCATCTTCACAAGATTTAAGAGGCAACTTGATACTATCAACAAGTTTGGTGTTATCCATCGATCTCATTTTTTGGTTTTCTGTTTGCCGATAGTCATGGACTAACAGTCTCTGTCTCTCAGCTTCCGGATCGAAATACTTTGCCAAAACCCAATCTGGCATATTTTCGGCATATGTTTTGGAAAGATTGGACATATTGCTGGAAACATAATTTTGAACTTCTTTAATCTTTATTGGGGGGTTTGAGAGGATATCATTGTCTTGCTGTGGAACTGCTTCAATTTCAGGAAAAACCTTAAGTAGCAAAGTAGCCATGTGAATTGCTTTTGTTTGTGTCTTGTCTTCAGGTCTGTGATGGGTGTGATAATCATCAATGCAGAAGATTAGGAACGGTTTTTTCTTAATAGCAGTTTCGATGAAGGTAAGGACATGATTGTGATGGGAGAAAGATGATGATTTTGTCAATATTTTGACTGTTCGTGGGTGGGCGACAATACCAAGATTTCTAAGGGATTCCAGGCTTTTGTTGCTAATTCCAAATTGTTGTAGTGTTCTAGATAGGGCGACTTGAAAGGAATTGCATTTTTGTGAATTTGCATACAACATTATGTAAATAACAACCATTGTGCGGACACTACAAAGTTGTTTGCGTTCATCTGACATCCTTTCTGACCACATAGCACTCCTTATGTTTAGATAAAGGTTTTGAAGCACCAACATCTTTGCACATTTGCTCAAACGTTTGGGGATCCATTTCAGGCTGCACAAAATTGGAAACCAGAGCTTTTATCTTCTGGAGATCATTTTGGAAATCTGGGCTGTATGATGCTTTTTGTGACAGTTCTGCAAACTCATCACTCGAAAGAAACACGCCATCTGTTGTTTGACATTTCTTCTCAGCAACAGTTTTAAAATCATTTGTAGTGTCCTGGCTCAATGTTACTGTACTCACATCACTCAGTTGGGAGAGAGGCAGCTGTGATTCATCTGACACTTGTGGAGTGAATGGTGAACTTACACTGACTGCGGTTGAACTTGCACTTTCCTGGCTATTGTTTTGGTGACTCTCGTTTTTACGGCTTGTTGCAATGCTCTCAGCTGAATATTTCAAAACCATTGTTGTTGACCATTGGTGTTGACCATGCAACTCTCTGAAATATTCTTTTAGAGGTCAAAGCATTCCCTATTCCATTATACTAGGCAGTCCAAATGTGGATGTGGTATTCTCTTACACTGGAATTGTTTACTTGTTGAATGTTTTTTCAGATCAATGGGGTAATTTCAGATAATTAAAAATTAGCTACTTACATGGTTCTAAATACATAAATGAATTAGGTATTAATACATAATACATGAGGTATATTATATGTAATGCATTTAGATTATTTTTATTTGTTAACCCAGCAACCATGCAACTACTGCGTTTTTTCAGGATAAACTAAAACTAGGTCAACTTAATGACAAGTGGTACAAACAATTGTCAATACCATTGGTAAATAATTTTGTTTTTTAAGTTCTCAAAGGATTTCATACCTCTTTTTCTACTTTGCTTTTTAACTCTTCAGATGAATCTCTTGGAAGCAGTTGGGTAAACTTTCTTTCTTTCAAACACTGTTGAAGGCATGTTGAGGAGAGATTATTGATTTTACCGGATCATTTTTTCCCCATTTCTGTCTCAATGTATTTTTCGAAAATGTTTGAAATACCAATCAAACCACGAGCTCTAAGGTTTATGACCTTTCCCACAACTGATTTTGACCACTTTTCATGCAAGGGATTATTACACACCCGTTGATATTTTGGCATTTTTCTCTTATAGTGTTGTAAATCGTTTTCTAGCTTTCCAGTTTTGCAGTGAAAAAAGGCGGGAGATTTCCAGCATAAACGATATGTAATAATGTAAAAGTGTAACACGTCGAACTGCTGCATCATGTACCCCAGAGTATTTAGATTTATGTTCAAGCCAGTGATTCAAACGCGTAAACAGTATATAGTAATTCTTTTATTAAAGATTTTATTAAAAAAATTATATTTTATAATTTTAGAGGACTTGTGATTTAGGTACAAAAAATAACTATTGATATGTGATAAAATAGATTATTTTACTGTTTGTGTGTAATCACGCTACGAAATCCAACAAGCAAAGTGTCTCAAGTACCATTTTGAAAACTCGTTTTTTCAAACATCGATATTTTGCGAGTTAGATCGAAATTTGAAAATCCCCACGAGGAAATTAAAGAACAAGCCTTTCTCTATCGGAATTATTTGGGTTTTGGCTACAAAATTGTATAACAAATGGCACGGAGGACGTAGAATAAGGCGCTATTTTCCACTCCTTTTGTTTACATTTTGTCTACATCTCACATTCTGATTGGTTGAAAACGCAAAACGTAAACAAATATGCTGATTGGCTAACATTTTTCACCCTTGTTTATCTTGTTTGAATATTTCAAACAAGTTCTAAGCAGGTTTTTGAAATCGAAAACGTTCTTAACTAATTTAAAACGATAATTAAAACTTTTTATACGGGCTTGATGTTTATAAAATTTAAACATCACACAAAACGGCAAATGTTTTGTGTCAATCACAACGTTTTGAGAACGTATGGCTTAATTTAAGCCGGTGACTAATAAAATGTGATATATAAAAATACAGGGGCGGATCTAGGATTTTTCATTCCTTAGTCAAAAAGTTTCAGTCAAAAAAATTCGGGGAGGGGGAGGCGTTGCATTCGTCAGGGGGGTGCAGATGCAATGTGACTGTTTCACCAAATATCAAGGCTCATCAGCATTGTGTGATTCTGACATGGACAGGCATTTTCCATAAGAGCACATGCTGATTGTTTTTATGCACCAGCAGTGGCCCAGCACCCACATTCAAATCTTTGCACTGGTGTAGAAATTGGTGAATTTAGTAGCAATGATGCTTTACATATTGCAAGTAACCATAGTTGATTAAATTTACATAAGTGCAACCAAAAATATGCTAGGTGTTTCTTACATTTACAACAAAACAAAATATGATGATCATCCAAACCTTCCTTTGGAGTTAAGTGTGGTTGATTCATGCAATTAAATAGCAATTTACTTCTTTGTTCCCCACAATCAGGATAATTAATAGGTGAAAGTATTCCTATTTAAAATTGAAGCAATTAAGACCCATTATACAGAGAATTAAAGGATGACCATTTCTTCTCACTGCAATTAAGTATATATAGCTTCCTGTCTAACCAAGTCATATTTCATACAACCAGTATCTATAAACATCCCTTAGAAACAGACATTGGTAAAAGGTTTATATTGATCCTTTGGCTTAAGTATTGATCATGCTCTTCCACAACAGAAGAAAAACAAGGGTGCTGAGAATAAAAATCAGCATTAAGGAAGATCTCTATGGAGGTCAAAATTCTCAATAGCTCCATTAGGCTATTGTTACCCATTCTACTAAGGACACAGAGCTATACAAGCAGTTCCCAGTAGTGTCAGATCTAAGAGAGACTAGGACATGAATGAAACTTGGTTTTATTACACCTAGGTATATCTTAGTCAGTCACTTAGGTAAAGATGAATAAATATTAACCTAGTAATTGATAGACTTGATAGCAAAAACATCATGTTCCACTTTCATGAACCATTAAGTGTGAATAATTGGCAATATAATATATAGATTATTATAGTTATATAATAAACTAGTGTTCATCGTTTAAAATGTAATCAGAACATATGGCCACTTGTATGCTTTACTGCTATGTATTTTGAATAATTATTTTTGAAATTAAAACACAGTTCAGTGCTCTAAGATTTTAGTACCCTAACACATCAGGTTGTACATTTCACAGAAGGTATTAGGTATACACGTAGTTCACATGGTAGTGATAATACATTATTACACTCCTCGATTCCTCTTGAAGCGTATGCATACGCCGCAGTTATATGCAAATTAAAGCGAAATCCTATGTAAATTTCAACGTGCAACGTGTAAATCTCAACTTTATAGCTTGTGCGGCTTGACAGTTCTAACACAAATTACACAATCACCAATAAACAAATGCACGAAATCTTTGTAAAATATTGTTATGTTTACCTTAAGGCCGTACAAAACTTCTTTGTTGTCTTCCGAACAGACGCCGGGATGTACGATTCCGCAGCAAAATTTCTCATGAGGCAGAAGCTGGTGTTTGTCAGTTCATTTAAAAATTGCTCAGTTGAACGCTTTGCTGCGGCGTCTATTCGCTTCTTCAGATCGGCCTCGATAGTTTTAAGATATTGCCGATCGTCTTTCTCCAAAGCACATCTCACGGCTTTGTAAATATCTGACATGATTAATAAATAGTTTTGATAATAAAATTTTTCTTTTGAGTTTAATAATCGTTCGAGTTTTCGATGCTGTCAAAACTACGATGACGTCAATCAGAAAGGCCAAGGAACCTTGCTGTGCACGCTCTCAGGTCAAGGTCAGATCACACTGATCGATCAGAAAATACAACCAATGAGAATTCAGATAGATTTTGAATTAGCCAATTGAATAGCCCGATTTGAGCCCCTGATCGCTTCACCGATCAGAACTCCCCACAGATCGCATAAAAAGAGGGACAGCCAATCAGATGACTGGGATTTGATGACGGAGCGAGCAAAATTCATGCATAAGACCGCTTTTCTGCTCGCTCGTGCTTGAAGGCCTGGTCACGAAACTCTTTTAACAACTGGACTGCCAAACATCACCAGTGCCCGATCAGCCCAATACACTGCACGTTTGTAGCAACTGGACTGCTATTTCATTCAAACACTTTTCTTGTCAATTTTTGCCTTAGTCGCGTGATCGCTCTGATCACCCCTAGATCCGCCCCTGTAAACATACTATCATCTCACATTTTCAAAATAATTCCATATGACGGTCTGTGAACGTTTATATTTCACAGTTCTGAGAACGTTCTGTCAACGTTAGTGAAAGACGTAATGAGAACGTTCCTATAACTTTGTGAGAACGTTCCTATAACATTATGAGAACGTTCAAGAACGCGCGTACCGATTTGTAATTTGATCAGTCAATATAACGAGCAAAGATACGTTCCGATAACGTCCTGTCAACGTTGGTAAATTACGTAAAAGAAAAACGTCCCAATAACGTTCACACAACGTTGTGTGAATGTTTGGTCCAACCTAACCAAACCAGAACCATTATACAACGTTCGGTGAACGTCCGTGCTAGCTGGGTTAAATCTCTTTAGAATGTCTTGGAGGGATGCTGCATCATTCAGGTAATTAGGAGCATCATTACAGCCATTAAGAGTAACATCTATCAATAAATATATCAGAAATAAGAATGCACTGTGCAATTAGTGATTTTTCTAATGCCAAATGACAACTAATCTAAAATATGCAATTGTAATGCCCCAAAAAATGAAAAACACTTAATACATACATGTTGCTTGTGCAGGATTATTTATAATGAAGTCTATTGCAGCATCACTTGTTACAGATTGTTCTGATGCTTCTTTCAGAACATCAGCAGGACAGTCAGGGAACATATCTCTTAATTGTTGGACTTCTAATTCACACAGAGTCCATGCATTTAGATTCATTGTTTGCTGACTTTCCATTGGAGCAAGCTGAGACTGATTGGTTACACTTTCAGTGGCTTGATTGGTTACACTGCTGGTGGATGGATTGGTTACACTGCTGGTGGATGGATTGGTTACACTGCTGGTGGATGGATTGGTTACACTGCTGGTGGATGGATTGGTTACATTGCTGGTGGATGGATTGATTACACTGCTGGTGGATGGTTCGTCACTTAAAGCAAATGTTCTTATGTCATTAGTTTGCTCTGTTGTCATGACAATATCTTCCTATATTAATTATATCATTAATTATGATTATGTGTTATAAATTTATTGATAGAAATTCTTTAGTACTTTGTATGTTGATATAAAATGCAATAATGATGAGTTCAAAACTATTTAACTATAGTTTACCTCATCATCTATATCAAATAAATGGCAAATGTAGACTGGGCCATTGCCAGCAATGTGTGTGTGTTTCCCACAGATTTAACAAGTTCAAAGCTAAAAAAAAGTAGTTGATTAAAATATTAATATATAGTCGATATATATATATGGTATGTATATATATGGTATGTATATATATGGTATGTATATATATGGTATGTATATATATATATATGGTATGTATATATATAGTATGTATACATATGGTATGTATATATATATATATATATATATATATATATATATATATATACACACTCTGTATACTTACTCTGTTGTTTCAGATAGATGGCTTTTAAAAAGATCGAGGAGTTCCGATCGCAATGGCTGTTCAGACCAAGACTTGTCTAGTGACCATGTGTCAATGAATAATTTCCTGTTTATCAAATCTTGTTTAATATGCCGTCTGGGAAGCTCTTGCCAAGGTGGCGATGGCTACAAACAGACATCTTTAATAATAATATCTGCCTTAGCTTTACTTTTACTGGCTTTCGCTGCTGTAGTGTACGGCACAAAACGTCCATTGCCTGATCTTGGTAATGGTCTTGCTGAACTTCTGTTTTGACCACAAGGAAGTCGGAATCTCTCTGAGAGTTCTTCGTTAGCAGACGAATTATTAACATTCTTGTTTTCAATGTTGCTCTAACTACCCCGTGTTTGGGCACTTGCAGCAGGCAAATTTTGCAACGAAGATACAACCTATCTAACAAGCTGAGTTAAATCATTATTTACTTGATTACTCATATTATTATTCAAATTATTCATATTCTCTGCCATATTTGTTGCTATTGTTCGTCAATAACTTTTACTTCCGTTTCCTTTCAAATGAAAGAAGATCAACCCCAGTCCACTTCTGTGTTTTTTTGTGTTCACGTGTTAAGTTCGAATTAATTTTGTGTGACGGTACGGTTGCTAGGCGATGGAATTTATTTTGTGCAACGGTACATAATGGGGTACATAGAGCTTGTGCGCTTTAACGCCTGGAAAAGTTTTTGCGGATTTCATTTGTATCAGGGGACGTTTTGTTAGATTATTTTGTGAATACGACATTATTTTGTGTGCTTCGAATATACTTAACGAGTTATAACTTACTGCCATAGTGTTTCATATTTCATTTGTACTCTTAAGCAGTTTTGACCGGAACGGAACGCCATACATTTCTGTGCAACATTGAACTATTACATAAATGATACAAATATTGCCACTCCGTTTGAGTTGAAGGCTGTTAGCATAAACCAGACTAATTTGCTAAGAAGCAATCAGATAGACATTCCATTTTCAAAAGAAAACTATTCAAGTACTGGGGCATGTAATTCACTTGTAGATAAAGACTCACTTCACACTAACTTGGAAGAAGTCACAACAGTCCAAAGTTCTCCACAAACACCAACTGAATGTAAACGAAATAAAAGACAGAGAGAATATGACAAACAGCATACAAATAGGTTGTTAAAAGCAAAAGAATATTACAATTTTAAAAAGAAAAAAGTAAGACTTAAAAAAGATCGTGAAAGAAAGATTGCTTCTAGAAAAAAATCCTGCTCTTCGAAAAAAGGTAAGAGTAAAGGTGACAAATCACAATCAATTGGAAATAAAACTTTAAACCCTATGAGTTATAGCTTGTCTAATGAAAATAGTAATGAATTGGCTCTTGAAAAGAGAGAGCGAGAAAGTTTCATAACTCTGTATCTGCTGGACCCCTGTATATTTGCCCTTGCTGTGACCAATTATGGTGTAAACATAGTGTTTCGCCTGCAGACCAACTAATACTGGTAAATCCTGACATAACTGGGGGGCTATTATAGGGGGTAGGTGTATCCGGAAACCGCGATATTTTTATCCTCTTTCACCGTTAACCGTCATTTTTTTCTTCAAAAGTCTGTAACCGCGCTATGAACAATGCTTACATAAAAGAAACTCTGCACAAAACACAAAATCAAAGCTTTAAGACCATACCAAAATCTTTGAAGATACCTCCCATTTAAACTTCCAAACCTTGATCTTGTTCATATTTTAAACCGTATTCTGTGAATAAAACACACATATAACCGTAAACCGAGTTAAAAAACAATACTTTTCCGCTACCGTACAATAATCTCTTCACCGTAAACCGCCACAAAAATGTAGATATATCCGAAGTCCGATCCTTGAAATGGACAAAAATGCCTAACCGCCTAACTAAGTAGCCCCCCCATAACTATGCATCTACAAAGTATAAAAAGTGTTGATAATATTGAATGGGTTTGTCAAACCTGTAACAACCACTTAAAAAAAGAGAAAGTTCCCTCTTGTGCAATTGCTAATGGCATGCAATTTCCAAAAAACCTTCTTTCTTTGATCTAAATGAACTAGAATATCGACTTATTGCTCCTCAGTTAGCATTTCAAAAGATTTTTCAGGTGCAAAGGGGTGGTCAATTTATAGAAGGCCTCACAAAGTAATGCAAGCAACTGCATGGTTAATCAACACAAGTGCTTTGTATCAAGTGCTTTGGTTGAGAAACCTGCAAGAGTAATTGGATATGACCAGTGATATTGAAATATATTGATAGTGAAAGACAGGAAATCTATAATGTTGCTCCTGGTGAAGGCAATCGGCCATTGGGTATATTTAGAGATCAGCATTCTGAAGAAATGGCAAATCCAGGAATATTTCTTCGACAAAAAAGACCAGATGATGAACAAAGGCTAAGAAGTGTTTACTATAATGACATATGTAAATCTGAGTTAAGAAGATCTGATCGTTGAGCTGCTATAAGTGTTGAAAATGTATTTTTCAAAGCTAAGAAGTTACAAATGAAACTCTTGATTGGTCAGTCGCAAATTGCACTCCGAAAAAACAAAGTAGGTAACAGAACACTTACTGCTGGAGACCTAAAAACTACAGAAGGTTTACAAAGTTTAATAAACCATGATGATGGTTTCAGATTCTTGAAAATTCTTTGGGGTTCACCACCTTATTTTGAATGAACTAAAAAGGACTTGTTCGCCATGATTTGTCAGTTAGAACCAGCATCACTATTTTCCAGTTTCTCATCAGCAGAAACAAAATGGAATCATTTATTGAGAATTCTTGGTAAACTTATTGATCACAAGGATTATAGTGATGGCGAATAACACAAATTGAACAATATTACCTGGGAGGAAAGGTGTCGACTAATACAAAATGATATAGTAACCTGTGCAAGACATTTTGATTTTCAGTTTAACACTTTCTTAAAAGATGTCTTAATGAGTGAGCTTGCTCCATTAGGAAAAATTAAAGATTGGTTTTTTAGAGTTACCAACAGCGGGGATCACCTCATATTCATATGTTGATATGGCTTGAAAATGCACCAGTGTTTGTTGTTGATAAAGATGAAGATGTTGTTGCTTATATTGACAGCATAATAACCTGTAGCAAACCCAAAGATGATACAGAATAACTTGATCTTGTGAATAGACAGGCACACAGACATTCTCATAATTGCAGGAAAAAGTCTAAAAATATTTGTAAATTCAACTATCCACCACCACCATGAGATGTACTCAAGATTCTTTACCCACTCAATGAAGATACCTCTTTAAGTGTTGCTTAAGCCAGCAAAGAATTGTGTAAAAAGATTAGAATGAAACTAAATTATTTTAAGGAAGGTAAAGAAATTACTTTTGATGAATTACTACAAGAGTTAGGTGTTTCGGAACGGCAGTATATTCTTGCTATACGATCATCTTTGAATACTTCGACAAAGTCCAAATGAATTAAGAATGAACAATTACAATCCTGTTTGCCTTTGGGTATGGTGAGCAAACATGGACATTCAATATGTTTTAGATGTATATGCATGTGCAATGTATATTGTATCATATATTTCCAAAGGTCAAAAAGGAATGAGTGAATTACTTTGTAAAGTTTGTGCTGAAGCGAGATAAGGGAATACAAACATCAAACAGCAAGTTTGTGATATCAGCAACAAGTTTTTGAATTCTGTTGAAATATGTGCACAAGAAGTAGTGTATATCGTTCTGCAACTTCCAATGTGAAAATCTTCTTGTAGTGTAATTTTCATTAACACATCTCCTTCTGAAAGAGTAGAATTACTTAAACCATTGAGTGAAATAGAGAAAATGATGAATCAGAAGAAATTCCATCTGGTGGTCTTTTAAAAAGATATGTAAAACGACCTGATTGTTGCAAAATGTGACACTGGTGGATTGGACAGCATGGAAATAAAGGAAATAAAGAAAAGATCTGGGGCTAGAGTAATTCAAAGCGTCTGGTTCAATAAAGAGTCTCAACCTGAAAAACATTATCTCCTTTCTCCAGCAATATGGCAAGCCTAGTGAAAGTTTGTAGCATTACTCATAGTACAATTCAGCCATTCAATTAAATTAATATATGCTACATAAAACAGCTTGTTTGTGACCATGAATGGTTATTTAGACCCAGAATTGGTTTTTTAAGTGAATTCAAGTAGTTGACAATGAGCACAATTGAGCAATATAGTGTTGAGAAGCTGAAAGCACTTTGTCATTTGTGTAATTGATTTCAAGCAAATCAAAGTTACGTACTGTAATTTACAAATTTGACTTATGTATTAATTTGCACGAAATAGCTTGCATTTTATTTCTTCATGTCAGGCAAGAATGCTCATTGATTTTCGGTCATTGTATGAAATGTTGCTGGTTGGTTCATGTCCTTGCCTTGGCTTCACTAAAGTGTCATGGCGTACTGGTGGTTTCTACCTCATTCTACCTCATTCACCATACCGTTGTGTACTAATACCAGTCGCAAAACCAAGGAAACAGATAAGTTATCATAGTTTGCCAAATGAGCCTCTCGAAAACATTTGGCTGCAGAATGTGTGTTGCAATAACCCCAGTGAGTGTGTGAATACGTACGTCTGCAGTGCGACCTGAATCCGCTACCGAAGTGATTCATGTTTCAAGAAACGTAAAATGTTTAAAGACATCAGCAGTACCTACAATATTTGCTTTTCCAAAGAAGCACAACAAATTGAAAACAAGGACATCAAGTTTGCGACAAACATAAAATCAATCAAGAAAGGTTTGTTGATTACATAGCTTTTGTATACTGATAGTCCAATATGCTTCCACATTGTTTGTCTGTATCATATATTTGATGATATAAATGTAATACAAAAATATACAGTATATTTCTAATCAAAATACCGAAAATAGTTCTAAATTGTAGTATTTGTTCAATAGATTTATTTCTGAACTGGGTAAAATCTAGCGGAGTAAATTAATAGGGTAAATATTTGTTTACAAGATTCTATATTGTAGCCAGAAAATTATTAATTTTTGGTTAACATTATTGGTTCAATAAAGAGTCTCAACCTGAAAAACATTATCTCCTTTCTCCAGCAATATGGCAAGCCTAGTGAAAGTTTGTAGCATTACTCATAGTACAATTCAGCCATTCAATTAAATTAATATATGCTACATAAAACAGCTTGTTTGTGACCATGAATGGTTATTTAGACCCAGAATTGGTTTTTTAAGTGAATTCAAGTAGTTGACAATGAGCACAATTGAGCAATATAGTGTTGAGAAGCTGAAAGCACTTTGTCATTTGTGTAATTGATTTCAAGCAAATCAAAGTTACGTACTGTAATTTACAAATTTGACTTATGTATTAATTTGCACGAAATAGCTTGCATTTTATTTCTTCATGTCAGGCAAGAATGCTCATTGATTTTCGGTCATTGTATGAAATGTTGCTGGTTGGTTCATGTCCTTGCCTTGGCTTCACTAAAGTGTCATGGCGTACTGGTGGTTTCTACCTCATTCTACCTCATTCACCATACCGTTGTGTACTAATACCAGTCGCAAAACCAAGGAAACAGATAAGTTATCATAGTTTGCCAAATGAGCCTCTCGAAAACATTTGGCTGCAGAATGTGTGTTGCAATAACCCCAGTGAGTGTGTGAATACGTACGTCTGCAGTGCGACCTGAATCCGCTACCGAAGTGATTCATGTTTCAAGAAACGTAAAATGTTTAAAGACATCAGCAGTACCTACAATATTTGCTTTTCCAAAGAAGCACAACAAATTGAAAACAAGGACATCAAGTTTGCGACAAACATAAAATCAATCAAGAAAGGTTTGTTGATTACATAGCTTTTGTATACTGATAGTCCAATATGCTTCCACATTGTTTGTCTGTATCATATATTTGATGATATAAATGTAATACAAAAATATACAGTATATTTCTAATCAAAATACCGAAAATAGTTCTAAATTGTAGTATTTGTTCAATAGATTTATTTCTGAACTGGGTAAAATCTAGCGGAGTAAATTAATAGGGTAAATATTTGTTTACAAGATTCTATATTGTAGCCAGAAAATTATTAATTTTTGGTTAACATTATCAAGGTTGCAACAACACTGGAACAAGGTAACTTTGTTCTGGATGATCCTAGAGTAAATATCAATATAGACACTTCAAATGATAAGGTTGAACAAATTAACTACGCTTATACGTGTTAATAAGTGTTAATAACACCACATCAGATAAGCAGGTTCAGACATGCAATGAACATATTACCACAGAGCATACAGAGGTTTTGACTGACGTTAATTTTCCGTACCCCTAGCTTAGTCAGTGCACTCAAGAGAGGCCTTCTCCCCCCGGGAAAGCATGCATATGGCGGCGGCTTGAACACATGTATGGAATATAAACAGCCGAGACAGAACTATCTGGAAAAATCGTATTAATATTATTATTACGATGCTCAATTTTTTTCTCAAAACCAGATTTTGTTAGTTCTTATCCTTTAGAAGATTATAGAAGTGGGAGCGATCTGTTTAAATAAAGTGAAAATGTGGAATCAAACTTGATGAGGTAAACAAATTTTTGTATTAGAAAATTAATAACTCAGTTGTTACTAAGTTAACGCATCACAGAATAACCGTATTATAATTCAGCAACGATTTTTAAAATTGTTATTAATTGATCACTATATTACATTTCTTACAAATGTGCATTCGTATATTATTTAAAAGCTTGTATTATTTTATTGTATTGCAATAGTAAATTATATTAATTCAAATTGTCAAATTTAAAGATGGGTCACTTTAAAGTATTTTCTGTTCTTTTTGTTCCCATTTCGTCTTGATAATTCCCTGTTACCAAATTTAAGAATATAATGAATTCGCATTTTCACAAATAATTTTAACAAGTAATCTGAGGGAAATTCTGTGCATTCTTGCAAATGAAATTTTGGAAGGTTTGAAACAAGATGCTTTCCAATGCCATTAATTGTCATTATGTTTGGAATGTTTCAACAAGTTTTGCATCAATGGCTGTCACATACTTAACCAGATAATCAGCTGGAGCTGTAAGTTTACCAAATGGCAAGGTAAGTTTACTCACCTGTCTCTTCAAACGACTTAAAATATGTGAACAATTTGTCCGGACTGTCCAACTCGTTATTTATTAGAGCTTTATTGCAGGTCTCACATTGATGTTTTTGCAGGCATTTCTTTGCTAGGTAACCTGTAACATAGGTGATAGCATTTTTGTTGATCATGTTTTTCTCCTCCAATAGTTGTTGATAGTCCACTTCAGTTATGTTCAATGACTCTGTACTTTATTTTTCCTCAGGTATTTCAGGTGCATCAACAACAAAATTTTGGCAATGGGTTCCCACTGTGGCAAGTATAGAGTCAAAATCAGTACCACAATTTCCATTGGATGGTGATAAATAATTTTGGTAAAAAACCGTTCTGAATGATCTGAAAAGTGGTTCTCTAATGGATCTTGATTAAGACGTCTGGTGCATAAAGAGGTTACAGTCAAGTCTTGTAATGACTTCCACAGCAAAATTGTTCCATTCAAAGTTGCTTGGAGTGCATTGAGGCTCTTTGAAGTATTGGTGACTTCCTTGCCATTTGATGGATCTTTAACTTTCATTTTCTGAACAAAGTTGGACATTTCTTTCAGAAATGTGCTGTGGTTGGAATCCTGAATTATTGGTTTGTTCATGGATTTTGGACTTTCAAAAGAAGAACTGTTAAGGGAATTGAATATTTGATCAAAGGTGTCAATAAATTCTGCTGTTGCTGCTGCTCTTGGAGGCAGTTGGCCCGTACTAACTCCTGTGTACATGGCTGAAGACACTGTATGGCTCAAGACTTGTGTTGCCAACTTCACTTTCATTTTTTGGAAATTGTTTGGAGATAATGACTTTTAGTTAATTTTGGACAACAGCGTATGTCATTTTTTGAATAAATTTGATAGAGTTGTTGGATGTCCTTCCATGATGCAAATTTCCCATCATCAAAATAAAGTCATATTTCATAAGATTGTTTCTTACTGCCTTAATGATATGAGGAGCATCAAATAGAAACAGGATTTGTTTACCATTGTGGAGAAATGATGGATTTTCATAGCTAAGTTTGAGCTCTTTGAAAAGCTTTTGAAAGTTGGATCCAATATCACAAACCACAGCAAGCATGCTTAATCCAATGTTCTCAACTTTGTCGATTATTTGGAACAGTTTTTCTTTAACCTTTTCACTTGTGCAAGCTTCACTAACCAAGAAGTAAGCGAATGGTTGTTTCCAATTTTCACAGATGCCCTGAGCCATAAAAACTATTGCGGATGTTGCCAAACAGTTTGTTTTTTCTCCATCTCCATAATCCTCTAATCCTGTTAATACATCCTTATTAGTAGAATGCTCCAAATGGGATTTCAGTGATATTTCATCAAATGAAATAATGCATAACTTTTCCTTGTCATTCATATTTGTAACCCTGGAGGAAATGACATTGATGGCAGACTCTGTTAATCCTGGGCTGTTTGGTAATTTATTAAGCCGTTTTACAATTGTTGTTTTGGAAGGCAAGCAAAGGATGCTTTGATAACATTTTGTAAGCTCTGCCATTTAGGTGGTAAAGTGTGATTGCAAAGGCTTTTGTATCACTGTTATACCGATAGCCATGTTTGGATTGGGTGGAGAAAAGATGGACTTGTGTCTCAATCAGTTTGATGAGAGAAGCAGGCAGAAATGTTTCTAGTACTTTAATGGGATCTTGCATGGCTAGTTTACCCTTCTTTTTTGGATTTACTGTTACTTTTTTCTGCAAACGATTTATCTTTGCCTTTTGCCTTGAGATGGTCTTCCTTAATTTTTCTTTTGTGGGACTTTTAACTGGTGGCTGTACATATTGTTTTGGATTTTGGAAGTTCCAATGAGTATTTTCTACAAATTTGTTAAAAAAAAGTCTATTACCTCAATTACCAATCAGGTATAAATTTTTGTGCATAAGTTAGATATTGATTACCATTATTGGAAGGATGTTGGATGGCAGATGATGTCACATTTGTTTCTGATCCATGCCCTTGAAGAAAGTTTTTTTCATGTTTTGAGCAGGATGTTTTTTTTTAAATTAAGAATGGTTTTTTTTGCATAAATACATATTACCTGTATCTCCATTGATGGTAGATGTATATTGTGTTGCATTTGTCATCACTAAATGTATTCCTGATGTAGTTGCTTCTAAACATTTATGCCATTATTAATTAACCCATTTAGCCCTAGACTTTCCTATTGGCAAGTAAAATCGTCTGGCATATGTCCAAAAAAGTAGGGCGCATTGTTGGTTAAAGGGTTAAGCACTTTTTATATAAAAATTGTATATCACATGCTTAACAAATATATGTGCCTTTGCAATTACCTGCACTGGTTGAGTTTGTGTTACACATTTCTGTTGTAACTTTTCGTGCATGTTTAGCAGGTGGTTCAAAATCTAGATTGAATATAAATACATGTCAGAAACATCCATTTCCCATTTGTATGTTCTGATATTATACAGTTTCATATAAGAAATTATGACATTAATTTGTGAAATATTATTTTACCAGTTAAACCCTCACCTAACAGTCTTTGCTTGATAATTTCATGATGAGAAAATATAGTTGGGAGTGCTGATTCATGTAGTCTGTTTTTTTTTATAGTTTTTGAAGCAAGAATCCTCAAAATGTTTCGTGCAAAGCCTACAGTCTTTGTAAAGATAAATGGAATCTTTTTCCAACAAATCCTCTCTTCCACTGTTAAATGCCCACGATTTTGAACTGAAACAAAAGACCGTAGTATTGACCATTGTCACAGATATATAACGTGCGAAATTGTATCACAATCATTTCAAAGTCAGTTTATTTACTTGTTTGCAGCTAGCTTCTCTGTATTATTTCCATCGTTTTGGAGAGAAAAGATGTCTTAATTTGCTTTTTTTTACTTACTTTTTCAGTAAAATGGTGTATTTTTCAGTAAATTGAACAAATTCACTGCCTTATTGTAAATTATCAAAACTTAAATTATTAAATACGCAGCATGTCTACTTACCGCTCTTCGTTTTTCGGAAAACGAAGAAACAATGTATTTGGTTCTGCTAACTTGTTGTTATAGCAAGTTATAGCCGAACACCATGTCGTCCCGTGCCTGTAAATTTGGTTCTCCCTTTCTTTGTCCATTTTTTTGTATTTGTTTTTGTTTGAAACAAAATTTAAATGCCTTTTAAAATTCAGCCATTTAAAGTTAGCACCGCTAGCACCATCCAGACATGTCATATGGCACGCATGACCATATATGGCTATTTATAATGTTTGGGGGGGATAGGGCCTCTCTTTAGCGCACTGGCTAACAACATGGCCGCTAGGAACGCATAATTAATGCAAGGTCATGTGATATTACCATGTAAATGTGATATTACCATGTAAAGGACCAGTGGAACCCAAACTGAGAATATCCATGCAAGAGGAACTACTACAACACATGCTGATGATATAAATGAATCAATTCATGTAGAAGATCACAGTTATTCCTCAGGCCCCAAATAATCATTCAATAGATAAGAGAAGGCAAATTGTGGAACTTTGCCCAACATTATACACTTCTGTCTGTACCAGGGTGCATTCCATGTGATGTTCAAGTGTCGTAATTGTTTATTTACGTAGCGCACTTGTTGATATTTTAATCGCGTTTATATATTTTGTGATATGTCATAGCGACATTTTTTGCTTTGAATGTTGTATTGCTTTTTTGGAATAAATTTTAAGCTCTCAAGTAAAAAAGAAGGAAAAAGTTATGATTTTATTCGTCTGACATGGAGCAGGTAAAAGCTTTGAATTTTTTTAGCACATGCTTATCTTTAACAAAGTTTTAAGTCATAAATTTGCGGTTACAATGGCAAAAATTGTGAAATTTAGGCAATACCTATGTCTACACTATGCCATATTTGTAAAAAAAAAGTCAGTGGAAGTCACAGATGTAGCACATGTTCCAGAGATATACATTTAATATATGGAAAGCCTTTTGGTAGCGAAGGTTTTATTTAAAAAAGTCGTTTGCTTTTCATGCAAAAAAGGTAGCTTAATTTTTCAAAACATTTTTTGCTGTTTTAATTTTTACGTTATATTGACAAAAAAATGTTTGATCAAAGTTGATTTCAGCAACGATTTGGGGTTAAAACTTTCAAGAAACGATGGGAGACAAACGAAGGATAAACCATCTTCAAAGAGACGACTAACTTTAGATTGGGGAAAAAGCAGTACATCTTCTGGGAACTTAGAAGAGTCTAGTAAAAAACCCAGGCGCAAGATGAATACTGGAGAAATCAATGAAAGGTATGTTTGCTTACAATGCCTAGAGCTCAGTCTTGAAGGAAAGCACGAAAAAAGGTTCGCCAGCATTTGTCGATTACACAACTCCAGTGTCCAAAGGCACAAGGGAAGGTGGCACAAGTTATTAGAAAGAAAAGCTTGGACTTTTGTACCAGCATCATCTCCAGCAGCTTCTAGAATTAGTAATAAATACAAGAGCAATGGAAAACACCCGAAGTCAAACCACTACCAACTCAACAGCATATGGTATCTGAAATCC
The DNA here is from genome assembly GCF_004324835.1 of Dendronephthya gigantea. Classification (NCBI taxonomy): domain Eukaryota; kingdom Metazoa; phylum Cnidaria; class Anthozoa; order Malacalcyonacea; family Nephtheidae; genus Dendronephthya; species Dendronephthya gigantea. Next base: position 454,777 of record NW_021163081.1, read on the forward strand.
CTTCTCATCAAACTACTCAGCTAGATTTAAAAGCTTCAGATACGAGCAACGTCAGCGAAGGAGCATTGTTGAAGCAGTGTTTAGACTCTATTTCCACTTTAAGCATAAAAGTCAATACCATCTCTACTCAGACTGCAACGCTTAAACATTTGGCTTATGAAAACTTTGGCAATGTGCACCTTGTTATAAGCTTCATTTAGCTGCTAAACCTACCCTTCGATTTTTGACACCGTTCAAAGCTAATGAGTTGCTAAATCCGAAAGGCAATGGAACACTTTCCACGGGAATCTTTTTTGACATCAAACCACATTGTGTCCTGACATTCTTTTCATCTCGATGTGCACACCAGTATGATGTGTCGAAGGTTGTTGATAGGGTAAATTCCGAAGAGGGACGCTGCCCATTTTTGGCAGATTAAAATGCACTGTGTATCAAATTAGTTAGTTTTTCATTTCATATTCATTGGCATTTGTTATGATAGTTAAATAACAATTATCAAGTGACTTGCTTTCTTTGATATCATGATTTCAAAGTAATAAACCGGCCCACTACCTGATGATTACCTACATCATGACTACATTCCACGATTCTGTTTATTATCAGCTGGCGGTAGACTTCACATGTGTTGACGTAAAAAATATAGTCTTTTAAAACCTCCGGCGTGGCGTTAACATGGAATGCACCCTGGTGTCTCTAATGTGCAATTGCTTGAAAGTGGTGTTGTAGAAAATGAGGTAGCTATGGAATCAACAAACCAAACAGATAATGATAGTGGTCTGAGTGATAGCAGCTCTTTATATTGTCCTTCAGCTTCTGTTGAGTCTGAAATGGATGACAAATGTTTCAGTGATACTGCATATTGCATAGAAAAAGTGTGTGAAAGTCAGCTAAATAAACTATTTAAAACTTGTCAACATTGTGGTGGCCCAATTCACACAACAACAAAAAAAGATCATGGAAGTATGGTCACAATTACAACAAACTGCATTAATGGACATACTGTATCCTGGAAATTGTGACCTGAAATTAATGGCACTGCAGCAAGGAACCTACTAATTCCAGCAGCTATCCTATTTAGTGGCAACACATACAAACACACCTCAGACTCACCATATTATTCCCAGTTGTGGAACGCACATGAAAGAGAACCTGCAGTATAAGATGTATGTGGTGATGGGCGATGGAGTAGTCCTGGGCATTTAGTTAAATATGGCACTTATACCTTCATGGATGAGAGCACAAACTTGATAATTGAGTTCAGCATTGTACAAGTGACAGAAGTTACTTCATCTAATTCAATGGAATAAGAAGGTCATAGAAGAATGTTGTATTTGAAAGACCACTCTGGGTAATTATTACTAGCAGTTTTGCCCTAAATTCTTATTTATAAATATTCGTTCTAAACTTTCCTTAAACTTGTCCACCAAGTGTCAAAAGTCCATTTGTATATGTTGGCCACTTTCACAATAAATATAACTTTTAGCAGTAAAGATGAATCTTAAATGATTTGATACAAAATAGTTTAGTTTTTCATTTTATCCCACGCAGGTATTGGATTATTTTACATTTATGCAAGGACTGTACGCCTGCAGCCTTCACTTGGTAAAAACACCAAGATGTGCCACTTTTTTAGGTGAACTTGCCTTCAAATAAAGCTTCTTGAGTCTTGACTCATTCAATGTGTGTGTATATTAATTACATCCATAAAGTAAATAACATAATGCTTTACTTGTAAATATGCAAGAGGGTGATTACTATTTGAGGAAGTGCCCTTTTTCGTCATTACTTTCCAGACTCTAAACTTTTTGTTGCCCTTGAATTTTTTTGTAAAGTAGATGTTGCAATTGTACCCATATCATTGTTTTTCTCTACCATACTAATTAGAATAGAAAATTCAAGGGATTTGGACACAATTGACAATATTACAAAAGAAAGTTTAGATGCAAGCAGAAAAAGAGAGCTGGAAGAAAAGCACAATGGTCAGACAGTCTTCTCAATGATCTTATTAATATTGTTGTCACCAATGAGTATTATAAAACAAGGTTAATTTTCATCAATGTAAAGATTAAAAAAAATTCTGAGAAATGTACAAAAATTTTGAAAGAGCTAAAGGCACATGCAAGTATGAGAGAGAAGATGTACCATTTACAATAGTTCAATTACGTACAAAGTTTAAAGAATGCAGTTGGCGAATGTAAAAGTGTTGCACTTAGTGTTGAAACGGCTACTGGGATAAAAAGATTACAAGATCAAAAAGGTTATGGTGCATGGTTTACCCAATTGTTTGCACTAGTATAAACATTGCTTTTGCCCGTGAAGAAGCAGAGAGATCAAGGCAACACAAGGTGAGTGGATCAATGGTTAAATCAAGTTTGGTGGGTAGAGTATCTCCTTGATCTAAAGATACATTGTGAAGGACCATGCATGCGAGGTAGCCATTTTGACTTTGTAATGATTGTTTTCAGATTTAAGCAGGTATCTCCAACTGCCCCTTCAGCTGCCCAAAGGTTCCTTCAACCACCATACTTGCATGACTTAGTTGGTAGATAAAATACCTCTTCCTTTGTTAATACTGCGTTAGAATACGGTTTCATTAGCTACGTCTCCATGGGAAATACTGAGTCACCAAGTAATATTGGTGGCACGAAAACACCTTGCTCAAATTGACTGAAATTCGGTAAAAGCTTTCCTTCTTTCATGTCTGACCAGAGAGAGGTTGATTTCAGGATTACTGCAACATGGAAATTACCCGGAAAGCCACAACTTCCCCACACAAATCTGTACTTGGCATCTTCAACAGCCATTAGAACAACTGAGTAAAGGTTTTTGAGATTATGGTATTCCTTCATAAATTGCCATAATTCTTCCATATCTAAAATTTTATTCCTGAAATCCTTTTCTGATTTCAGCAGATGAGAAGTGACACATTCTTCTGCAAGAAGTTACAACTGCTTTGGTTACTTAACCAACAATTGTGGAAACTGTAGATCGTCCAAGGCCAACCATCTCCGATAGAGGGTAAAAGTAGTCTCCTCTTCCAAGATGGTAGAGACATAATCTTTAGCGACATTAAGGAGAAACAGGATCTTCACAGACTGTTTAACTTATGGAAAATACGTGAAAGAATGTAACTAAATGTGGTTCTGGATACACGTAAAGTTTTCCAAAAGTGTTCATCAGAATTCCAAACCAAGCTCCACCAACCTTTGTTTCTTAATGAGCAATTCTGCATGAGCAATATCAAAAACTGGATTTTTTGGACTATAAAGCTATAGCAGCTACTAAGTCTGCCTCTAGTACTATTCCTCTATGCGAGAAAGCCAATATCATACCCGTATTCAATAGTTTTTGACATCCGTTGCATTCTTTTGCAATTTTTTTCAATAAACATTCATTTTTTGTTTTTCTCGCGTTTTTCTGGTTTTAAAATTTTGTTGTGAATACTTCATGTAACATGAGAATGTGAATTTTGTGTGGCACGTTAAATTTGACGTTTGACCCAGTCGATCTAACGTTGAACTTTTGTATTAGGTTCGGTGCATGAGAAGTACAACATTTGACCTAGGCCTAATAATTATTGCAATACTTAATGTTTCCTAACAAGCTGATGAGCCCTGAGATAGGGCGAAGAAACAGCCATTATACAGCACATATTGTTATATGCAGTATTTTATTGTATCTAGTTTTCACAACTTTTTATTACTTTACTGCAATACTTAATGTTTCCACAACTTTTTATTACTTACTTTATTTGTTTTTTAATGTTTAAACAAAATTATCTTCTAGCTTTCTTTTGCAGAAGTTGCACAGCATGTAATGAAGAAAACAATATATTGTTGGTTGAATGTCAATCATATTTAGGACGTTGAAGTATTAACATTACTGTAAAAGTATTGACTTACCACTTTCCTTTAGGTACGCTTTAATTTTAGTTATGGTTGAAAAAGACATATACATATATATAGGCATACACATATAAATATGGTAATTAATTTTCTCGTACTTGCAAACTACACATGACAAATAGTATATTGTTTACCTCTTGCAGGAATTTCATTTGTTTGCTCGCAGGTGTTTTGATTGTCAGTGACCATCGGGGTAGAACAGAAATTTCGTGTGGGAAAGTTCTCATGTCTGTTGTATTGTCGTCATCTAAGTCTTAGGTTTCATAATATCTCTGACAAGATAATGGCTTCATTATCCATATTACTGGAAATCAGAGGGTTTTTTAAAACCAGATATCCTTTGACCAACATAATAAATGCCAAGTTTAACACTCTTTTGATGAGAAGCAGACAGGTAATGCATGATGACTATAATTCAGTAGACTTCATAAAAGTATTTATGTAGTTTGCTATATATCATATAATAACTGAAACTCCATGGAATCTGTTTCATTTCGCTGCAGGTATATCACACACTCACATACAGACAGCGATTACCTCATTCTATCTGATGATGGACAACTATATAAAGATAATATAATTACTATAACTGCAAAGTTATCTCAGACTAATGATTTATGAGTAATGGAAGTATGTTTAGGAAACATTGGGGGAGTTAAGTAAGAAATTTGATGAAGTCATTGTGGAAAATGGGGTGCTCCGAATATAACTCTCCAAAATGATACTTCTCTAAAGATAACTATCCATTTCATAACTCTCCATTTAGCCAGTCACATCTGCATGCATTTTTTGTAATAGATTACCCGGCAGTAGTAATGGATATACACAAAACAGTGCACCTAAGAAGGTGTATGATTACAAAATATAGAAATTAAGAAAATGTATTGTAAAAGAAAGATGCAACTATAGCATATGGAACTATATGTTAAGGTAAATGCATCATCATAAAATGAAATAGAATATCTAAAAGATATTGTATATAATGGACTAATGGCATTTGAAGCAATGACTGAGAGAAATCTGGACAGTGTTAGTGGAATATGCGGAGTATGCCCTGAAGTATGTCTAGGAGATGGAAATGATAAAAACTTGATGGAACAATTCACCGGTTTGTTAATACTGTTTTAGGAATAGTGTTGAAACTTGATAATATATGCAATAATATACTTGTTCATGACTTAAATCAGTAGCTAGTGCATTCAAATAGACATATGAACTTGTCAAATTTATAGATAAGATCTATCAAAGAAAACAAGCAACACAGCAGCATGATTTTGTTAGAGGAACTATTGGCCAGAATAAAACAAAAAGCAATAGAAAGGGCTGTTTACACCAGAAGTTAAAATGCATTGAAGATGAAGATTGAAGAATGGCTGCCAATAATGCCTGATGCCAGGCGAAATGAGAACGATATAAACTCTGAACACAAAAAACAGAGTGCCTTTTTTTAAAATCTTGACAGTATGATGTTTCATTTCATTATAATTGTGTAATAATATATTATATGTAGATCATGGTTTACTGTAGGATGGCGAGGTTTTAAGTATCGAGCCAGAGGTATATAAATTACCTTTTCTTCTGATGTGACAAGATGTATGTTATCTTCAACTCCTGGTTTTACTTCATGACACAACTTTTTAAAACTTCCTGGGAAAACTGGTGGATTTTATCACATTGTTTGTCACCATGGAGTAAGTATTATGACCAAAGATTTATTAAAATTAACTAATGGGCTAAATCCATTTTTCAGCAGGATAGATCTTATACATGCATGATGAAGTCAAAGTTTCTGTATTATCACATAAACCAGAATTTCCTGTGAGTATACAAGAAATTATAGCTTTCGATATCTCCAAGCTATAGTGGAACACAAGAATACTGGCAGCTAGCCAGAAATATTTTTGAAATTTAATGTGAAATTTATCTGATTCTGCAGCTGTCCAGTGCAAAGTAGCCTTGCATGGAAAAGTAAAAATGTGAAATAGCGAAGATAGGTAAAGGCATATTATCAAGTATTAAATTTCACATGACTAGAAAATGAAATATCCACTTCATCATCAAAATGCCAGCTAGATGTGTCCTATATGGTTGTTCCAACACACCAGATGCTTAAAATCAAATGTATGATGGAGATTTGCGCCCAGAGGCAGTAAGGAGACGAAAGAAATGGATAGACTTCGTTAAATTCAAGTGCACTGGATGGGAGCCATCATGTGAAAGCCATGTTTGTGCCAAATATTTTAAGCCTGATGACTTTTTGGGAAATCGACTGGTTTAGAACAACGTACATTTCCTTGACTGAAGAGAGACAAAATTGGAATTAGCCTGTATCCAATGATACAAATCCAACGATACAAATTGCAGTCGAAAGACACATGGCCTTTTCTGCAAGATCCGCAAGGGCAATTTGATGCAAGGTGAGAATACTACAGTTACTCATGTTTTAGACTTATTTATCGAGAAATTATGTGGGTAATTCATTAGAGTTTGACATTCTAAATGCCCTCTTAGATTATGAAAGAAAGTGCATCCTATAGTGAGGAATTTTTCAAATCGGCAGATCGGAATTTTTATTATTTCGGCCTATTTTAGGGTTCATCACAATGCCCAGGAAAGACATACTAGATTCCGCTTATTAACAGACCTGGCGAGGGTCATATTTCAAAACACACAACTTCGCATTCACATATACTTTTATCCCCTTATGATAGCAATAGTTGATTTAACACAAATTAAACAATATCCTCAAATAAAATAAGCAGAAATATTGTGTTTCGCGTAAGATGCATTAGGCGTGCTAGAACTTCACAAAACCATGCTAATCATAACAAACATAATATGCTATAAATAGATGCAAATATTATAATATGCATCCCAAACTTCAATATAATGCAAATTATCAAACACTCTAACTTATCCATTCTGGTTCATTTAACGACGGGATAAGTTTTATCACCATAATATTATGAGCATAGGAACTAGGAAGATTATGATATATACTATATATTGATAATTGATCAGGTTACACAAAAAGCGGCATGAAATCAATAACTGTGAACAAACTTGTCACATGCATGGAACACTCTTAATCATTATATTTTTAGGTATATTACTATATTTGTTATATTATATCCATGTTAAACGTTTCTCTTACCAACACAGTCTTAGTTTTCATGTTCAGCAGGGATATTGTGATCATCAAATTCCCTCGTCTATTGAAGTCTAACATCAACACAGTTGCTCGCATGAAATCGCTGCTCCACGATAAAGCTTATCAAGAGCCAGTTATCTTGTAAAATCTTGCTTCGAATATCCGCGTTTTAAAACAATTTTCTAACAATAAAGTTGTGATCCTTCGTATAACAGAATATTGGAAGTAGAGAGCCTGGCTTCGTTTAATAATCAATTTTCCAATTTTATCACTCTGAAGATAGGGCGATCGAACCCTGTTTAAAGTTCAAGTCAGTCCGAGCAAAACACGTTGCAAGGAATGTCAACAACCCATGAAAGGGCATAGTTTGTTGCAAATTGCCCAGGGAACAAAAGAACTGAGAACACTTGAAGGTTAATTTTTCTCATTTCAATTTGAGATGTAAAAACACCAAAATTTTAACCAGTAGGTCTTACTGCTCGTCCTTGTTTGAGCTAGTCGTTGACTCGTATATTATAAGTAAATCATTGTTTACAAACATAGTTTACATTGCTATATAGCCTGGGAGTTTTTTCAATGAACACTGGTCCTAATATGAATACATAGAAGTCGTCCAAAAATGAGGCCACTAGGACAAAAAGTGTTAAAGCAGCAGGCTCTATTACTCATTGTTGAAATATAGATATATTAAATATAAAGCACCAACATGTAACATTATTATAACATTACATATCAATAATTATGTAACATTATAAATAAATATTAATAAAGCACCAACATGTAACATTTATTTATGTAAGACATCATAACTATGGACAAAGGATGGTAATGGTATTCTTAATTAGCCCTACACAAGTCTGGCAACACTTTGTCAGAGTGGCCTCATTTTTGGACGACTTCTATTTATTCGTCTCATATGAGAACCAGTGTTCTTGGAAACAACCCCAAGGCTACATAGCAATGTAAACAATTTCAATTTCTTATAAACAATTTGCTTTTTGTGCCAGTGTCTCACTCTGTTGTTACAGATGGTTCTGATTCCTCACTATGGGATGCGCTTTCTCTCATAATCTAAAACGGCATTTAGAATGTCCAACTCTAATGAATTGCCCACATAATTTCTCGATAAATAAGTCTAAAACATGAGTAACAACTGTAACATTCTCAACTTGCTTTGAATTACCCCTGCAGATAACTCTGTCTGTTTTTCGACCACAATTTGTATCAATGGATACAAGCCAACCCCAATTTCGTCTCTCTTCAGTCGAGGGAATGTGCGTTGTTCTAAACCAGGCGAATTCCCAAAAAAACATCAGACTTAAAATATTTGGTGCAAACATGGCTTTCACATGATGGCTCCCATCCAGCGTTCTTGAATTTAACAAAGCCATTCATTTCTTTTATCTCCTTACTGCCTCTGGGTGCAAAGCTCCATTATACATTTGATTTTAGGCATCTGGTGTGTTGGAACAACCATATACAACACATCTAGCCGGTATTTTGAAATGCAAAGTATACAAACTTTGATGCACACAACATATATATTTACTGTAATGTGACACTAGTCGATTTTGTTCCGAGCCCCGTATGACTTCAAAACCCTACTTAGTTCTCAGACTCTTCTCCCGGCTAACTATTGGAGTATTTATCCAACCAGGTAATGATACATATCATTCGAATCGCATGATTTTTGCGAATATTTGGTGAAAAAATGGTACTATGGCCAGAAACCTGATACAGCATGTGATATAAAATCTGGCTGACATAAAATCCTACTAGTAAATAGTATAAGGTTTGTGCACGCATGAACTATTTCTACAAATTTTACGAAATGCATCAGGAAAATTAAAGTCCCACAAATCTGAAACTACAGTCTATTGTATAATCTTTCAAAAAAAATTAAAATATTATTATACATGACTAGTGCATCATTCTCAGACAAGATAATGGCTTCATTATCCATATTACTGGAAATCAGAGGGTTTTTTAAAACCAGATATCCTTTGGCCAACATAATAAATGCCAAGTTTAACACTCTTTTGATGAAAAGCAGACAGGTAATGCATGATGACTATAATTCAGTAGACTTCATAAAAGTATTTATGTAGTTTGCTATATATCATATAATAACTGAAACTCCATGGAATATGTTTTATTTCGCTGCAGGTATATCACACACTCAATGCAGACAGCGATTACCTCATTCTATCTGATGATGGACGACTATACAGGGTGTATCAAAAAAAGTGTCCCAAATGTAAAATTTTCGTTTTTCAGGGTATTTTGCAGAATTTGGCAAATTTTTGTGTTCCTAGAGATAGTTAAGACTTATCTAGTATACCTAGGGCCAGTTTGGTTTTTCATTAACAAACTTATGTTACCAGGGGAGTGGTTCCTTTCCACTAACATTGAGAGGGCTTGCGTGCGAAAATGTGAAGATGAAATTGAGATATTATTTAGCTGTCCAAAAGTAGGAAAGCTTTTTAATAAACTGTCAAAGTTTCAGGAAAAATAATGCATACTGGGAGCAACGCGCTACCCCTAAAGGTGACAAATATTTCATTGCGCGCAGTGGATTAAATGCACCGTTGATTTTAGCGTGACCGATCTCATGCAAAGCTAGGCAAATGAATAAATTAAAGCGAGAAACTCGACACAAAAACAAAGCGATTTATTTGTGATGTTAATCCTCAGAATGTCCACCATTTCATTCTAAGCAAAATGCGGCTCGTCTGAGCATAGTAAACACTGAACAGCGAACCATTTGTCTGTCCATTTGCCTACATTTGCCATTGGTAGCATAGGCGAGACTATCACCATAAAAAAGCCCGCTGTTCGAATAGTAAGTATCACTGGAACATGTACAAAAAGTTGCGAAACCTTTCCAACCGTGAAGAAAAGAACTTGAAATCAAAATATTACTGTCAGTTGATTGAAGACGTGAAGGATGATGGTAGCAGAATGTGGCGAGTAATAAAAGAAATACTTCCAAGTAATAAAGGATCAGCTATATTTTCTGTTTTTGAAAAAGGAAGATTGCACACTGACGAACAATCTGTTGCAAAGATTATGAATGATTACTTTGTGTCTATTGGTAAAACACTATCAAAGGCCTTTGGTCGTATGACCCCTGTCACTCCTGTTGTCAGCTCACTGTCCACTACTTTTCATCTCAACAATGTCTCTGTGGAGTTTGTTAGGGAAGCCCTAAAAATCATTAAAAATAAACAAAGCTGTTGGTCTGGATAAGTTGAGCGCCCGCTTATTAAAGGATGCCTCCGATGTTATCTCTCCAGTCTTAACAGAGTTAATAAACAAATCATTCTCAAATGGGATTTTCCCTAAGATATGGAAATCAGCAAGGGTCTCGGCATTGTTTAAATGAGGAGATAAATCTCGAAAGGACAATTACCGTCCTATATCAATCCTACCAACTGTGAGTAAGATTATGGAAAAAGCGGCACATGTACAACTGTATGCTTATTTAGAAGAGAATAAGTTACTGTCACATTATCAGTTTGGCTTCCGCCAAGGACGTTCAACTTTTGTGGCCCTGACTGGCTTCACAGACCAGATTCTGGAGAGTATGGATGGTGAAAAGGTAACAGGCGTGGTGTTCCTAGACCTGAAGAAGGCTTTCGACACCGTCGACCACACCATTCTTGTTCGTAAACTCAGGAATATTGGTGTGTCAGGTAAGAGTCTTTCTTGGTTCAACTCCTATCTTAGTAGTGGCCGGAGTCAACAAACGATGTGTTGTGATGCGACTTTGCCTCCTGCTAATGTTACCTGAGGGGTGCCACAAGGAAGCATCTTAGGACCGCTGTTGTTCTTTGTGTATCTAAATGGAGTTCAGTCTGTCTTACAACATTCTAAGATGACTATCTTTGCTGATGATATGGCTTTTTATTGTCACGAGAGCTCTGTCGCTGGTCTGCAATTGAAACTGAACTTAGATCTGAAAGCTACCTCGGTTTGGTTACGTGATAATAAGCTCACACTAAACCTTGAGAAATAAAAATTTATGATTATCGGTAGTAGTGGCAAACTGAAACAATTCAATTCTATTGAGCTTGTAGTTGGGGATGAGCAGCTGGGGAATGTTTCAGAGTTCAAGTATCTTGGCGTGATTATCAATCAACATCTAACATGGCATAATCATATTGATCAGATTCAGAGTAAAGTCGCGCAAAGTTTGGGTATTCTCAAAGGTTGAAGCACCTGCTTCCCCATTTATACAAGGAAACTATATGTCTCAACCATGATCACACCTATATTAGAATATGCTAATAATATATGGGGAGATAAGAATAACAAAGTTTTAATGGATTCAATTCAAATCCTGCAAAATAAAGCAGCCAAATCGATCTTGGATAGACCATCACGTTCTTCATCAGGCGAAGCTTTGTTAAAACTGAATTGGTTAGATCTGTCTGCTAGAAGAAAATTGCAACGTTGTCTTTTTACATTCGATCTTATTCATGACAGTGACAGAAACGATGTGATAGTTAGAGGAACGGACATTCACAATTATAACACGCGAACAAAAGATAACATACGAAAGGAACGAGCTACAACCAAATGGGGATTAATGAACTCTATAAATAGTGCACTAAATGATTGGAATACTTTACCTTTAGACCTAAGGACAATCAGTATGAGGAGGAGATCTTTTGAAACAGCGATTTTTAATGAGCTTAAACGTTAGGTATAATGACACTAAATTGAATTTTCCAATTTCTATGGAATCTATAATGGTATTTTTGCTCCAGTAAATGTTAATTTTGAATATTGCACACAAATTAAATATTGCTATTGACTAAGGAAGGACTCATTGATCAGCATAAACATGATCACTGGGACACACTTGGTGAGAGTGAGTGTGAGTCTTTAAGAATACAGGCAACATTGTTGGTGTTTGATTCATTGTGCAATTTCTACAATTTATTACACACTTTTGCACCCAACAAATTCTGGAAAGAATAGTAATGAATTAATAGTTAATATATTGTTCTGAGACATCAACTCATAGCGTAGCATTGTGCCCTGATGCTCCCTGCTTTAATTGGTATTTTACTTTGTCTAACACCAGACAATTTTATTCATCAAAGGGTGACTGGAAATTTCATTTGCCATTTGTATTGCAGTTGAAGTATTCACATGTTTAGTCTTAGACTTTAACATTTCTAAAACCAAAACTAACCCCAACCCACACTGTGAGCCCTCACCTTAACATTGGTTGGACATCAAAATGTTAAAACATTGCAAGAAATAAAATTGAAAAATATATGAAGAAACTAACCTATAATCTAGAGTACTTGGTAGTAGTGGGCAATACCAGCTTTTTTGATTCGATACTTGACCGATACTGGCCAATTTTTTCGATACTGACACCAATACCGATACCAATGCACAATAGAAAAGGATAAACTATAATTACAGTTGATTTGTAATGAAAATAAACCAGAGAATCACACAGGCATGCGTGACTTAACTACACATAAACACATTGTAAAAATACCGGCACTCATGAGCCACAGGAAAACCTCAATCATAATGCTATTAATATAATATTTATATAGGGCAGTAAGATGTATTAGGGTTCCGCGTCCGCCTTTTATCTACACCCGGGTGAACTGTATGTGCGCAATTACGAATGACAATCAACTAGGACGAAACTTTAGAATTAAGTTAAGTACAATTGCCAGATTACTACCATAGAATCTATTTGTAATTTGAATACTGTATATCTAGCATAATGATATTATGTTCTGGGGTCACGGAAAGCAAGTCGCGCAATCAAGATAATAAGAAAACATTTGCTATTTACTGACGCCTACGATCAAGTCTTCGTTGTAGTTTCGATGCCATGATCGTTGCACGATTGCTCCATTTCGCGATAGCTTTTCAGCTTATCATCGGCATCTGGTTCGTTAATGTATGGTCCGAAGTGTTCTTACTACCTGACAAGGCTGACATTGAGCCGCGTTCATGGTCTTAACTTTTGTTTTTTCTTGGCATTGCATTGGCAGGAAAACATTCTGATCAGTGTCATTCCTTTGGTAACTTCTCAATAGCTAAACTTGATGAAGACATATTTCTGCCATGTTTAATAACCGAATTTATAGCTGGCATAAAATTGCTTCTCTTGTAGTACATACTATTATTTATCTAAAGGCGCAATATGCGAGTTCCTATTGTGACGTGTTAGTTACCAGTTTCCGACTGTCGCGGATTTCAAAAACTTTTGCCGTTAAATTGAAATTTTCAAACTTTATTGCTTTATTTCTCCGCGGAAACAAACTCAGTTTCAAATGTGATTACTATTTTCGTAATCTACGTTTCACGGCGATTCTAATGAGATAAATTCCAATTTTATGACATGGGCACTTTAATAAGCTCATTTAATTTATTACATGTTCTTGTTCAAAAACAACATCATATCAACATTCTTTGGTTTCAATCTGCTTCACCGACTGGAAACAAGTTCTCCTGCCTTGGAAAACAACCTTTCTGAAGGGACGGACATACGTGGTATACATAAGTACTTCTTAGCCAGTTGTGACAGCAAATTAAACCGTTTCTCATTTACCTTCCACCATACCGGCGGATCTTCAGCTCTTGATAGTACTTCTTCAGCAAAGTAACCTTCGGCTTCTACTGATGCCTTGCTTTTGACATTTCTTGTAGAATCAACAACTTTTTGGTCAAACATATCTCACAAACCAGGGGATTTACTAACTTTCTCAGGTTCATCCCCTTCATCCTCTGCCAGCCTCTTGGTATTCAACTGTGGTAGAATAAAAGCTCTAGCCTCCTGAAATACCCACTGTTCTGCTTGTCGAGAAGCTTCACGATTAGAAAAGGCAAACTTCTTTAATCTTGGATCCAAGATCGTTGAGATTGCAAGAAGATGGGCACGCTCTATTGCTGTAAATCTACGTTGCATTTGAGCACTCAGAGTTGTCCCGAGTGAAGTATCTTCATGTGTGGTCCTAGCTGTCAAGTGTTACAGTGATCTTGTGAGAGGTATTGCTCTTGAGATAGATAAATATTTGTCAGCTGAGATCTCTCGCGTTGCTGTTTCAAATAGTTGCAAAACTGACAATGAAGCTTTCAGTAACTGGAAATCGTCGACTGCAAGGAACAAATCATTGCGACCTGATAGACATGGAGCAGTAGTTATAGCATCATGCTGCTCAAAAATGCAACTAAACATAAAAAAGGTTGAGTTCCACTTTGTGTCCACCTCTTGTATTAGTTTGTGTTCCGGGAGGTTTAGTTTATTTTGCACCTCCTTTAATTTCTCTGTAGCTTTGACACTTTGGTGAAAAAATGTTACAATCTGCTTGCACATTTTCTTAATCTCACTCACACACTCATCTGATTTTATTGCTTCAGATACGACAAGGTTAAGCGTGTGCGCAAAGCAGGGAACATGGTTCCAACCAAGAATTTTTACAGCTGCCACCACATTTGACGCATTGTCTGTTACTATGGCAATGATATTTTCTGAAATGTTCCATTTCTTTGCAGCGTTTCTCAGTGAATTTGCGATATTTTCTGCAGCGTGGCTTAGTTCGAAAAGTAATGTTTCTAACACCAAAGACTTGAGCTCCCACGTTTCTGTGAGGAAATGACAGGTAATTGTCATGTAGCTTTCTGTTGCTCGAGTAGTCCACAGATCACTTGTCAGAGCAACATTTGACACGGCAGAAATTTCTTTTTCACTACTTCGACTTCTTTAGAGTACTCCTCTGGCAACATTCTCATGATTGCTCTTCGAGATGGTACTTGATATTGCGGGTCAAGGACGTTTAACAACAATTGAAATCCTTCATTCTCAACAACTGAAACTGGTTGCATGTCCTTCACAATCATTTTAAATACAGCATCATCAATAATATTCTTTTTTGTGGAAATCAATGAGTATTTAAAGTATTTTTGAATGGAGGCTAGTAATGTCTGCAGAAAATTGGCACCTTTCAATTTCCTGTGTTTTTCATTTTTATGCTCTTGTTCTTTTTTTAATTTTTCTGCTTCCTTGTGTTGACTGGGGTGCTTTATCTTTAAATGATAGTTGTTTAAAAATAAATGCATTAATAATCACTAGAGAAATGAATTTCGTTACACAAGTTTTATAGGTAACTATTGCACTAGGATTTTTTTACAGATTACAATATATTAAAAATATTGCACTAGGATTTTTTTACAAATTACAATATATTAAAAATACCTTGAAAATATTTGAAGTATTGTTAGAATGCTTCAAACTTTCCGAGCAAACATTACAGACACTCTTTAAACGCTTTCCAGTCAAACTATGACTCCCGGAACTTTCTCCTTCCATAGATCATAAAACAAAATATATTTGTTTTCAAAAATTTAGGAAAACTTCACAAAATTGAAGTGGAAATAATTACCTTTATCCATAATTCATGTCTCTAGCCTCTAGGAAATTTCAACAATCAACACTTAGAGTTAAACAAAGTACAACGGCTTATACGTTACCGCTGACAAAAATGTGCAGGCTGGTGGCATTAAAAATGCCGATACTTTTTCTTGGTATCGAAAGTATCAATACTTTTCTAAGTATCTATGGTATTGAGTATTTGGTATCGGTATCGGCCCACCACTACCACTAGAGCCAGGAAAATTTTAAATGTTGATTAAGTTGAGTGCTGGAGGTTTAGTTAATTAACCAACAATTAATTGTTATTATTGTACCTTATAGTAGTGAAAGCAATTTGATTGGCTAATAGTTGACAGATAAATCGTGCAATCACACAAAATTCAGTTCTGCTAGCAGATAACTGAGTTATCTGCAAGTAAGCCTGTGGTGGTTAACAAGTGATATTCATTTGAATGTATTTATATATTAATAATTGATGAATTTTTGGATGTTGCTATTAAATAAGGTTTTTCATTTGTTAATACTATGTTTACTATTCTTCAAATGTATAATAAAACCTTTATTGAATTTGGTTTTTGTGATATGCAGAGGGGTTGCTGATAACGCTTACCAAGACCTTGATAACTCTGCATATCACACTGTCTGTGATTATAAACTGTATTTTATTACAAATGGCAATGAAAACTGCTTATTTAACAATGGACTGCATTGTCTGGCTTGATTTCAAACTATTTTTTCTATGCAATCAAGCTATTTTTGGAAAGGTTTATTGTATGTGTTGTACAGTACCTTAATCTAATACCAACCAGACATTTTTGTGCTTCGTTTTTCATGGGATAATCACTTTAGTTTACCTTATTTTTTAGAACTGGATAAGTAATTATAAAGCTAGCAAACGATCATCTGGTGAACCTAGGCAAAATACTAGTAAATCAGTTCTAATTCAAAAGAGGAGTGGCTATAATGTTTGTGCTAAGGAACAACTTGCTGAAGGTAAATTAAATCTGAAGTATAATTGTGATGTACCATTAATTCCTGTAAAAAACAACTGGTAAGAAGAGAGAAGATAACATATGGGCCTCAATCGGTATGATTATATTGATGGTATATATTAAAAAACCACAGTACATCCTACAATTAGATTTCACATGCACGTTACTCAATTAGGCAAGTCGGGTTTTATGTTAATAAAATTTCAAATGTGGGTTGCCAGTGTAGGTACATAGATTCTTTGCCGGATAAATTTTGTAATAAGTTGATATATGGGATAACTACCTGAAAAATATAACAATCAATCGTGTTATACTGGATCATAATTAATACTTTACTAATAATTCCCGTTAAATTTTTCATGTATTTAACATTAAGTGGGTTAGAAAAAACCCCACCAGTTTATCTTGTTAAATACATTAAGCTGTCATGACGTCAAATGCATGCACAGGGACAGCATTTTGACCACCCACTTTTACTTTTGATCTGTAAAATATTTGCTGAAAAGTAGCCATCCGTTTTTGCAAGATCCAGCTGTTACAGACATAGTATCATTCACTGTAGTCTGTATTATGCTATTGTGTACTATTATGTACTAACATTGTGTACTGTATATAACATTTTGTACTATTTAAATGTATGAGACTCCAAGAGCAAGAAACAAAAGTTCTCTGAACTTGGTGCGAAGTTGAAGGACTTGACAGATGGTCAAAAAGAGGAATATAGAGGGAATGATTCACTGATAGGCAGAGAAGTAAAAGAATTGTTAACAATTTAATGAAGGTGGTAATGTTATTATTAAGTATAAGTGTATTTACTCTGTATCTCAGTTTTTTTCTACAAATAGTTATAGTGTATTAGTGCACATGCAGTGCTGATTCAGTATGGAATATTTGTTCTAAACCAAAAACGACTTACCAAATACTAACGAATTTTTTATGCAACTTGGTGGAGCAAAAATTTGTATTCAAGTTGAAATGTAGAAATCGTTGAGTATGAGTGCTACCTGAAAAACTCAAAACGTCGAAAACTCTCTTGTATTTCTCAGGTAGTTTACTTATGCAGACACAGCGAATTCTATGATTTCTACAAGCTACCTACATGTTCAAAGTTCATATGTACTGTGTGTTATAGGAATGTGTGTGAATTCACACGACATGTGATTACGTGAAACCACATGTGAATGAAAACACATGCATGTGATTTGAATTTGGGGCACTACAATGAGTCCTGAATTGAGCCTAATCAATATTTATCAACACTCAGGTTGCAGAACTTGATAATATAGATGGAGTCGAATGCCCGGTTATCTGTGTGGAAGGTGGCAATATATACCATGCCTCAACAAAATTGGGCAAAAAGCTTCTTGAGGAATATCCGGATACCTGTACAAAGTTTGGAAATGTCATTCAAAATGGTAAAGTGTTGGCACCGTTCACTTCCAGTGGAATGCGACTGTTAATCTTTGTGCTCCATAACATGAGTCACCTGTTTGATATGAACATTTATACCCAATTTATAATTTTTGAAAACTTATTATAATGCCTATTCAAAATTGGTCCAGTCTACGAGGGCATAAAATGGGTGAAGTTGTTTAGAGATGCAATCATCTGAACGACTGAATAATTCAGATACAGTGAAACAGGGGGGAATTTCGTTTTAGGCCGATCAGCGCATTCTAATGTCAGGTTATCTTTATTTGGCTTTGTATTCACTAGAGAAATAGTAAATGACAGAGATTTTGTTACATATGTGATACTTTTAAAAATTTTTTTTTAGTCTCCCTTAATAACAAGATAGATGTGTAAGTACATTCTATATTTGACGTTTTCCCCTAATATTTCAAAAATGCAGTATTTATATATGAATTTATATATATATATATATATATATATATATATATATATATATATATACATAAAAATGCTGTTATATTCACTACTGTTTCTTTATGAAAAAATTAGATATGGTTCACCTTTATAAAGGAAGCTTTATTTACAATTGCATAGACTGCTTTCATGACTGAGAGGAATTTAAATGTTCTTTTATGGACATCTTAATAAGCCTGGCTGGCGAAGTTTCTATGACTGAATAGGAATAGAGTTCTTCAACAAAAACGACGCCAACCGGGCTTATAAAGATGGACATAAAAAGAATATTTTTTCCTCTGATGAATTACTGATGAATGTGGCCTTATATAAAGATGCCTAAAAATAAGTAAATCTCTCTATTTTTATGTGTGTTATACTATGTTGTACAAGTGCTATACACTAGTGTATTTGAGAATTGCTCATAGAGACATTACGAAAAAATAGAATTCACTTAATTCTTCATCATCTTTGTGTTAACACATATCAGGGATATGAGCATGGGTTCAACTCCCGTGGGATGATACTATTTATCTGTGAATTCTATCTGACGCTACAAAAAAAGTCAGAATACAAAATTAATATAATATCGTTATTTTGGAGGTACATTACTTGGCAAGGCTTCATTTTTGCCGTATTCAGCAGCAGAATCTCTTGGACTAAAGTTTAATGGTTTTTGCCGTCCGAACTCATAGACGAATTGGGTTGTTATCCAAAACAGCCAAACCATTACGGGGCACAACAAAAGCGAAGATTGTGGGAGAGAAGATACTCCTTTTCTTTTTGTTTGCAATCACACATGGAAATAATCAATACTGCAAGTAACAATGCATCATCTTCTTCAACTTCGTCAAATGTCAGTTCGTCAACTAGTACTGATCCATTTTTGCCCCCATCTACATTACCTCCAATGACTGCATCTGATCACCAAGTCCCACTTTCTACTAGCTTAAGACCAAGTACATCATGGGAAACAATTAGTACGCCTTCACAATCCCAGCTTCAAGACCATTCTTTCCTTGCTCCCATTAACCAACCTGACATGAAGCTCCCTTGTCAGTCTTTGTCAAAGAATGACGGCCAAGAACTAATTGTTTCTCAAATTATTGAGCAAACAATTTTTTTGGGTTTCACTACAGCTTAAGGAAGGTTAGCTAAAATTTTTATTCCACTTCATAAAGTGCGAAATGCGATTTAAAATTTTTTAAGCATTACATCAGTGTTCTGCCTAGTTATCAAAAGTTTTTATTCGCTTGATTGGTTGCCCCAACAAGGCAGTGACATGAATACTATAATCATTTTTAAATTTCATATTTTGGTGCAAATATTTGATCATTGCAACGTCTTATGGGTATCCAACTGCGCCAGTAAAAATGGGTGTTTGTGAAAGCAGTATAATGTTATGTATATGCCTGAATTGAATGTCTGAATTGATTGCCAGTAATGCCGGTCCATTATGGGAAAGTGCCGGCCATTACGGAAAAGTCACTGAGCTCAATTTCACCGGAAGTGACGCTTGCCATATAATAATACGCAATAATCAGCTAAGCTAATCCGTTTATTTAGCCGATTCTTCTTTTTTTCGTGAAACAATAAACAAATAAACTTAATGGCACTTAGCAACATTACCCAGTGCATGTTCCAAACAGAATGTGGTAGATGTCTGCGTTTTCTTCCATCCATGTAATTAATAAAACCAAGATCTATATTTTGCCATTGTGGATTCAGGCTATGTTATTATTTCATTTACCTATTCTTTTTCAAATTCAAACATAATTCCAGCGTATCTATTATTAACAAACTGAACCATTACATGCTTGTGGACATATTGGTGTTTTCCTTGTGAATAATATAAATAATGGAGTTTAAAGTTACATTTTAGCCTGCTTTCTATGTATTCGTGAGTGTCGTGGACATGAGTGCCAATGAAACTCTCCACAAATATTTTTAATAGTAAGGTAAATTTTTATACGCAGGTATAGTTTTTGGGCTTATGGACGAGCAAAACATGATCAAAGGAATGGGAAAGGTTCTGGCAAAGCATCAGTTACATGGAAGACCAATTGGGCCTGGTTGCCTGGTAGTTGAAGTGGTCAGTGTGAAAGATAGTTGCGTCACAAAACCGCCTGTACCGGGTGCATTTGATGATGACAACGTACATATTGGAGGGTTTTACCTGTGGCCAATATCAAAGCTCTCTTTTCTTGGTAAAACTGGAATTCAAGTTGGAATCAACAAGTGACTTTTGTAGATAACCATTGTTATATAAATCAATTCATACATCCCTTCAATAATTACATCATTGATGCTCTTTTAGCCTAGATGCCTCGCTCTCATTATATGGAGTCTTCACTGATGAGAGAGAGGCTTCCAAGCCAAAAAAATATTCCGTAATTATATGTATACGGGGTGATAAGTTTATAAACAACAAACATTTGAGAAATATATTATATATAGTATTGTTGTATTAATGTAAGTACTGTAAGTAAGTATTCATTGTCACATTAAGATTTTTAATTTATATCTATTTACCAAAAAAAAACAAACGAGAGGTACGCATAGCGTACATGTGGGTAGCCTCGAAAACAGCAGCGATTACAGTAAAGCAAAGCACTGCAATTTATATCGTTTATTAGTCATTCCCAAAAATCGCGCATGGTCACCGGCTTTTAATTATTCCTATAAAATGTCTTTTGGACATCAAGCTCATAAACAAAGTAGATTTTATTACACAATTAAATTTGATAATCATATGAAATACCTATTATAGACAATTTATGCACATTCTTCATATAAATTTTAAACGACGGAATACGGAATGAACACATTTTTTACAAGAGCGAGAGTACTGAAAACATTACAAATGTTGGACAGAGAGCCTGATATATATTCAGAAGTTTTGCAATTTTTGCGGCAAGCCTATATATGGTATGGCTTGCCACTTTGTTACTGAATGCTGGATTTCCAATATTTCTACGTACGGACCTGACTCTTCCACAGTCCCTAACGAAGCGATAAAAATTGATGACGCAAAGGATCATGGGAATGCCCAAGTCAGCGTACGGACCACGATCAGTGACCACGATGTGAATAGTCATGCTCTGGTCATGTGAGTTGCATTCGAAACGAGAGCGTACCGGAGAATAGCGAAATTTTCACGACTAACTTGCGATCATATATTGGGTCATGTGACTGAGTACACGGTGACAGTGACGGGTGACCACATGTATTTTTTGATTGTGCATTAAAGTATGTCGAAGGAAGGTGAGAAAATCATTTTATTTTGATGCTTTTATGGTGTTTTTGTCTTTTTACTTTGATATTTCGAAAACTAGGAGGAATTGTGTTTATTTATCTTACGAAATTTCCCTTTTTAATTTCCAGACTTTCCAGATAAAAATGACATGGACAAACCAGTACGTAAGTATTCAGATTTTGTAGTATCTTTCGGGAATAGCACTAGGTTTTTGCTGTTACTAGTGCTGACTGTTTTTATACCTTCAATTTTCAGCTTCTACACAGTCAGATTCGGCTTCTGCACCTAAGACTAAGCCAGACTCATCTGATATTACATGCTTTGTTCATTGTGTTTCACCTGTCAAAGCATCTGGAAGTACGAAGTATTTTAACTGCAACCTTCAAGCAGAAGGAAAAGTTTTCAATGCTGTATGTTTTGCACCTCAAAAGTGGGAAACACTCGACTCCCATGCAAAACAAAAAAGTCCAGTGAAGATTAGGAAATATCAAACTAGCAACAAGTTTGGGAAAGACGATGTAATTATTAACAAGTACACGTCAATTGTTCTAACCATAACTTCCCTTGAGTACAAAGACTTAAAAAGTCCAACAACCATTGCTTCTCTATCGCAAACAACCCCTGGACAGCTGGTCACAGTTACAGGATATGTTGCTCATTTATCTGCAACTAAAGTAATTCTAATGCCATCTGGTGCACTCAAGAAACAAGAGGGATTCCTTGTTGACCCAACAGGATCAATAAAACTTGTGCTGTGGAGAAGTCATACTGATACTATTGAGGTAGAGAAAACATACACCTTCAATCAACTTCGCCTGAAATTTCAAAACTCTGAGCGATATCTTAACACGCCAAAAGCAGATGAAGATTGCAAAATTTCACCAACAAGTGCCTTTAAAGAAAGCCTTCCTGCTGCAGATATGACCTCATCTGTAAAAGAAATCATGGGAAGTATTATTGGAGTTAATTCTGTGTCAAAACATCCAACATGTTTATCTTGTTCATCAAAAGTAATCATCAAATGCAGTGGTCAGTTGGCTGAATGTTCTTCATGCAAGATGACAACGAAATTGTCAATGTGCAAATACCAATGGTTCATGCGGCTCTTGGTTCAAAACGCAGAAAATACAAATGAAAGGATTCATTTGAGTGGCTTCAATTCTTCGGTAGAAAAGCTGGCTTCAGTTTCTAAAATTGATCTAGTTCAGATAACTGAAGCAGAGTTAACTGAAGCATTGTTAAACCTAGAAATGCTACAACTATCATATGACACAAGATCTAAAAAAATTTTGGATATAGAGAAGATCGACCTTTAATTCTCCAGACAGTAAGAGTTTTGCATATTAGTGTTATGTTGTTTTAACTGAACTGAACTTGAACTTTATAGTTATTGGTTAATATTAGAAGTTAGTGGTTATTGCTGATTTCTGAGCTTCAGACAAGCATAGGCATACAGGGATTGGTAATTGGGGAGCAGACAAGTGTATTATATTCATATTTAGTTTATATTGCATGTTTATTATTTTGTTTACATTACAATTTTGTTGGCAGTGATTGTTGGTATATCTTGATATCTCCGCAAAGTATCAACTCCAGGAATTGAAAAAAATAGTCTCAAGCACAGTTTAAATAAAGTTACTAAGAGTTCCCTGCAGAGAATATTTGGAAACTCTATGTAGTTTTGAGTGGTTTGTGCCCCTCCTCATCATGTGTGTATTGTATTTTTACCATGTCAACCATGTCATTAAACGATTATCTAATTTGAACCAAAACACTGCTATTGGTTGGTTGCACAGAAAAGCAATAGACATGCCAACATTGAACTATGATGTGAACTTGGAGTTACCAGTAATACACTCCTTTCTCCTTTTGGACAATTGCAGAAAACTCTCACCCAGGACCAGGGACCATTGGGTTGGCATAACCAAAATCTATTCAGCAGTCAAATAGATGCTAACTTGGTTCCCTATAAACAGGTCTGTTCGTTGGCACTGTTTATATGATCTTGGGTACAAGGGACACTCTACTGGTCTACCCCCTGCCTCCCCCAAAAAAACTCCACTGTATGTTTATATGAAAAAAGTTAGAGGGACAACCTACCCCCTGAGACAACTACAGTATACAACAGATTTTTATGGAAAAACTATTAAGTTCTCCGTAGAGTTAAAGGATTACATGATTAGAGTTAAAGTTACATGGATTGATCCCTCCCACTTGGGTCACCTTTCCCACAATGTAACGAAGTCTTTAAACGATACCATGTCCCATGGAATCAAGTATCAATGCATTTAGGTTCACTGACAATATTTGTATAACCACTAGTCAGTCAGAGACAATTGTGCATTTGTGGAAACTTATAAATCCAGTAAGCTCATAGCTTGTTTGCAATGTTCATCGACATTATGTCAGCATTATATTAGTCTGACAACCTTGTAAGATTGAATGCCATAATTCACGACAGATATAAACACGTATTGACAAATAATTTAGCTCAATAAATTTCCCTAAATGTTCATTTTGTTGCCTTTGTCTATACCTTGTATTGCATTAATGTACCACATAGTTAAATGTTGCTTTGCCTAAATATATATAATACCAGCCATTAATAAACTATATTTAAATAACCGATTAGCTAAAGGACATGGATTAGATATTATGGCAGCCTTTTTGAGGGTTAGGTAAGGAACGTTGTTTGCAAGTTATGCTCACTGTCAAACAGATCGCAGATTGCGTCAAAAATCATTGCATTGATTAGTTTTACGTTTTCAATGTCATAAAGCTCTCTCGCCAAAGAAATGCACTAGTTAATATATATGTTAGATACAGTAATAGAAAAATAGATTTTATTACACAATGAAATTAAATAATCACATGAAATACACATTCTAGACAATTATATGGACATTCTTCATATAAATTTCTAATGACGGAATTCACACATAAAACATTTTTTTACAAGAGAGAGAATATAGAAAAAGTATACACAAAAATATTAGAAATAAGACGTGTTGGACAAAACAATGTTGACAGTACAAAAGGAAAGAAGTCAGGTTCCAGGAAGGCCGCACACATTATGATATATAACAAATATCAGATATAAAAGAAGAAGTTTTCGGAGTGTTCCAGTTTTTTTTACAATTTCAAAAAGTCACTGGTTAATCAGCTTTCACTTCAATATCAGCGCGCTACGATGTTTATTGTTTTACAACAATTTGTGTCAATTTGTGCATGTAATTTTGTCGTTCGATGTATGCAATATACGATGTTAGCTAAGAGGTTGATTTTGAATGATGTTATAAATCATCAATGCAAAGTTTCTTGCCATAGTTCTTCTTTCGTACGAAATTACTTTTTTAACGATACCATGAATCCAGTATACGAAGGCAAAACTAGCATCACGGACAATGTTTCTATCACCATTAATTAGTCGGAGAAAGTTGCCCGAGCTTATTGATCCAATGAGAATTCATTAGCTTGTTTACATTGTTCATTGATGATATTATCAGTCCGACAATCAGTTAAGAATGAATCCGTTATTCAGCACTGATGTAAACGCTTACTAACAAATAATAGTTACCAGAAATGCATCATTTTGTTGCCTTTGTCTTGCATGAATGTGTCAAGAAGTTCAGTGATGCTTTGGTTAAGAAAAGAGAACTGTTCTTGTTTGGTATCCACATTCCAGTGACAGTTTTTTGGATGTCGATACCAGATGGACGAGGATATCGATATATTTTTTGTCGTGCTTGGCCTTTTTATCAAGTTCATTTGGCGTCGACCAACGTGTTTTAAAACAAGGAGCATCGCTGACTTAATTGTAGATAGTTCGGCAACTTCTGTGAGCGTAGCTGAACTGTAAAAAAAGACACACGTTAATGTAGAAAAACGAAGGCACATTTGGGATTCATTACGTACGGCAGATTCAATACTAATATCAAATTAGCAATAAAACTGGCATTATTTACCTTTAAATTATTGATGATTGAAGCTAGCTTTGAAGCCATGTGATTAATTTGAAGATGTGCCGCCGGAACCTAAAAGAAAGAAATAAATAAGTGAAAAGGAAACAGAAAATAGAAAAAAATAACCAAAAAATGCTGTAAATTGGAGGCAGGCCAATAAAGATTGGCCTGGTTTGATCTAACCATGTTATACTATGGCATTTCTTTACTTTTCAATAACTTATTGTTGTAGTTCTTTGTAACATGTGATGTTGTAGTTCTAGGGGCTTGTGCAAAGATCTTGCATTTAGATGACAAATTTTGATATCAGTCTGATTCAGCATGTACAAAGGAGTAAAACAAAGATCTAATTTATACTCATTTCTCAGCGATTGCATTTCTTGTACGACTTTAGGATCAACAGAAATCTTACTTTCGCAGAGATCAGTTATATATAGTCCTTCAATTGTTGTTACTCGGCTTAGAGCGACGTAATGAATATGAGGAATTGCCCTTCTCGTATTCAAATTAACGACGATTTGTGATTGAGTATCACCTTGTGATCTATGAACAGTTTTAGCTTTCTTACCACTTGAGCAGACTTTGTTTTACCTACAGCAAATTGTGTTGTAACCGGTTTAATAGGTGTCCAACTACTTAGTATGCATGTACCTCCCGCATATAAGATTCTATTTTCTTGTCGGGTTTTTTCCCAACATCTTCGCAGTCAAATTGAACCCAGACGAGGCCAGAGGGTTTGGTATCATTGGTCAATTCAATATGTTTAATGACATTACTTGCGCCGTTTGTTAGTCCATCATCAGTGCGTATATTGATCGCAAGTTCTGTTCGTTGTCCGACTGCAATATGTAGCTTATAAGCCAACTGTTTTGAATTTTCAAAGGAACATGTGGTATTTGTCTGATTATTTTTTCCTTGAGTTCAGTTGAACAGGCTCCAATGACGCTATCTTGTGCCTTGATTACGTATTTATCACCACGATTGAATGATTGATAAACTTTATGATTATATTCATCAACTAAAGCATTTTGAATGAATAAACGTGGGGCGTCTCTGGGACACATATTCTCTTCAACGCATCTCTCTTTCAGTTTTTTAAGATCACTAGGAGTATGATTACCTTCACGAAGTCGATTGAGAATCTCTGCGGAAATCTTGCTTTCTCTCTGTCTCATGATTTCATTGAGCTCAAACATTTTAAAATATTTCCTCCATAAGTTTGGGGCAAGAATATCGTAAGAATTTAAGCACTGAACATCTGTGAATATATAACTATCCATTACAGGCTTCAGTTGAAATAAATCACCTATTGTGATTATACTGACACCGCCGAAATCTTCTTTGCTACCTTTTAAATCTTTCAAACGGTTGTTCAATTGAATGGTGAACATACTGTTGCCAACCATTGATATTTCATCAAGTAATATTAACTTTAATGAACCCAGTTCCAGTCTCATCGTGTTTAATCTGCCAGAATCCAATGGTTTATAATTTTTTAGGGACTGACTAGCTGGAATGCGCAAGGCACTGTGAATCGGGTTACCTTTTATAAGATATGCAGCTTTTCCTGTTGGAGCAAGCAATAATATATGAACACGATGAAAATCGTCCCCTGCTCGTGAATTGTAATACTTCAATGCTGCCTGGTATATCGATTTAATAAGGTGAGACTTTCCAACACCTCCACTTCCACTGAGGAATGCGTAAAATGGTTTATCTGATGTTTTTATCAAATGCAGAGCATGATAGAAAAACTCTCTTTGTTTCTTATTCAGCATCTGAACTAAAGCTCGATATTCGTTATCTTGCATTTCATTTAAGATGAGCGGTTCATTATTTGGTAAAGAAGACGGTATACCCAAATTTTCTGCAAGATGATCAAAAGTTTCGTTTAAATCTGGATGTGTGTCCACACATCCTTGGTCCTGATCATGTCGTTCAACATCTTGTGTCACAGGTGCTATTGTATCAAAAGCATCATCACATTCGTCAAAATTATGTCCAATTTCATTTAAATCTTCACTACAAACAGCATATTGCTCCATTTGCTTATTTATTTCATCATATCGAGCTAAATAGTGCTCCTCAAAAGAAGAATAATTTCTCAACAAATCGGTTTGCTCATTTCGCCAAGGAGTAAATAGCATAATTAACTCCCGATAATGTTTTTCAGGTTGTGCCTCTTTATTAAACCAGACACTTCGGATTACTCTAGATCGAGATCTTTTCTTTACATTTTTACTTCCAGAAGCTTTTACCATTTGAAGATTTTCGTCATTTGGTAATTCATCGTCATTATCTTCATCATCATTTTCTAATGGAAGTTTATCAACATCAGACTTGTTTGTTTTTCTATATGTCTGTTGACCACAAGAGTCGTACCATGCTGCCCAATCAGCTAGTGTCACATTTTGCAAACAATCAGGTCGTTCTATATATCTTTTTAAAAGACCTCCAGACTGAATTTCTTCCGATTCATCAGCCATTTTCTCTATTTCACTCAACGGTTTAAGCAATTCGACTCTTTCAGAAGGAGGAGATGTATTAATGAAAATTACATTACGTGAAGATTTTCGCATTGGAAGTTGCAGAACAACATACACTGCTTCTTGTGCACTTATTTCGACAGCGTTCAAAAATTTGTTGCCAATATCACGAACTTGCTGCTTGATATTAGTATTCCCTCCTTTTGCTTCAGCACAAGCTTTACGAAGTAATTCACTCATTCCTTTTTGGGCTTTGGAAATATATGATACAATATACATTGCACATGCATATACATCTAAGACATATTGAATGTCAATGTTTGCTCGCCATGCTCGAAGACAAACAGGATTGTAATTATTAATCCTTAACTCATTTGGACTTCTTTTCAAAAAGATTGTTGGAGTATTCAAAGATGATCGTATAGCAAGGATATACTGACGTTCTGAAACATCTAAATCTTGTAGTAGTTCATCAAAGGTAATGTCTTTACCTTCCTTGAAATCATTTAGTTTACTTTTAATATTTTTCCACAATTCTTTGCTGGCTTTAGCAGCAGTCAAAGAAGTATCTTCATCAAGTGGATAAAGAATCTGAGTACATCTCATTGGTGGTTGTGGATAGTTGAATCTACAAATATTTTTAGACTTTTTCCTGCAAGTATGAGAATGCCTGTGTGTCTGTCTATTTACAAGATCGAGTATTTCCAAATCATCTTCTGGTTTGTTACAGGTAATTATGCTGTCAATATAAGCAACAACATCTTCATCTTTATCAACACCAAACACAGGTGCATTTTCAAGCCATATCAACATATGAATATGAGGTGACCCTCGGTGTTGGTACTCAACTCTATAAAACCAATCTTTAATTTTGCCTAATGGGGCAAGTTTGCCCATTACACCCGTTTTCAAAATTACGCGACTTCGCCTGAAAAGTCTGCGCCTGACATGTGGGTTTTGTGACTGAATTTTATAATTAAAATAGGTATAATTTGTCATTTTGGTGAAATTTGATATGGTGAAATCGTATCCAATTGCTCTTCGATGGAGAGTTGTATTTTTAAACAACGATGGATTTTTGATAAATCAGATTTCGCAAATTTTACGTGTCGGAGAAACTTTCGTAAAGAAAACTTTAGGCATATACAAGAAAACCTCCAGTGTTGAATATGAGAAACACAGGAAAGGACGACCAAGAATCATAACAGGTTAGATTTGTACTTTTACACCCAAAATAAACAATTGTATGGCTAATGAAGCTTTAGGTTTATTTTCGTATTAAAAGGTTCCGATATGTTACTGATTAGGAGGCTGGTAGATCAGTGCCCTGAAATATATCTCGACGAATTGAGAGAATGGATGCACCACATTACTGGTGTTATGTACTCTTTAACAACGTTACATCGTTACCTCAGAAGATGTGGTTTAACATTGAAAAAGGTGAGTAATTAGATACTAATCTTTATAATATCCCAGACCCAGGCATTAACCAATGGTAGTTATTTCTTTTTTTAATTTTTCATGCAATCGATGCCCTGGCTTATTAATCTCTAACATTTGACAGTTGCATGTGATAGCGAAGCAGCGGAATGAACATAAGCGTGCAAAATATCGTCATCTTGTGGCAGGCATTCAGAAGCATCAGTTTCTCTTTGTTGATGAATCAGCAAAAGATGATAGAACATTCCAGGTAAGATCCAGCTAGAGATGAGTGTAAATACATTTCAAATATATGTGAAAATTATAGTGTTGAGTAAACTTGATTATAACCTATGAATTATGAAATGCATATTTGCTCTAAAATATTTTTGTGTGTGAAAGGAAAAGATGCTTGCAGTGATCAGTAACTTGTTTATTTTACTGTATTCTAGAGGAAGTTTGGCATGTCATTGAGAGGATGCAGATTGGCTAACCATGGAAATTTTACCAGAGGAAAAAGATTTAGTGTTTTGGCTGCAATGTCAATGACAGGGATCACAACAGCTCACTAATAATTGTAGATTATGCAAGTCTGTGTAGCAGATGCAGTATAATATTAATTATATGAGAGATACGAGACGAGATAGTCTGCCATACCCAAAATATCTAATACTGATACACCCTTCCGATTTAATGCTTCCGTAGTAGCCGCCCCTCTTAACGAGTGCGCTGAAAAAATGGACGTATCTATGCCCGCTAATTGCAGCAAAGATTTTATCCATCTGGCTAAAGTTGATGACGATACGGGATTATGAGGAGAAATATAGGATAAAAACAGTTTGTTACTAGTAGGTTTTTCACCTGAACGATAGTCACCAGTTCTAATTTTGTAACTCTTTAAACATTCTACTGGGCAAAGGTCCCTGTCCTCTTTAAACGCTGCATGAAAGCTTGTCTTAGGCGAATCTCCCGGCTTAGACGTTTTTGAGAGGCCAGAGAGTGCGAAGGACACTCCCTCAGGATGAAAAGTACGGAATCTCAAATCTCTTTTCGCTAAATCTGAAGATCTATCTGGAGCTGTTAGACCCAAAAGTGTTACTAACTTGAAGGACAAAAGTTTAAGACTGAGCGTATCATTTGGCCCAAGTGATTTAATAAAACGTAACAACTGGGAAACTTTCCAAGTATGAGAGTATTTTGGTTGAGGAGGTCGCAAATTAAACATTCCTTTTAGTAATTGAGAAACCAAAGGATGAGCCCCAACTTTCCAAGAATCAACCGGAGGCAGCACTGAGGATAAAGCTGAGCGATAAACATTAATAGATCTATACGCCTTACCATCCTTAAATTGCCTTGTAAGAAATTCTAAAATACTTTCTATAGGTGCTGAAAGTGGATTAATTTGTTGTTGATCGCACCAGCTAACCCACTTACTCCAAGCAGAGGCATAGGTGCTACTGGTGTTCTGTCTCCAGGCTGCCAACAAAATGTCTCTAGCTTCCCCTGAAAGGCTTGTAGTTTCGTGACATTTGCTGACAGCCTCCACCCAGCTAACTGCAGATTGTCCAGAGGGTGAGCTTGACTGCCCTTCATCGGCAAATCCACGCAGAGTTGCAGAAGTAGTGGGTACCAAGGCTGAGTGGCCCAAACTGGTGCTACCAGCACCAGATGGTCCACTTTTTGATACATCACCTGCCGTAAACACCGGCCTATGAGAGAGAAAGGGGGAAATGCATATCCCTGTATCTTGTTCCAATTCATGGAAAATGCATCCGTATAAGTTGCCACTGGATCCGGCTTCCAACTGGCAAAAATTGGTAGCTGATGAGTTAGTCGGGATGCGAAAAGGTCGACTTGGAAAGGCCCCCATCTGGTTAAGAGTATTTGAAACACTGATGGGTCCAGCTTCCAATCGCTGGAGTCCTGAATCACTCTGGACTCCTGATCTGCCCTCATATTCAAGTATCTGGGTAGATGCTGAGCAGACACCACCAACTGATTTTGGAAGCACCACTCCCAAAGATCTATTGCTAAATTGGCCAGAGCTTGGGAATGGGTACCTCCCATCTTGTTTATGTAAGCAACTGCCGATGTGTTGTCCATCAACAGTCTTACATGAGCACAAACTCTGGATTTGGTGAACGTTTTGATCGCCAAGGAACCTGCTAGGAGTTCGAGACCGTTGATGTGATATTTCTTTTCTTTGAAGGAACAAGGGCCCCCTGTTCTCACACCTTCGCAACATGCTCCCCATCCCTTCTGCGAGGCATCAGTCTCTATTATGAGGTCCACATGGTCCTGAAACAGAGCCCGGCCGTTCCATGCATGGAGATGGTCTCTCCACCAAAGAATTTCTTCTCTGGCCGGGGGATCTAAAGCAACCAAGGCCTCGTAGGTTTTTTGGGAGGATAAAGTTATATTCTTTAACCTCTGAAGATGTCTGTAATAGATAGGGGCTGGAAATATCGCTTGAATGGATGAGGTCAGGAGGCCCAGGAATTTTGACAATTCGCGAACTGAAATTGAGCCTTGATCCAACAGCCCCTGACACTTCTTGCGAATTTTTCGCAATTTCTCGCCCGGAAGTTGAAGTGTCATGGAGTTTGAATCGATTAAAAACCCCAGAAATTCCATCTGCTGGCCAGGCGAGAGATGGGACTTTTGATAATTTACTAGAAAGCCGAGTCCCTCTAGAAGATTTAGTGTGGAGGCTGCATGGTCCAATGCTAGATTGTGAGACTCTGCCATAATAAGGATGTCGTCTAAATATATAATTAGACGAATTCCTCTTTGGCGCAAAGCTGCTACTACCGGCTTCATAAGCTTTGTTAAAACCCTTGGAGCTGTGGCTAGCCCAAACGGGAGACACCTGAATTCCATCATTGTGCCCTTCCAGAGAAAACGGAGGTATTTTTGGTGATTTTTGCAAATCGGTACCGTCAGATACGCATCTTTGAGGTCGATTTTCACAAGAAAATCGTCCTTTTTCAGTAAATCCCGCAACATGTGAATGCCCTCCATTTTGAAATGCTCGTAGGCCAGATACTGGTTTAACGGTTTTAGATTGACTACTGGGCGATTTCCCCCATCTTTCTTGGGTACCACAAACATGGAACTTATAAACCCCCCCTCTAGAGATGAAGGTGGTACTGGCTGAATTGCCTGTTTCCTCCACAGTTCCAATACCTCTTGTTCCAACACAGTGTCCTGTGTTAGAGCAATATTTGGGGGGTGGGGAAGGGAATGCTGCAGAGGGGTAGAAACAAACTCTATCTGATAACCCTGGATAACCTGTAAGACCCAAGGATCCTGGGTAACCTGCTCCCAAGCTTGGGTGAAAAATTTTAGACGCCCTGTTTGAGGTGCAATCTCGGGTACCTTGAATTGCAAAATCTCTAAAAACATACCTTTTGGTAGAGTATCTGGTCTGGCATTCTTTAGTACTGGAAGTTCTTGTAGGACTGCGGGTTTGGAAATCGTGGAAACTGGCCACGGCCCCGGTTTCCACTGCCCCTGGCTTGTATGTTCCCTCTTGGTCTGAAACTGCTTGGGCAGAAGGTCCTGAAGCTGAATCCTTGACGGCCTCCACAGGGTCTGTGAACTCCCCTGGAGGCCCCCCCTCGAAAAAAGGGCTTGCCAACACGGGTTGCTTTGCCAATTGTCTCCGCGGTCTCAGATCTAGTCTTGAGGCGTTGTTCAAACCCTGGCCCAAACAAATTACGATTCGTATCTGGGAACTCCTCTTGAGCAAGGGACACCATTAGGTGGTTTATTTTTTTCAAGACCAGCTCTCGTCGGTTAGTAGAAATTTGAGAAGCTACATCCCCTGTCAAAAGCATTGCATGCTTTATACAATCCATGAAACCGCGAACGCTAGTTGCATCCAGTTGCACTACCCCATCTGTAGAAATTGCGCTTTCCATGGATAGAAAGTTCTCATATGCTGTACACAGAGGACCAAAGACATCAAGTACATTGTCCTGTAGCTCTTTGAGGGGTTTATCAGGCAAGGTTATACCCTGGATGAAAGGTTTCAAATATTCATCCATAGTAGGGGTATAAACTACATCCACATTTGGTCTAGGATAAACTTTAACCAAGGTCTTCCGCTCAAACTTATTTAGCTTCTTCACTGTCGTAGCTAGAAACTGGGATAGACTTTCACTAGCCTCCCATCGCGAGTTTGGAGAGAGTAAATGATCCGTCTCTGTCTCTTCCACCTCACTCTCAACATCGCCAGTAGTGCGAACCTTTTTGGCCGACACCGGACAGTCATCGTCCAGTTGAATAACTGTTGTTCGCCCTCGCTTAGTACCAGAAATAGATGTACCCAACTGATCATCCGATGCAGCGGGATTTGAGTGATTCTGTGTACCAGTTTGATCGTCAGATACTCCTGGTAATGTTAGATTTTCAGTTCCTGTTTGATCTTCTGATACTCCGGGACTGTCAACGACTGCTTGGGCATGAACCACTGCAGTATTTTGCTTTATTAAATGCGGAGCCATTTGTGCCAAAAGTGCGGATGAAAGTTGTGCAAGTAAGCCTTGATCGGCCACTACGGCCTGAACAAGGTCTGTCGGAAGAGGTTTCCTACCTTCCATGGAATCTTCCTGCTCTGATGGATACGGATTGACTATATTTTCCAAGACTGAAACATTTTCTTGATCGTCCGCCATGCTTGAGTGAACAAAAAAGACGAAGAGAAGGCGCAGGCCAGCGGCAATAAGGGACCGGATGATTAAATACTTTGTTTTGTTATAGTTTATATTCTTTGAATTAACTGTAATTTTGTTAAAGGAGTGAATAATAAAGACAATGCATTGTTAAATTGAAGTCGAGTATCTCGAAATATAATTGGTGCCTATGACATGGTCCAGTTTGAGTTTTGTTTTGAGCATTTTATTTTACCCCACATTGGGTCATTTGCAAAGCAAGAAAAATGCTCAGTTGTGGTTCTAGATAACTGCACCATACACTATTCTGAACGAATTATCAACATGGTTCGCAGCAAGGGTGGTCTTATCATATTTTTACCGTAAGTATTTACATAACTCTTAGTATTGACTAGAGCTATTTATAGTGTCTTTACAAATGAATAGAATGCCCCCATTGGCACATTCACCAAATAGACAACAGGAAACGTAATTTCCAATGATATGTAAATGCACAATTGACATTGTCCATTACTTGCTTTGTACTCAAAATATAGAGCAAAAGGTATGACACAAAAATGGGAAATGCCACACCTATCAATAACATATATACATGCATCTGTGTTTACATATAGACCATATTCACCAGACTTAAACCCAATCGAAATCGCATTTGGCACTGCAAAAGAGTGGCTACAGTGTCATCAAGATATATGTGAAAAGTATCCAAAACGATGCTTCGAGATAGCACTATATGAGGTACAGTATTGTTTCTATATGAATTTCTTATGCTGTTGTGTGGATCTATGTAATACTCAAAAATAGCTGCTATAAACAACAAGTCAACTGTATTTTAAAGTTGGTAGAAATACAAAAACTAGAAAAGTTTTAATATTCATAACACTATAAAAAATACAACATTCTTTCTTTATATGTACCTACTGACCTGCATATGAAAAAAATGTAGTGGGATAATACTATATTTTGTCATTGCTAAGTCAGACAGGTTGCTCAGAAACAAGTGCATGATAAAATTAACAACACTTGGCAAAAATGCTTCTGCTATACCAGTCAAATCCCAATTCCAACTGGGATTCATAACTTAATTTGAATTATAAGTGTTAAGATATAACTATTTTATGAACTTAATATCAACACAGTACAGTATGTTTTTTGTTTTTAAATGATGTACTCTAACTCAACATTGACAGATATCAAAAACCTCATGTTCTCGGATGATATCTTCATGTGGCTATGACTAAAGCAGTGCATGTGAGTATTCTAACTTTAATCTTCATATCCCTGGAACTTCACTTTATAGATTTCCCTGACTAAAAGTGAGCGGTCATTTTCATCTATAACACCAAGACTTGCCAGCAAACCATTACCAAGGGTGTGGTGTATCATGGCTTCAAGGAGGATACCATCTACATGATTATCTAAAAAACATTGGCAATAACGTTCCAGCCCTATCTTTTTCAAAACTCTTGATACATTCTCTTCTGTAAGCTGCTGAATGGCTAGCAAAAAAAAGCAATATAATTAGATACCACATATTTTGAATGGTACTAACTGTGTGATACACTTGCATTACTTTAGGGAAAATTTGAAAATGGCTAAAGGTTATTGTCAGGCAATATACAACATGCTGGTGATTTCCATATGTATTGCTGAATAAAAATATATGAAAACATACCTGTTTTTTCAGTTGGCTTTATTGGGACAGATCCGCTGGGTTCCTAAGAAATTAAGTATAATAGAAAACCATAAAGATTAGATTTGTTTGCTGTTTTCCTTTGTCCAAGCGAATAACTCAAATATCTAATCACATATATAAATCTCACCTGCACTGGTAGTCTAACATTTGAACTCATCATTGCTAGTAAAGTATTTTGAAACATATCTGCCCGCTTTGCCTCAATTTCCATTCGCTGTTGGCTCTGTATCATGAACATTTCCAGCAGGTTGGGAGAGGTACTATGAGGTTGGGTGGTAGGGTTTGAAGTTGGTGATAAACTTAAACTTGTTTCACTAGATACAGATGGGCTTCTGGTTGTTCTCATATTCTTAGGTGCAACTTTTACAATATCAATAAACGTCTCCCAGTCTGGCTCATCCCCAATACCAGATGATTTTCCAGCCACTATTTCGTCAGTCCAACACTTGAGGTGGTTTATGTTATATCTCCACATCACTCCCTTTTTTTCTAAGTCACGCACCAGAGAGACATGGACATCATTCCATAATTAATTTTCTGTTGTACTATTATTTCCTCCCAAATCTAGTTTCCTTTTCCTTGACAATATTGGTTCTATAAAGATCACAACATGAAAAATTGCTTTACTATTGCACGATTATATTGGTACAAGTATCACAATTTGCAGCAGACATTTATATTACTTTACCTAATGTATACCCTAGATTTATATATTTGTTCTCAACAGCCTCAAACACATACTGGTACAATAAAGTGTGGCAATTACCTTTTAATTGAAGTAACTACAAGGAATTAATTAAATATTGATAAAACAAAGTTTAAAACTGCTTCTTACCAGATGGTGAATTGACAATGCATTCACAAGCAATTCTTATAGGTACTTTGAAACCATACTCTCGTCTGCATGAAGCAAGATCTTCATCACTCTTTAGCGCAACAGGTTGTTTTGTATCTTTTCGAAGCCAAAATAAGCCTTTCTTTGGAGCATATAAATTTTCTGTTTCAAGTGACACAATCATCAAAATTATATTTGATAGAGTTTCACTATGTGACAAATTGTGCAGAGTATCTGCAGTTGGTAACACTTTTCCATTAACATAAGGATGAATGAATACATCTGAAACCTTTTGTGCCTGTAGACGTGGTGACTTTCTGATAAGAGGGTTGTCTGTAACAACAACTAAATTAGCTTAACACTTTACATTGACAATGGCCATAAGAGCATTAAATATGATAGCAGCATTAAACATGACAGGAGCATCTATAGGCTACAATATACTAATGGAAAATAAGAGTGTTAAGTAAGAGTATTACAAAGCCACTTTGGCTTTAATTCATTGAACTGCATTGCACCCTGATTCACCCACAATATAGTATTCACTTTGTCTGACACCAGAAAATTTTACTCTGCAAGGGGAGAGCAACAGTGCTAACAGGTGCCTGTTCCCTTGAGTTATGCATCTGTGCCTTTAACTTTAGAATTTACCCTGTCTAATCCCAGTCAATAATTTGGCATCAGAAACAATGATATGAAAATGAATTCTACATGTGTCCTTCATGGTGATACCTTTTCTTTAGGCTGTAGCCACTCAGTAAAACGCTAAAATGATCTGTATATATACATATATATATATATATATATATATATATATATATATATATATATATATATATATATATATATATATATACCTTTTTCCCCGAGATCAACTGCTAAGTAAATATAACATTTATTCTTCCTTCCTTTTCGTTTGGGTCCCTCCAAAGGATATTCCTTTAGTAAAGCAGGAATATCCATGTCCCCATCAAATGACACCAAGGACTTCTTATTTGCACGCTTATAATACAGTTTTTTTACAATTTGATCAGTTCCTACTTTTCGAGAGATGTAGTCTGTTACACAGGTTCTCAACGTCGCGTAGTCCCATCTGGGCGGCAACACCAATGGTGAACATTCAGCACCAGAAACGTTTCCATTCTTTGTCTCTAAATACAATATCACTTCTCTCTATAATGAATAATAGTTAGTTGTTTTACCAGAAATGTACCGGTATTGTTTCTATGAATTTATGAATAAAAATTGTACTAATTAAAAATTAATATGGGCAAAACATGATAAATGATAATAATAGTAAAACTAACCTCAATCGCTTCTCTGTCGACGATTTGAGTGTCCTCTTCGCCAGGTAACTGTACATTATAAACGCTATTGTTGTATTGAGTTTCAGTATAATCTATTTCCTCATTAATATTGTTTGTTTCATCGTCTGTTTCATCGAAATCGGATTCATGCTCGGCCAAACACGATGCCGCCATTTTGAAAGGTCATGTGTCACAAAACCCACATGTCAGGCTCAGACTTTTGAAAACGGGTGTAAGACATCTTTTAAGAAAGTATTGAACTGAAAATCAAAATGTCTTGCACAGGTTACTGGGTCACTTTGAATCAGTCGACACCTTTCCTCCCAAGTAAGATTATTTAATTCTTCATCACTAAATTCTTTGTGATCAATAAGTTTACCGAGAATTCTTAATAAGTGATTCCATTTTGTTTCTGCTGATGAGAAACTGCAAAATAATGATGCTGGTCCCAACTGGCGAATCATAGCAAACAAGTCCTTTTTGGCTCGTTCAAAATAAGGTGGTGAACCCCTGAGAGTTTTCATAAATCTGAAACCATCATCATGGTTTATTAAACTTTGTAAACCTTCTGTAGTTTTTAGGTCTCCAGCAGTAAGTGTTCTGTTACCTATTTTGTTTTTTCGGAGAGCAATCTGTGACTGACCAATCAAAAATTTCATTTGTAATTTTTTAGCTTTGAAGAATATATTTTCAACACACATGGCAGCTCGTCGATCCGATCTTCTTAACTCAGATTTACATATTTCACTATAGTAAACACTTCTTAACCTTTGTTTGTCATCTGGTCTTTTTTGTCCGAGAAATATTCCTGGATATGCCATTTCTTCAGAATACTGATCTCTAAATATACTCAATGGTCTATTACCTTCACCAGGTGCAACATTATAAATTTCCTGTCTTTCACTATCACTGACAAAATCTGGTGGAGTCAACATAGTGTCGGTTACTCCAGCCGGTATCTCAGCTTCACCTTCAGTCCATTCATCTTCTGGAGAGTTGGGTGTTGTTAAATCATCTGCATCATTTGACGTTTCAATACTATCAGATGTATCATCCATTGACTCTTGTAAACTTCTCAACCAATTCTCATTGATAATGATGCCTTTATCTTCATACAAAGGACTTGTGTTAATCAACCATGCAGCTGCTTGCATTACTTTGTGAGGTCTTATATTCATTGAAAGCGCAAAACTTTTGTATTGTAATCTTCGTTTAAGTTGAACTTTAATAGTACCTGTCTCATCTGATAATCTAGGAAGCACATTTACTGTGCTGTTTACATCTGCTGGAACATTGACAACATTACCAGTAATCTTGAGTTGACCACCCCTTGGGGCCTGAAAAATCTTTTGAAATGCTAGTCGAGGAGCAATAAGAAAGATGGTTTTTCTGGAAATTTCATGCCATTGGCAATTGCACAAGGGGGAACTTTCCCTTTCATTAAGTAATTGTTACAGGTTTGACAAACCCATTCAATGTTATCAACACTTTTTATATTTTGCAGATACTTGATTATATCAGGACTGACCATTTTTACTCTGTCTGCAGGGGAGACAGAATGTTTATACCATAATTGATCACAGCAAGTGCAAACATACAAAGGTCCTCTAGATACAGAATTATGAAACTTTTTAACAAGTGCAAATGTATCAATATTCTCACTGGGCAAGTAATGTACAGCATCTGTAACAACTCTCACTGAATGCGATTTGTTACCTTTTGTCTCGTACTGCTTTGCAGAGTGATTTTTTTTTCTACAAGCTCTTTTTCGTTCATTATTTTTGGCAAGTCTAGCTTCCTTTTGCTGAATGGTCTCATTATTAAATTTTTCTTTTCCTGATTTATTATATTCTCTTCTTTTTGCAAGTCTAGCTTCTCTTTGCTCCATTGACTTATTTAGTATTCTAAAATTATTATAATCTCTCATTTTTGCAAGTCTAGCTTCCCTTTGCTCTGTTGACTCTCTTAGTGTTCTAGAATTATTATAATCTCTCATTTTTGCAAGTCTAGCTTCCCTTTGCTCTGTTGACTCATTTAGTATTCTAGAATTATTATAATCTCTCATTTTTGCAAGTCTAGTTTCTCTTTGCTCTGTTGACTCATTCTGTCTTTTTGTTCTTTTGGCATTATTATCCTTACTGATTTTTTCAAGTCTAGCTTTACTTTCTTCAGTTGACTCATTAGTTTGTACCCTTTCTCTAAATGTTTGATCATTCCTTTTGTTGTTCAGTTCTTGTGTGTTTACACTATGTTGTTCAAATAGCTCAGCAGAACCTACATCAACCATACCACAATTTGTACTATTTTCTGTAGACAATACTGTTTCCAAATCATGATTATGGATGCACTTTACACCCTTTAACTCAAATGGTAATACAATACTTCCTTCATTGGACATTGATGTTAATCGAAAATACTCTCCAAGATTTTCTATTCCTTCCACTGATATTAAAACACAATAACCCAATGCAGATGGTTTACCAGATAGATCTCTTGAATGTGAATCAAACACTTTAAACACACCAGGAAAAGGCATGATAATTGCCACAGTATTAATACCAATTGTAAGTAAACAACTTTTATAGTTTAATGAATAAAATATTTCATTTAAAGCATGCTCAAGTGTCACAAATGGGAGACTATTTTCACTCATGTATAATGCTCCTGAAAAGGAATCACTGTATTGCAAATTAAAGGTATGATTTTCTATGTCAACAAACTCAGGGACATCAGTTAATAATAAATAACTCTTATTTATACTTTGACTGATAACACCATACAAACTGTTTCCATTTATTAAAACTGTGTTTAGAATTGATCTATCCCAAATATTGACTGATTTAATTTCTTTGTAAACAATTGCATATAATGACATGGCTACACACTGTTTACCAGCACTCATACCAAACATTAAATCATTACCTTGATTAAAATCTGCATGAATTGTACAGGCAGGATCAACTAAATCATTTAAAGTTCTAGGACCTGGATTTTCCTCTACATCATTTGAGAGTCTTAGTAATAATGGCACATAAACATCATGATAGTATATCATTTGAACATACCAAAAGCACATCTCACTAATCTTTTGGCTCTTATTCAATTGGCTTTTGAAATAAGGCAAGCAGAATACATTGAAATAAAACATTAATGGTATTTGATTCCAAAGTTTACCTTTAAGACAGCACATACTGTTGCGACGGTCTGTAAAATTGTGGTGTGAACCAATCCTGGAGCGATAAACTTCAATAGTGACACCCATATTTGTGGCCTAGAACTCAAAACCAATTGTCAATTGTCGAGTTAATTTAGATATTACTGATGATTTTTATTTGTCAGTATATTCGTCAGTAATGTACCTGCAAGTCACCAAGCAGTCAGCAGTGTTATTTTGTTTGAATATAGCAGCAGTTGCGGCTGTTAATTGTTTTATATACCCGCACAATGGCTGGGTTCAAATTTCAATACCCGCACAATGGCTGGGTGCAATTTCAATACCCGCACAATGGCTGGGTTCAATTTCAATACCTGCACAATGGCTAGGTTCACTTTTGGTACGTGGCCTTTCACGTAAATAGTACCCTGGTCTATGATGACGACCAGTGCGAGCAACAATGGCTCCGGTTTTTTTTAGTTTTTCGATACGTGCACTCTGACACGTGGAGCGCCTGACAAGATGATGTCAGTGCAGGCAAGATTGCCCCGTATATACAATGAAATGTACGCTTGTAAAATCTGATTGTAGTCGAAATTGCTCGACCACAGTAGATAAATAAGCGATTAAAATAACAAAAACCCACAAAAAAGCAATACAGCTTACCTTAACTTTGCTAAACAGCTTACCTTAACTTTGCTAAAACGAAACAACGCAGTCAACGCCTCCACGAAATCACAGTGGAAACTCGAAATCTTTAATCTTGGCAAAATAACAACTTACGATATTTTCCGAACTAGTTACGATATTCTCCGGAAGTCATAAAGAACGGTATTATCGTCATCTGTTCGTTTATCCAACGATCGCCGAAGATCTGGACATTTACTTATTTCCCAAGACATTTTTTCAACTCTCACATAGTGGTTAGCCGCGCATGCGCAGCGGCTACCCACAAAAACTAAGTACATTTTGTGAATTACTTTCATCGCAAAATTTCAGTGACATTCATTAAATCTTAACATGCGTATGCATTTTGGGGTACAGTTTCGCAATATAGGGTGTTTATATAAGGTTTACACAGGACAAGCAAGAGTTTCATCAAAATTTTAGAAATGGAATTTCAACAAGATATTTTGCATATTGTTTTAGATCATCAAGATACATGTAATTCTAAAAAATTTTCCTGACATTTGGGGTACAATGTATTGTTTTTGTGTGGCATTTATACTCAAGTCTCAAGCTTGAAACTTGGCAACTTGCAGGAAAACCTGATAGATTTTAAAAAACTCCACTAAAAATAGTCAATCTCCCCTGCCCCATCGCAATTTTTTTTTAGGCCCCCAGGAAAAAATTCCGTTATTATCAAGGGAAAATAATAAGGTAAATTAAATTTTTTAATGTTCTAACTAAATTATTCGAGAATATTTTTTTACAAGTTTTGTCTTTGATCGATTATTATATATATTATAAATTTGTAAAATCTATGTGAAGAATTATTATATATATTATTTAGATAATTGCGAGTTAGGTAATTTTACTTTTTCCTTTTGGCAAGATGAGTTGTTTTTTTTGTCGTCTAAAATACCATATAATAAACAACTTACAGACCTCACTCTCATTCAGTAAGTACCTAGTTGTTAGCTTTATTTCTTTGTAATGAAAATATTCAACAATTTTCTCCAGAAAGCCCCTCTATGCGGTATAGTTGATGATAGTCGATATAGATGATTTTTTATGGAAATTTCGAATCCCAAATTTCGAATGTTGTTAACACGACAGTAGGGAGCTTTAGCAGTGACTACGACTACAACTACGTGATTTGTCATCCTTGCGCGTTGTTTGCTGACGCCATCAGCCAAAACTCGTAGTCGCCGAGCTTTTTTCTTGTTTTTGTATACATGTAAAAATAAATCTGATTCTGATTTTAAATACAAGTTTGTTTGTAAATTTCGTACTCAAAAGCCCAACGACTAGAGTTTCGGCTGATGGCATAAGCAAACAACGCCTGGGAATGACGAATCTTGTAGTCAGAGTAGTAGTCAATGCTTAAGCTCCCTATAGTGATTGGGGTGGCCCTAAGGATTATCTCTTCATAATTATCATCATTGAATTAATCATCGTCGCTTTCCATACTCTCCATGTTCAGCATGTTATAGTATTCCGCTATTGCTTCTTCAGT
This sequence comes from Dendronephthya gigantea, assembly GCF_004324835.1. Lineage (NCBI taxonomy): Eukaryota > Metazoa > Cnidaria > Anthozoa > Malacalcyonacea > Nephtheidae > Dendronephthya > Dendronephthya gigantea. Next base: position 498,074 of record NW_021163081.1, read on the forward strand.
GATGTCCTCGTCAGGATAATGTGCTTTCTAGGTGTTGGGCGAAACATCAACGTTAAATTGCTGCTTGAGAATACCAATGAAGAAAGACAGTGAACGTATTCTTGACGACAATACAGCTATAATTCCACAATTGCTTTCAGAAAGATTGTCTGCCTTTAGCACATTATACCAACTTTCAAGGTTGATCAAGGGATTGCATGAAGAAGTTGATGCAGTTGCTCATTTCATCTTTTAACATAACAACTTCTTCCTCACATCTTTGTTTTATATTATACATATCAATTAAGTGCTTTTTAATTGATCTGGGCATGTGCATGTTACATTGTTCGGCGCTGTTAACCCATCCCACAACGACGATTCAATATTGACACACTGCTCAAAAGTGAATTGATCTGGATATTGAACTTCCGATATGGTTGACGTTTTTCCAGTACTTGCATTGTAGGTAGGTATTGATGATGGCTTTCTTAATCATACTCGTCTGCCTAGTAATTTGCCCAAAAAGTTTCTTCGCATACTTTGACCATCTATAAAAAGGAAGATAGCTTGATCATTTATAAAAATGTATGGAATTGTTACCACTGCAAAGTTAGTATGAAATACTCAGGCCTAAACATCTAGCAGGAATCGAACCTGCATTGGATTATATGATACATATCCAATCACCTGAAGATGTTCAATAGATAAAACATTTTTACAGGCATCCATGCAGTAAAACATTTTTATTATATAATATGCAGTGTTTTATTGATGAATCCGCCATTTTGAAAAGCGATAATAACACATGTGCGATTATTCATGATAATAACACATGTGCGATTATTGTGTTTGATCCACTGAACTGGAATCAGGAAGGGGGATAAAAAACTTTTCAAAAAAACAGCTTTTATTATATAATAAACAGAATAATACATGGATGTTTGGAAATATGGAATTTATTTCTCATGTTGAGAAAGATATCTCACTTGTTCGATATTATTCTCAACACTTGAAATAAATTCCATATTTCCACGCATCCATGCATTATTCTCTATATAATCCAGGTATGTGTAATAATAATAATAATATGGATAATGGGTAAATGCGGCCATTTTTTCGTGCAATATCACCTGCATACTTCTTCATTAGTTGAAGTAGAAACCACCTTTCTGATGCCATATGGCGAATCTTCTCTAGTTGGTTCTTCCTGTTCTGCTTTTCCAGGTTCTGTTTTGCTTCGTGAAATGTGGGACTGTCACTCCGCCATCTCGAAAAGCCTTTTTCCATCTTCTTTAACATGTTATCTAACCTAAAATAAATATTTTGAATTAATTAAAATTAATTGTTATACAAAATTCAAATCAAAACCTCTCCTCAATCGCCTAACAGTTCAGTTACAGATCATCAATGGTTCATGTTGAAATGTTCAGAGTGAATGTATGTAAACTATTTTTTTTGTATCAGGACTAATAACATTTTGAAGAAGGCTCCTTACTATTTTGGAACACATTTAATTTGGAAATCAACAATGTCAACAGGAGGAGGAAGTATCAACGATTTCGCTGCACCATTGCGGTGCAAATGCATGAAGTCCAAAAAAGCCACTTACTTCAGCGCATTTTCAACTGTTATTTTCCATGCTGGTGAGTCAGGGATGCATTTAGAACTTTTGTATCTAATATACAACAAACTCAAAAAGTGAACAAAGAAAAATAATGAACAATGAATACAACAAATTTATCCAGAAGTTTAACTCTATTTGATACAATTTGTAAACAATGCGCTTTGCAGAATAGTATTGTTGAAGTTTTTTCTGCATACTGAAGAGATCCATAAGCTGTTGCTGAAGCTGTTTCAAAAATCAAAATATCAAATGTAGTTGATCAAGGCATTTCGTGTACAAGGTTTATATATGACAAACAAGAATTTCAATATACTGTTGTTCCTTATATAACACTCTGTTGCTATCTAAAATACAGTATTATTCACAGTGGGATAGTATCTGGTCAACTGGACAAGCAAATTTACCATATTTAAAGATAATTCTTTAAAGCTAAATTTTTATATTAAGATATATAATGACATACTTGGCACTGGACATTTTTTAATGTATGTTTTTTCTTCTTCAGCAATTTAGATGTGAACATCTGTTTGTCGGGTATTTTCTGTGTAAAAACGTTCCACGCATTAAATCTTCAAACAACATTAGTAGGTAACAAAAAAACATTATGGGGTTTGAGGATATATATATGACGGAGTCTAAAAACATTCTGATTCTTTACAGACAGGTAAAGTACATGGAATAAACTACCTTAATTGTCTCAACTTATTCCAGTTTTGCTGTATGAGTACTCACCATCCTTTCCAAGTTTTAAAGCTAAAAGTTTGAATTCTTCACTGCTGTACTTTTGCATTTCCAAGGTATTTTGCATCCGTTGACACAACAGATCACCTTTAGCAATTGAAGAAAATGTATATATAGAAAAATAATTAATACGATGAAATGAGGAAAATTAATTAGCGATTACCTGTCATGAATAATAACTCAATAATTATCATGAATTGATTAGCATAAAATATAAGTCTTTTTGTTGTTGTGTTGACACGGTTCGGATGTTTTGCCAGGTCTACAAACTGCCAGATTCCGTACAGAATAATAAAACCCGAGATGATCATAGTATTTCATAATTAAGCATTAGGTAATTGTTTTAGTGCAATAGGTAAAACACAATAACATACCAATCTGCGATACTGATTTCCTTGCATAATGTAGAAGGTAATCAGTGCGCGCATCGATTCGGTGGCTGGCAGTCATTTCCTTTGTAATTTTTTCAGTGGGATGAAGGTATGACCAAAGATGCTCCATAACCTCTCCATCTGTCAATCCAAAGCCTTCCAATCTTCTAGGGCTATACAATACCTATTTAAAATTGACATGACAACCCTATTTAAAATTGACATGACAACCTTAAATGTAACTATGTACAATGAGCTGCAACGATCAAAAAGATTATTTTCAAAATGGATAAAAATTACCTGACACTTTACTTTATGACCATATACATGGAACATAGGAACTGCAAGATTTACATCGTCCAACAAATCAACTTGCCCACTCGCCTAAAAATGTAGTTTTTTATTGGTGAAAACGGACAAAATCTATAACATAGTGTTACAAATTTATAATATTACACATTAAAGATGCGAAAGCATTTTACACTGATACTGTTTACATGCTGAAGCCGTGTTGATACACTTGTATTGTGTGCACGAAAATTTACTAAAAACATGCTGCAAATACATCATGCATCCTAATAGCTTTTAGAGATACCTAAATCTTGGAAGTGTAAAACAACGAAATCAATGCAATAGATTGGAAACTGTGGATTTAAACACTTCTAAGGTCTATTTAACAAACCTTTAAATGAGACTCCAAAGTGCAAGCAATATCATACAAAAAATGTAACTTCACCGAAGGATGTGAAATTTTCTGCTTTACGTGTTTCAATAGAAACACAGCATTTGATATTCTAGTAAAATAATTAATTTATTGTCATTTTAAAGAGAGTTTACGAAAAGTCTAATGATGCTGTGAAGTCCTTACTGTAATACAGTAGTTAATGCTGAAGTAAAAACTGTGAGTTAGTCCATTAAAATAATACAGTATTTAGCTGAAATATATACTTACTGCTCTCCACATTTAAGACTAAAGAAGGTGTTAGGAAATTCATGGCGACAAGAACATCCAAAAACAGCTGTTTCATCAAGCTTGTTGGACTTTACTTTGGATCTTAAATTTGTTCCGGTTTGAAATTGGTCGCACTCCTTGACAAAAATATTTATGCTGAGTTTTAGTTTAGGGCAAGAAAAAAAGGAGTTTGTTCACGAACATAATGATAGAATGAAATGAAAAGCAGGATAATTCATATTTAGAATGAATTTAGATTATAATTCTGTTACAGTTTTCTTACATTCTCTAATCTCACATCTTTCTTTTTTCCATAGGAATTGGTGAATGAATCGACTTTGTCTTGCAAGATAAAAAATGTCTCACCATGCTTTGGAGGAGCAGTGCTCTCGCCAGAACTTTTTTTCTTACACACCCAAAAAGTGCATTGACAGAAATATGCACAGTTCCTTTTTCCTTGGAATGGATAAGTACTCTTCCTGGAGTGCCGTTTGTCTACAAAGCAATTTTGCAATGCCCTAAAGTGGTTATGTCCAGATCTTTCTCCAGCTAGCATAAGTCTCAACAAAGTAACATAATAAAATAACTTCATTATAAAATATCAGAATAATTTTATAATGTTACGGGAACAAGCACCTTTCAACATGGTTATTAAAGTGAGGGGCTTTTTGCATTAACCATGCATCACTTTGATTGTGACTCTGGCGGCTTAGTGTATTTCATTAGTGGTACATATAAAGTGCTGTGGGTTACATACAGTATGTAAGAAATAGTATAACACCATTTAGATTACAATTTAATTTCCAATAACGTTTTTGAGTAGATACGGCAGAGGAATATTTTTGGCAACAATTACATGAACATTTTTGGGGGAAGGGACATTTAGGTTAAAGTGATTTTTTGGTGCAGGTTATTGATGTCATGCATGCTTAATAATTAACCTCAAAGAGAGGGAGAGGTTTTGGATTAAAAAGCCTAGTAGTTATATGTGCAATATGGGCTCAATCTAATCAAAGAGGTTTAATTAATTTATCTATATGCTAATGTGGTAACTATTAAGTAATGTGGCAATAACCTTTTCTACTAGGTAAAAGACATTTACCGACTACTTGTTGGCGAGTGCTTCACAGAATTTAGATTCATGCGACATCAGTTCGCGATTTTCTCAGTGTAGTCTCTTTTCTTCGTCAAACAACTGTGACTACATTCACTACATTTATATGATGGCTACAATTTATCCGTCACTTCATAAGAATAGCCAAAATAGTTGCGTTGTAAATAATGTAAATAAACTGCGGTGCATATTATGTCTATGATGTGGATACTTCAACGCGTAAATCGATACAAAACAATATACTTACAATCAATACTGTATACCGCTAAAATGATTTGATTACTGCACAAAATGTCCGTTTTATATTGTATCATTTATGTACTGTATGCAGAATATCAGGTATCGACTTGCTATCGACATAATATACATTCGTGTAAGAGTTCATCAATACATAAACAACACAGCGTCGTTTCTTCCTAACCTCTTAGCTCTATTTATGGAATAAACCTTCCAAATTATATTTGTGTTGAATTGAATGCTCGTAATTCATAACATAAGTTGATAAAGTGCATAGATTCTCAAAGAATTGCTCGATTTTTACGCCTGGAATGTTTTAAAGCAATGCTCGTCACTCCTCGTTTCTTTACATCGTGAATAATGTTCAAGTCTCAACGGCACTTGCGCAGTTGCAACATGTTAAGAAAGAATCGGGTGTTCCGGGGGGTAATTCTGCGCAAATCCCTTTAAAACAAAACCCAAACCACGGAAAAGCAATGCTTCAAAATTTACAGTAACCGCCAAAAACCCCTCAATATTTTGGTGAACTTTGCAAAAGGGGTATAGTGCATTAATAAATAAAGGAAGTTAAACTGATTTAAAAACCTTAAATTACCGATCATATACAAAAAGTTACTATACGCATAAATCAGCCTACCCCCCGTAAAGTTTACACTATGACTGACTGACTGACTGACTGACTGACTGACTGACTGACTGACTGACTGACTGACTGACTGACTGACTGACTGACTGACTGACTGACTGACTGACTGACTGACTGACTGACTGTCTGACTGACTTACTGACTTATTTGAATTTTCGCCACTCATCACAATACTTCAAAGTTTCTCGAACTTTGCACTAAAAATCAAATAACCTAAAAAAAATTGTAATGATTATAAATGAAAGCATACAATCTGATAAAATAAATAAATAATATAACAATTTTTGGTAGCAAAAAATTACTGGAATGAATATATTGGTGAAAATATACCAGTTTTGAGCTGTGCTCTAACTCGAAATTAGATAAATACCTAAAGCATCTATAGTACTGTTGGGGAATTTTCCCCTGCTATACCAATAAACTACCAACTAATGGAGGTAGTTTAATTAACATCATATAAATAACTATCAACTATTATTTCCTAGCTCCCTCTATTTTATATAAATTAAGTCATTGAAAAAAAAAAGGTTTTCTTGTCTTTTGAAATTAAACTGGAGACCAGAAATTCTTGATCCTTTCATTGCTGTTCACTTACATTTACCTACCTATATTCATGCAGCTTATACATTATAATTATACTCTACCTTCCATATCTCTGGCACATGCAAAGACAGCTTGTGCTTCCTAATACAACATTCAGCACACATTAATTGCAGGATTCCGCAGGCATTGGCACTCAACTATGTTTGAACAAAAGCAGCAACTGGTATCATTGGATAATGCCATGCTTTCAATTTCAATCCAGCATACTTTCACGTACGTTTGACCAGGCTTCTATTTCCGCTTCCTTTCTCTTACGACATTGCCTAACACGAGTTTTAAGGACGGATTGTATTCCATATTGGGGAATTTCATTCTGTGATCATCATCTACATTGGCAACATCAGTAAAGTCAACGATTGATCCATCATACTGATCACCTTCATTTATATCTTTAACATTATGATCACTGGTGTTCTCTTGCCCCGAAACAGATGATTGGTCAGGTAATGTTATATGAACTGGTTTGGTAACCTTCGAGCGTTTACGAACACGTCCCCCTCTATATTCCACAACTTTAAATGTTGTTTTTGACTTCTTTCCTTGTGCCCTATAAATTATATACAGTAATTTGACTTTAAAAAACAAAAATATAGTACAATCACCATTTACAAAACAATCAAAGTTAGCTTTCATCGTAATCATTTCATGAGGTGCTAATCGGGTGTTCACGCCGAGCACAAGAGCCTTCAAATTCAGAACGTTCGCCTTTCACTATGATCAGCGGTCATGCGCATTAATGTATTAGTTAATTTCAAAATAGCGGAAGATTTGAATGTAGAGCAGGTTATTAAAGTTATCTTTGAAGGGTCAAACAGCAATACTGAGGAATAAAGTGCGGAAAATGAGGGAGGTGTTGGAGAAGGAGGTGTCTTAATTAATCCCAATATGGATGCCATTATATTTTTAAAAACAAAGGCGATTTTACCCATGAAAGCTTCTGATTCCTGAGTCAGGAATTTGGCTGGAAGCTCTCCATCGACGTCTCAGCAGGAGGCATTGCATACGGCAACCTTTCACTGGTATCATCCACAGGGATATACCAGTAGAAATTTTCAATCTATTGGTTCCCCTTGTGGACATGCTGGGATTCAGCAGGTCCTCTTGTGTGGTTGAGAGGAACAGTATAGCAGTGGTCATTGCCTTTAGCGACATGGCATATTCCACTAGGTTTTTGTCAACGCTATCTGCAATAGTCAAGGAAGAGCTGAGGGATAAGTTTTTGGAAAAGCCATTGAGAGGCAGGAAAAGTGAAAGTAGGGTAGAGGTTCTGGTGTCAGAGGAAAAGCAGTTTAGTCTGACCTATAACATAAAGAGAGGGCAGATGGACATATTTTTTTATTTTTGTGAGTGGAACATCTATGGTTTTCCACAACATAATTAAAGAGTTTGAAATTTGATGTAATTTAATTTAAGAGGAGCTCAGACAGTGTGCAGAATTTCCACTACCTAAATATACAAATGTTTAAGAGGTATTACAAGAGGAGCTCAGACAGTGTGTAGAATTTCTACTACCTAAATATACAAATGTTTAAGAGGTATTACAAGAGGAGCTCAGACAGTGTGTAGGATTTCCACTACCTAAATACACTAATGTTTAAGGGGTATTACAAGAGAAGCTCAGACAGTGTGTAGGATTTTCTACCTTGTTACGAGCGCAGTCCTATAAACTTTGATACTTGCTTTTGGTTCTGTTTCTACTCGCAACAAACACAGTGCGAGTCAATTAGATTTATATAGTTATTTATTCCTTAACTTTCCAATAACAGTAATTAATGTCTCTATAAGATTATGACTTTAAGAAGATAATATATCTTTAAATGTTTGACTTATCTCTGTCTGAGCACAACTCCACAAAGCCTTGTCTTCAACTTTAACTCCAATTCTCTTTGTTTAGTACTTCTGCTTTTACAATATATATTTAGGCACTGAGGCCTTACGAAGAATGCTGTACGCATTTCTCTCCCGTGGTTGGTTGTGCTCAGACTTTATACGCTTGGTTACCCTAAACCTATAAGTCATTTCCCGTACGCAATAATACAGTGCGTTGTAGCACATGCATGCTACCGTGGTTTGTGGTCGACACCTTGTTAAGTGTTTGTGGGATAAGGTGTGGATAGCTATTTGCTTACTCATGCATGTAACTATTTGCTTACTCATGCATGTAAGTCTGACTAAAGAGAATACTATATGGTTATATGATTATATTATTATATATAATTGTTATAAGATGATATATAGTGATTATACGTAATAACCTAAATATACAAATGTTTAAAAGGTATTACCGATATCTCATATTTGTTTTGCCAATAGTAGTTTCATGGCTGGAACTGTTTAGATTTAGCATTTTATTTATTAACTTTGTCAATAACCATCACAGACATATTCACAATAATTTATGCATGGACAGGTTGTGTGCCACAGTGAGTTTCCAATCATTGTAAGCCCTTTTAGGGCAAGGATCAGCATAAAGATAGATTTAGGATCTTAGGCCTTTGTAGGATTGATTAATTTTGGAAGCATGTCATCCCCAGACTTTGATAAATTGACAGTTGGGGAAATGTGTTGTTGGGGAAATGTGTATATACACAAGAAAAAATATTTTCACAAATTTTGTTCCATATTTTTAATCAATCTTTAATTGCATGTCATCTAATTTTATACATTTTAAAAACTTTCATAATTTACTTTGTAAATTAAACCCAACTTCCTGTTAACTCTTCTCTGAATAAGGAGATCACATCAAGCTAATCAAAGATGGAGTTAGGACAAAAATAAAAATTTCAACATTGCAAATTTTATTGACAACCAATATGATTTAAAATGTAATATTCAACGAAAAATGTTCCTCTTTTCATGTTGTAGTATAGGTAGTCTAATATATTTGATCAATGGATCAGAACAGACATTTTCTGAATTTGTTGTCTAGCCATGAAAACGTAACAATAGATGACAACATCTGGTTTGATTTCAAGCTATTGTTTTGCATGCTTTCTATAGCTAATGGCAAACACTTATTTTCCTTAACAAAAATATACATGCTTCCTTCCCCCCTCTCACCCCCCTGGCTCTCCTTCCCACACTTCTCACCTCCACCCCTTTAAAAGTCATACTTTTCTTATTTAGATATACCAATGTGTTTGTATTATTGTCCAGCTTCACTAGGTGATACCAAGAAAATATTCAATGAACAACATTGTTTTGATATTTTGAGAAAATGTGCTTTGGTCAATGTCTTGCATAATGCTTAAATGCACACACAAGTATATGACAGAAGTTTGTTGTTGTTGGCAGCTTGGCACATAACGCATGACATCAACGATGGTATTGCTCTGTGGCATTCATTGAATGCAGTATAATTAAGCATAATTAAGTCCACTTTGGCAATTGTATCAAGATCCACCACTTTTTATATAATTGTCTATATAGCAACATAGTGAGTGAAGAGCCATTCCTGGGTTTTTGAGTAGGCTGTACTCTTTTATTGGTACATCAACATATTTGGTACTTTGTTCATTCTTGATATCCTTATCTGGTTTCAGCATAATCCATTAACGCAAAACCAATGTATCCTCGCCACACAAGAGTGCAAAACACCATGCGAAAACTTTTAGAAAACACACTTCTGCAAAACATCGCAACTCAATTGTACATATCAATATGAAGTCAGTTGCATTGTCCAGTTCGATCAGTTCATTCACTTAAATACTTATTACAAAGTTAGACGACAGCGATTATGTCTGCTGCATCACTGCATGTTATATGTAAAAAATGCAATTTAGGTCCTCTAACGGGAATCCAATGTACGCGACTGTACTGCACCCCAAGCTAAGATTCCGATGCAGTGCTGTGGACAGCTATTCCATAGGTAAGTCACCAGAATCCCAGGGGGTAGATTCGATTCCTGCATGAACAACCTAAATTGTATTTTTCGCAACGTTCCCGGTTAGGTCTAGTATGTCAGCATAACCCTTGACAAATGCCAACCACCTCAGAATAAAACTTGTTACATGTATAGGCAAGTTTACACATTGCGATTTGTCGGGCCAATTTTAGGTCTACGTCAATGATAAGTAAAAAATCCTCTCCGCTAGCACTCATCATCTGACGATATCCCCAACTGACTGCTATTCCTCATCAACGTGCAGCACAACCAGAAATCGGTCAGACAAATCGCAATGTGTAAACGTACCTTTTGCAAACACTCCTGCAGTTTATATAATATGTTACCCTTCGGCAACTGCTTTTAATTAATAGTTTTGTACTTTTATTCCCTTTAAACATTCCTCATACTGTATATATATACGGTACTGTACATTATATAATAATTAATGGGCAAAGGCGTATATCATGCTTCAACTTGGCATTCTCTTCTTCCTAGCGGCGCGAGCAGACTTTTTACAATGATGAGGCCTGATTCACCTTTCTCCACCAATATGTTAATATACTCTGGTCTCTTGGCACTTCTTTTTCAAGAAAATACTAGAAACACGCCAGTTTGTGCAATCATATGTGTGGCCATGAATTTGGGTGAATGCATGGTGACCAAACCACCTTATTTGTTTTCAACAACAATGCAAATATTGTTTAACTTGCTCTGTTATGTTTGTGAATGACATGAATTACAGGCATTTAAAAAATCATGTCCACTCATAAGCACACAGTGTATAATTATAAATGTGAAGAGGCCTACTCAAGGGATGAACATTTTGCAGTGCATGCATGTTTGTTAAAATCAATCAAAGATTTGCAAACAATTGCCAAACCATCAAAGTCGCAGTATATGTATACTTGTAGGAGTCATATACAGGTATTCATGTACCAACTTCAGATCACTTGACTCATGTTTTAAATGTGCGCAACTAGGTGCCAAGGTATGGAGCAACTGCACACCTTAAAAATTGACACAAATAGCAAGCAACAAGTCACAAATATACATGATGCCATCGCCTTTCATCTCGGAATCATCACGGTGTGTTTTCGAGCCGATCGAGGCCTTCCGCTTTTGCAAATGTGAAAAGAGTAAATAAGCTCTCTAGCAAAGTCTGGGGGTTCCTCCGGACACTTCGATTTCTTTGACCACAATACAAGTTGTCGGGGTGAAAAAGGATATCAACAATAGTGTTTAGTATAGACGTCTCAGTATATATATAATAAGTGTTAAACTTTTTTTTCAGGCCAAATAAAAATTATATTTAAATACGTTTATTAGTACCAGGAAATTTACAATAATCAAACATGCATTAAAACTGAGTATAACAGTTCTACATACTATTTACAAAAACAACTTAACTAGACTCCCTAATGTTTGAGTTCCATTCTGACAAAGTGATGTCATTAAGTGATGCAATGGACACAGTCCTCCAACTTCGACTGCCACAAACACACTGCACACGAGCTCTAAGCAAAGCAAAGGCGATCTTTCGACGTAACCAGCTAATCACCATAGAGGAAGACTGATTCTCCTTGTCAGCAAGCTTTGCACCCAGGAAATGTTGAGTCTCTCTTCCGCATCCGCTGAAGAGGACTGGTGTGAAGGAGCCATGCTTGACTTCTACAATCCGTTGGTTATAATGTCTCTTCTTTCCCCGTTTGTTGGCTTTGAACAAGCTGCTCAATGTCTGGCGTAAATGTGTTGAGGCATATGGGTTAAACACCCTAACATAAAAAAATGCCTTTTCACATCTATGCCAGAAACCTGTCGCACACCTAGCACTGGATGGAAGAACCTTGCCAGTCAAAGGAGCAAGGGCAGGTTCAATTGAAACATTGTAAGCAACGTCATCGATAGCAGAAGCAAGTAGATCACGGATCTCATCATGTCTTCGATGGATAAAGCCTCCTTTCAGGCACGACAGGGCATGATTGACCGTGAACAATTTTCCACAGGCGCAGAAAGATGGAAGGCGTTTCAAAGGCCATCGATAATCCATGTACAGGGTGTCCTAAAAAAATGAAAACTATTGAAATCACCCATAACAATGTAATTGTTAGAGTTTAAATGCCTAAGCACTCTGTTGGGACCCACAAGTGTGTAAATGTTTGCCATAAGCATTTTTATGCATGCATATGATGCAAGAAAATTTGCTCATATGCGAAAATGATATTTATTAACAATATTTAAATGTGCATCTCAATCACCATGACCTTCAACATGTCCCCTTTCTGTAGCAACACGAAGCATTTAGCATTTTACTGAGTTGCATTAAATCCCCATGGGGTAAAATTCGTGCACACAGTATTCAAATTTTAACAATGAGTGATTTCAATAGTTTTTGTTTTTTTTGGGACACCCTGTAGATTACATGAAAGAACTCACGCTTGGTCAAGATGTAGCCCTCATCAGCAAGTGGCAGAGCTGTTAGCCAAGCTAAGGATCCTTTCAACTGGGCAAGGTCATTTGCTCGAATCTGCCTTCACTCATGCACGATCTCAAGTTCTGTAGCAGCAACAAGTTCCTAGCTTGACGTTGTTTTGCAATCTCATGACGAAGATCGTGGATGGAATCTACATGTTCTGCTGATGGTGTACCAGGTGTGGCTTCACAATCAACCAGGATTTATCTGCTCGCGGGTAGTATCCAAGACTTGTGACCATGCACGACAATCTTCTCCCACCAGGCACGCAGTTGCATTAGCTTACCTGCACCACTAAGGTCATCTGCGTACGCAACATGCCTTACATCACTAGCTTCATCAGATTTAATCATGAGCAGGAGTGGGGTAATGGCAACCGCATATAACGGCATGGCTAACAGATCACCTTGCGTGGTACCTTCCGCTGATGCAATTTCTGTACCACCTTACCTTGCACAAACAGTCTTGAAGCTGTCACATAACAGTTGAACGTATAAACAGCCATTGCGGGACAAATGTACTGAATGTTATGTAACATGATCTTGCGGTTGATGGAATTGAACGCATTGGTGGCGTCCACCAGTAAGACAGCATCTGTTTCTTCTTCAAAAATCTTCGACATGGCATGAACAGCAGCCTCGCAGCTTGATTGTTGTCCTCCACATAGCTTTAAGTCTCCTGCGCTATCCATGATTTGTGGCTTGATGGCAAAGACAATTGATTTTCCAATTATCTGTCGTAGAACCTCTCCAATCTCAGTCGGTCTGACGCCAGGGTTCTTGTCCAGAAGTATTAAGCGGCACGCTAAGAAGGCCTCTAAGCTGGTGGTCTGATCTGCTCCAATAACAACCTTCTGGGTTGCTAGTGTTCTCGCCATTAACACCATTGCCAATTGTATGTCTTTGCCAGCATTTCCATAGATGCGAGACACAAAAATATGCCGCCATCCAAGTGCATCAAGACCTGAAGGACCAGCAGCACCTTGAGTCCTCAATGCTGCTTTTGCTATGGCTGCCTCGTCAATGTTGGCGAATAACAATGGATCGTAGACATACGAAATTTCACCATCAATCATGACGGAGTGATCCTCAGGTTGTGCAGGTGGATGTTTCTGCAAGAGGTCCTTGTACACAACGTTATTAAGAGGGAGAACTCCACCAGATGATTGTTCATCCAACAAATGTATATCTGCATTCGCTTTGCCATGAAACATGAGACTAGCAAAGATGTTGGAAAGCTGTTCATTAAAAACCTTTCCAGTAGCCAGTAGTGTTGACTGGATAGTTCTACATTCCCGAAGTAACCCATCAAAGTTCCCTTGTTGGCACAAAGCCATGCGCCGAGACAGACAAGTCACCTGGTCTTTCGATCTCGATTTGAAACTCGGTTTTTGCAAGAGAAGAGCAGGCATGATCATAGTAAGTTTTAAAGAAATATGCAAGATCTCCGGGTTACTGTTCCAAGCGTTAATCAGTCTCTCCAATTCCCTGACGTATGACTTTCCAGCAGCTCCACTTGGTAACATAAACAGATTTTTGCGCCAAAAAACCACCTCTTCATAGGCTGCATTAACAAGATCGTCTTTAGTGAGGCTGCCCCAAACACATGGTGATCTGCTATTTTGAAAACTTGAGCAAGTAACCGGATTGATAACAGTAGAGCTAGGCATACCTGATGTTTCTCCATCGCACTCTAACTGTTGCCTGTTTTTTTCTGCATGAATTTAAATGTAGCGATTGTCCTCGTTCCGAACCAAATGGTCTCGGGCACAAATTACATTGGAAAACGCATTCACCGTCTTTGTTTTCTTGGACATAGTTTCTAATTAATGCGCACCGACTCGTAATCAATAATTGAAAGTCAAATCATGTTGCACACGGTTAACGGAAAAACGAACACAGATGTACTAGTAACAGCCAAACCCCAGCAATTACCAAAATAAATTGAGCAGATATTCCAAATTGATAAACAGGATGTCCAGTTATTTATCACAAAGTCCCAATGGATATATTGTTCAAAAGTAATTCACCAAAAGCACAAATAAAACTGTCCACTTGCCACAAATCCTATGATCTTAGTTGATGATTAGCGGCCAACTCTTCAAGAATGTTGTAATTATTTACATTAAAACATGCAATTATTTACATGAAAACACTCATACAAATAACAAAATAAACTTCCACAATGTTAACGAAAACTTTACTTGTAATAATATCTGATAATGTTTCCAAATCTGATACAAAAAGTGTAATAAATTTTTAAAAAATTGCAGAGCACTATTTTTTGCGGCTTTACACCATAGCGACCGCTGACATATTACTTTATTCTCATAAAGTGTTAAATACCTGATGTGAAGCACATCATGATCATGACACATAACTTTGTACTGTAAAAATCGTAAGCAACCATTTAATAATATAACTAGATAATAGATAACTGAATGAACAACACAAACCATTTTCAGCCTTAACCACTCCTTTTGGAAGTTTTTTTGCAATCAATTGAACCACTGATCATGGTCTTACCTTGCTGAACACTATTTCCTATTTCTTTTCTAAGTAAAGACTGCAAAAATTGCATTTTTTAGCAGCGGCAGGTTTGCGTAGGCCACAGTAACATGCAGTGCTATCTGTAAATACTTTCTTAGGTATATAAGTGGCTTTGTTGACGATGGTGTTGGATATATTGAGACCTCTAGAGCGGAGCCAAAGCAGTGTAACATCCTCCTGCCTAAATATTTGCTGCCATCTGCACTGATGAAGTGTGTTTTTGGAGTACTTGGCAATAAAGACATGTTTGGCTTCCCTACCCTCCATGGAATTAAGCCCAAGACCCGTACCATACCTTGCCTTCATTTCAGTAATATGATGTGGCACAACATTACCAAGGGTCCATACTGTGGGGTTCACATTGAGGAAAATACAATGAGCTTTCTAGTAATTTGAACAAAGCTGCTTTACCTTACTGATGTCTTCATCGCAAATTGAAACACATGTAAAAATGGAAACGCTATCCCTTAAACAAAGACAGATATAAGCAAGGACATGTAGAATTAGTTCCTCTCGTGTTCCTTTTGCAACATCATTCTCTACAGAAGAAGTAAAAAACATGAAATTCTGCAAAAATAACCTGGAATCTTTACCAGTGAAACGGTTATCAAATTCCTTTCCCTCACCTTTGGTTTCATTAAACCATCTTACAACTTTACAACTTGTTTTGCTAACCTCGTGAGATTGCACTTACATTTCAATGTCTTGATATACTTACCAAAAGGGGAACTTGCTGATACTTGCGAAAAAGAAGTAATGCTTAAATCTAGATGGGAAATAGAAATAATTTCATTCAATTAATAATGGTGGGCCAAAGCACAGGCATTGTTTTTCAGATGCAGAGGATCAACATGGGCTTGATCAATAAGCTTGCCAACTAAAGGCACAAACTCTTGACGACTACATTTCTGTACTATAAATGAGGTGACTTTGTTGCTCTTTGTCTATGACTTGATATTTTGCTTTTCAACCTTCTTTTTCAGTACATCAACTGCTTTTGCCACTGGCAACCTTTTGCTATTCTTCCAGGGTCTCCAAGTATTGGATTCTCCTTACCAAATCTGCCACTGGTGTTTGTGCAATCATCAAGTGAAACATTAGCAAAAGTGGAAAAATATTTTGCACTGTTAGAAAGCTCCCCTGCAAGGAATGCTAGCATCTTCATATCATTTGGCAATTCTGCTATACAAAATTTTACATTTACCACAGTGCCATTAACATTAATGGGAAAAACCTCATCTTAAATTTGTGCAATGTCTATCATTAACTTCTGGATAAATCTACTAACTGGGATACTCTCACTGCAGTTAGCACCAAACAATAAATAATTCTCATTGCTGCTTAAGACACCTTTCCCAAGATTTAAAAAGGTCACTAACCATGCACATGCGGTATCATACTTGCCGAATGGTGCACCATCTCCACCTAAAGCAACATAAAATTTATTAGCCTCATCAAACCAAACAAGGTCAGTTGGTGTAAATGCAAGGTAAAATTCAGCTAGCATAATTAGTAGTTCCCTGAGACTTCTATAGCAGCCTTGTATTTTATCACCTTCATGAAAGGCATCACATAATGTGTCATAGGTACTATAAATAGTGCCAATATTAATGCTCTTCACAAATGGCATCAACTTATTGTAAGGCACAAGCAATGGGATAGGGCAGTTGTTCACAGCAATGTGTTTTCCGTATTTTTTCCTACTTCTTTATAATTTCTGAAAGGATACATTCCTGTACACTTGACGATATTTCCTCTTTCCCATAATGCCCCCACCATAATAGACAGCAACACTCTTAGCATGTTTTCCTCTGAACCTTCAAAGTCTTTAAGAGATGCTTTATAAAGCTGTGGCAAAACATAATTTTTAGATTTATCTGAAGTAGAAAGAACCTCAACCAATGTTTGTTTACTACATCTCATATTGACTGCATCAAGCAAACCAATCTCTGCTGATTTACCACCTGTCCCCCCACAATGTATTTCTAATGCTGCCTGGTATATTTCCTCCCTACGAGACCTAGCTACCTTCTCACTTATCTGTACTTTGCCATTTTTAAAAGTTGTTGGCATTTTCCTTCTATTCTGTAAGGATCTAGCTGACAAATACTTTCCTTTCTTTCTACCTGCCTCAGCTGCAAGATCACTGCCTATGTCCCTGTACTGATCTATATTCTCCAAGGTTTTTTCCATCTATTGAAATTTATAATGTAGACAAAAAGTGAAAAATATCTTAATTTTCATGCAAAATAGCCAAAAATAATGTTTTGGCAAACACAACAGCTGTAAAAGAACTCCTAGTTAATTATCTCAGTAATCAATCTTTGTACAAATTGCAAACAGTGCTTAGAAGTGTCAGATTTGCATGCACGAAATGTCATAAAGTTTTGTTTAAACCACACAATACGAAAGGAGTTCAAAGGCTGCAGGAAAACTAACCTTTAAGTCCAGTCTCTTTTCCTTTACTCTTAAATAATGTAAGCAACCCGTTTTCTCAGCAATGGCTTGATTCTCAACAACCAATTTTTCTTGCAGAAGCTTGGCTTCCTTTTGAGCTTTCATCATTGCGCCAAGGTCAAAGCGCTTTCTCTGAACAGACATGTCTGACACACTCACAAAAAGACCAAATTTACCAATAAAAACACAGTAACCTAAGAAACAAAAAACATACGATTGTGATATGATTACCGAAGCACATTCTGAGAGTATGTACACACAAAACAAAATTATACAGACGGAGAAAAGACAAGGCTCAAAATGCTATATGCTCAACAGATTATGATTAAATACCACTTTTTCTAAAAACTACAACACCAAAATACCCAGGGGCGGATCTAGGATTTTTCGTACCTTAGTCAAAAAGTTTCAAACAAGAAATTCGGGGGGGGGGAGATGTCGCATTCGTTGGGGGGGGGGGGGGGGGGGGTGCAGATGCAATGTGAATGTTTCGAATCACCAAATATCAGGGCTCATCAGCATGCCTAGGAAAAGCATGATACTACAAAGATGTTGTGTGATTCTGACATGGACAGGCATTTTCCAAGAGCACATGCTGATTGCCTTTATGCACGAGCAGTGGCCCAGCACCTGCCTTCAAATCTTTGCACTGGTGTAAAAATTGGTGAATTTAGTAGCAAATAATGCTTTATATATTGCAAGTAACCATACTTGGTTAAATTTACATAAGTAAAGCAACCACAAATATGCTAGTTCGATTGAATATTTTGGTGTTTCTTACATTTACAACAAAACAAAATATGAAGATCATCGAAACCTTTCTTTGGAGTTAAGTGTGGTTGAATCATGCAATTAAATAGCAATTTACTTCTTTGTTCCTCACAATCAGGATAATTAATAGGTGAAAGTATTTCTATTTAAAGTTGAAGCAATTAAGACCCATTATACAGAGAAAGGATGACCATTTCTTCTCACTGCAATTAAGTACATATAGCTTCCTAGCTGCCTAACCAAGTCATATTTCATACAACCAGAATCTATAAACATCCCTAAGAAACAGATATTGGTAAAAGGTTATTGATACTTTTGCTGAAGTATTGATCATGCTCTTCCACAGCAGAAGAAAAACAAGGGTGCTGAGAATAAAAATCAGCATTAAGGAAGAGCTCTATGGAGGTCGAAATTCTCAATAGCTCCATTAGACTACTGTTACCCACTTCTACTAAGGACACAGAGCTTATATATACAAGCAGTTCCCAGTAGTGTCAGATCTATTAAGAGAAACTAGGACATGAATGAAACTTGGTTTTATTCCACCTAGGTATATCTTAGTCAGTCACTTAGGTAAAGATGAATAAATATTAACCTAGTAATTGATAGACTTGATAGCAAAAACATCATGTTCCACTTTCATGAACCATTAAGTATGAATAATTGGGAATATAATTATAGAATTATTATATAATAAACTAGTGTTTGTTGTTTAAAATGTAATCAGAAAATATGGCTACTTGTATGCTTAACTGCTATGTGTTTTGAATAATTATTTTTGAAATTAAAACACAGTTCAGTGCTCTAAGCTTTACCCTAACACATGACACATCGGGTTGTACATTTCACAGAAGGTATTAGGTACACACGAAGTTCACATAATAGTGATAATACATTATTACACTCCTCGATTCCTCTTGAAGCGTATGCATATGCCGCAGTTATATGCAAATTAAAGCGAAATCTTATGTAAATTTCAATGTGCAACGTGTAAATTTCAACTTTATAGCTGGTGCAGCTTGACAGTTCTAACACAAATTACACAATCACCAATAAACAAATGCACGAAATCTTTGTAAAATGTTGTTATGTTTACCTTAAGTCCGTACAAAACTTCTTTGTTGTCTTCCGAACAGACGCTGGGATGTACGATTCTGCAGCAAAATTTCTCGTGAGGCAGAAGCTGGTGTTTTTCAGTTTGTTTAATAATTGCTCAGTTGAACGCTTTGCTGCGGCGTCTATTCGCTTCTTCAGATCGGCCTCAATAGTTTTAAGATATTGCCGATCGTCTTTCTCCAAAGCACATCTCACGGCTTTGTAAAGATCTGACATGATTAATAAATAGTTTTGATAATAAAATGTTTCTTTTGAGTTTAATCATGGTTCGAGTTTTTCGTTGCTGTCAAAACTACGATGACGTCAATCAGAATTCAGTTCAATACACTGCATGTGTTTAGCAACTGGACTGCTATTTAATTTGAACACTTTTCTTGGCAATTTTTACCTTAGTCGCATGATTGCTCTGATCATCCCTAGATCCGCCCCTGAAAATACCCATAAAAACTCTTCTATTTGATTGATTTTTATGATTTTTTTAGCACACGATAGATCTTTCTCTCCGAAATCCGGCAACTTTCGTTTCCATAGCAACCAAGCATTGGGCAATTTTCAGGAGGGTGAAGAAAAACCTCATTTCGCCATGCATTCATTCCTTACCAGGCCGCCATTTTATTGATTTATGCACAACAAAATAGATAACACGTGATCGTTCCGAATTTAAAGACTCTCGTACCTGGCGTATTTTGAGGATGAAAACAGTCTTTGTCAACCGGATTTACGGTATGCAGCTAGGAATAATGAAAAAAAGATCATCTGTATGCTGGATATTCCTTATCCTTTTTTGAAGCAATGGCATGGCATTGTTTTATACGGGTATGTTAATAAGCTAAATTCAGGCCAGACGAGTCAACCAGATATTTGCCCTGATCGCCCATCGTCATCGAGTTCTGATCCTACTTCGACGGCTAATCGAGGCAAGCCTGTGAATTTTGTTGATCTTTTAGAATATTGTATTTCGGAAATATTTTTTATGAGTACACACCGATATAACAGTGAGAGAAAAAGTGAATTAAACACTTTGAAAAATTGCTGGTGGTGTGGCACAACTTTATAGGAAGACCAGGGGAAGAGGTCAAATAGATTTGGCCTACAGTTAGATACTCTTTAAATCAGAGAGCATGAAATTGGACACGTTCACATTGTGAACTTCCAACAAGAAAATTTTATTCAGGAATCAGCATCCAATGATGAATCTGGTAGCGCATCAACTTTTCAGCACTTTGCCAGAAGGAGAACAGAGCAAAATTGAGCAAATCCTATTTCTGCTTGACAATTTCTGTATGAGTTGTCAATGATGGTCGATGGACTTCCAAGGTCATATTTGGTAAATGCCACCAAGATTTGAACAACATGTGTCACTTAGATGGATTGAAGGGCAAGTTTCCTGGAGCCAAAGTCAGCTCTGTGGAAAATCTACTAGCAGATCACATTTCAACCTATATAAAGAAAAATCCTGGTTTTTGTGCAGAGACTGATTCAATTCAAATTAAAATCAGTGGTGATGGAACAAAAATGACCAATAATTCTAATTTTATTTTATTATCATTTGCCATGTTGCAAATCGGTTGTGTCAGCTAAGGGAAACAGAACAATTGGAATTGTAAATGGGAAGGAGGATTACAACACAGGAGTCTTTTGGGGATACAATAAATGAAATAAATAAACTTGTTACTGCTGGAAAAGTAATTGTAAATGGTCAAAACATAGACATTGAATTCTTCTTGGGTGGGGACTATAAATTTATCTTAATGATGCTAGGACTGAAAGGTGCAACATCAAATTATGCCTGTGCTTTGTGTAAATTACACAAAGATGAGATGTGGAGAATGGATCACACTCATTTTAATAAACCTGAAATGTCCAGGTCTTTGGAAGAAATGCATGCTATGTGTACAAAGTCATAAGATATAAGGTAATAACTGACTGGAGCCCAGATGAAAATCCAACAGAATTATGGATAATGGCTAAGGACTGGGTAAAATGTTTCCTTTCAATAAATGGTAAGAGGGAGGGCTATGAGAGAAAAAGTATAACCCCCTATATGCACATCATGGTACAGCACTTTAGAGCTGGTAAGGCTTCCAAGGTTTTTAGAGCTTTATATGGGTCAGTGAAGATCTTTACAGGACAGGGGGTGGAAAAGAATAATGATGTTGCTCGGAATATAGTTCTGTGAAAGTTAAACAAATGGGACTCAGCATAAATCAAGATGCTAACCTATCTAACAACCAGTCAAATGAGTGTGTGCCTAGTGTACATTCAGTTACTACCCATGACATCATCCCTACCAGTAGCAGCAGTGTGAATTATTCTAGATTAACAAATAAGGAATTAAAGTGCTACTGAAACGAAATTTTTTTTTTTTCTTCATGGAATAATTCAAACTTTCCTGATCAATTTTATATATCATTTATCAAAATCGAAGAATGGGAACACACATAGATTTTGCCTCAAAGTTAGGCTATGTGTGCGAGTTTTTACTCGTGATATATGATGCTGTTGTGACGTAATTAAAAGGACAGAAGTCAAAGTGTGAGCATAGCTTTGCTAGTGTTTTGATGTTTGCGCTTGTATGTATTAAGGAATAAACAAGCGAGAAATCTGACGTGCATTAATTGTTTTGCTAGTTTACACAATCTGCGTGAAGGAAAATTAAAACTAAACTACAACTTGAGTTTAAAAGCAACAAATATCTGTATAGGTTATAGCTTATCAAATTTAACTTCTGTCCTTTAAATGATGTCAAGCGCACAAGGTCAATTTCGCATAAAAACAAGCAAAAATGCCACATTTGATCGCAACTCTAAACACATTCCCGTTGACAGAATTCACTGTGCGATAAATCTAACCTAAAATAAATATTTTGAATTAATTAAAATTAATTGTTATACAAAATTCAAATCAAAACCTCTCCTCAATCGCCTAACAGTTCAGTTACAGATCATCAATGGTTCATGTTGAAATGTTCAGAGTGAATGTATGTAAACTATTTTTTTTGTATCAGGACTAATAACATTTTGAAGAAGGCTCCTTACTATTTTGGAACACATTTAATTTGGAAATCAACAATGTCAACAGGAGGAGGAAGTATCAACGATTTCGCTGCACCATTGCGGTGCAAATGCATGAAGTCCAAAAAAGCCACTTACTTCAGCGCATTTTCAACTGTTATTTTCCATGCTGGTGAGTCAGGGATGCATTTAGAACTTTTGTATCTAATATACAACAAACTCAAAAAGTGAACAAAGAAAAATAATGAACAATGAATACAACAAATTTATCCAGAAGTTTAACTCTATTTGATACAATTTGTAAACAATGCGCTTTGCAGAATAGTATTGTTGAAGTTTTTTCTGCATACTGAAGAGATCCATAAGCTGTTGCTGAAGCTGTTTCAAAAATCAAAAATATCAAATGTAGTTGATCAAGGCATTTCGTGTACAAGGTTTATATATGACAAACAAGAATTTCAATATACTGTGTTCCTTTATAACACTCTTTGCTATCTAAAATACAGTATTATTCACAGTGGGATAGTATCTGGTCAACTGGACAAGCAAATTACCATATTTAAAGATAATTCTTTAAAGCTAAATTTTTATATTAAGATATATAATGACATACTTGGCACTGGACATTTTTTAATGTATGTTTTTCTTCTTCTTCAGCAATTTAGATGTGAACATCTGTTTGTCGGGTATTTTCTGTGTAAAAACGTTCCACGCATTAAATCTTCAAACAACATTAGTAGGTAACAAAAAAACATTATGGGGTTTGAGGATATATATATGACGGAGTCTAAAAACATTCTGATTCTTTACAGACAGGTAAAGTACATGGAATAAACTACCTTAATTGTCTCAACTTATTCCAGTTTTGCTGTATGAGTACTCACCATCCTTTCCAAGTTTTAAAGCTAAAAGTTTGAATTCTTCACTGCTGTACTTTTGCATTTCCAAGGTATTTTGCATCCGTTGACACAACAGATCACCTTTAGCAATTGAAGAAAATGTATATATAGAAAAATAATTAATACGATGAAATGAGGAAAATTAATTAGCGATTACCTGTCATGAATAATAACTCAATAATTATCATGAATTGATTAGCATAAAATATAAGTCTTTTTGTTGTTGTGTTGACACGGTTCGGATGTTTTGCCAGGTCTACAAACTGCCAGATTCCGTACAGAATAATAAAACCCGAGATGATCATAGTATTTCATAATTAAGCATTAGGTAATTGTTTTAGTGCAATAGGTAAAACACAATAACATACCAATCTGCGATACTGATTTCCTTGCATAATGTAGAAGGTAATCAGTGCGCGCATCGATTCGGTGGCTGGCAGTCATTTCCTTTGTAATTTTTTCAGTGGGATGAAGGTATGACCAAAGATGCTCCATAACCTCTCCATCTGTCAATCCAAAGCCTTCCAATCTTCTAGGGCTATACAATACCTATTTAAAATTGACATGACAACCCTATTTAAAATTGACATGACAACCTTAAATGTAACTATGTACAATGAGCTGCAACGATCAAAAAGATTATTTTCAAAATGGATAAAAATTACCTGACACTTTACTTTATGACCATATACATGGAACATAGGAACTGCAAGATTTACATCGTCCAACAAATCAACTTGCCCACTCGCCTAAAAATGTAGTTTTTTATTGGTGAAAACGGACAAAATCTATAACATAGTGTTACAAATTTATAATATTACACATTAAAGATGCGAAAGCATTTTACACTGATACTGTTTACATGCTGAAGCCGTGTTGATACACTTGTATTGTGTGCACGAAAATTTACTAAAAACATGCTGCAAATACATCATGCATCCTAATAGCTTTTAGAGATACCTAAATCTTGGAAGTGTAAAACAACGAAATCAAATGCAATAGATTGGAAACTGTGGATTTAAACACTTCTAAGGTCTATTTAACAAACCTTTAAATGAGACTCCAAAGTGCAAGCAATATCATACAAAAAATGTAACTTCACCGAAGGATGTGAAATTTTCTGCTTTACGTGTTTCAATAGAAACACAGCATTTGATATTCTAGTAAAATAATTAATTTATTGTCATTTTAAAGAGAGTTTACGAAAAGTCTAATGATGCTGTGAAGTCCTTACTGTAATACAGTAGTTAATGCTGAAGTAAAAACTGTGAGTTAGTCCATTAAAATAATACAGTATTTAGCTGAAATATATACTTACTGCTCTCCACATTTAAGACTAAAGAAGGTGTTAGGAAATTCATGGCGACAAGAACATCCAAAAACAGCTGTTTCATCAAGCTTGTTGGACTTTACTTTGGATCTTAAATTTGTTCCGGTTTGAAATTGGTCGCACTCCTTGACAAAAATATTTATGCTGAGTTTTAGTTTAGGGCAAGAAAAAAAGGAGTTTGTTCACGAACATAATGATAGAATGAAATGAAAAGCAGGATAATTCATATTTAGAATGAATTTAGATTATAATTCTGTTACAGTTTTCTTACATTCTCTAATCTCACATCTTTCTTTTCCATAGGAATTGGTGAATGAATCGACTTTGTCTTGCAAGATAAAAAATGTCTCACCATGCTTTGGAGGAGCAGTGCTCTCGCCAGAACTTTTTTTCTTACACACCCAAAAAGTGCATTGACAGAAATATGCACAGTTCCTTTTTCCTTGGAATGGATAAGTACTCTTCCTGGAGTGCCGTTTGTCTACAAAGCAATTTTGCAATGCCCTAAAGTGGTTATGTCCAGATCTTTCTCCAGCTAGCATAAGTCTCAACAAAGTAACATAATAAAATAACTTCATTATAAAATATCAGAATAATTTTATAATGTTACGGGAACAAGCACCTTTCAACATGGTTATTAAAGTGAGGGGCTTTTTGCATTAACCATGCATCACTTTGATTGTGACTCTGGCGGCTTAGTGTATTTCATTAGTGGTACATATAAAGTGCTGTGGGTTACATACAGTATGTAAGAAATAGTATAACACCATTTAGATTACAATTTAATTTCCAATAACGTTTTTGAGTAGATACGGCAGAGGAATATTTTGGCAACAATTACATGAACATTTTGGGGGAAGGGACATTTAGGTTAAAGTGATTTTTTGGTGCAGGTTATTGATGTCATGCATGCTTAATAATTAACCTCAAAGAGAGGGAGAGGTTTTGGATTAAAAAGCCTAGTAGTTATATGTGCAATATGGGCTCAATCTAATCAAAGAGGTTTAATTAATTTATCTATATGCTAATGTGGTAACTATTAAGTAATGTGGCAATAACCTTTTCTACTAGGTAAAAGACATTTACCGACTACTTGTTGGCGAGTGCTTCACAGAATTTAGATTCATGCGACATCAGTTCGCGATTTTCTCAGTGTAGTCTCTTTTCTTCGTCAAACAACTGTGACTACATTCACTACATTTATATGATGGCTACAATTTATCCGTCACTTCATAAGAATAGCCAAAATAGTTGCGTTGTAAATAATGTAAATAAACTGCGGTGCATATTATGTCTATGATGTGGATACTTCAACGCGTAAATCGATACAAAACAATATACTTACAATCAATACTGTATACCGCTAAAATGATTTGATTACTGCACAAAATGTCCGTTTTATATTGTATCATTTATGTACTGTATGCAGAATATCAGGTATCGACTTGCTATCGACATAATATACATTCGTGTAAGAGTTCATCAATACATAAACAACACAGCGTCGTTTCTTCCTAACCTCTTAGCTCTATTTATGGAATAAACCTTCCAAATTATATTTGTGTTGAATTGAATGCTCGTAATTCATAACATAAGTTGATAAAGTGCATAGATTCTCAAAGAATTGCTCGATTTTTACGCCTGGAATGTTTTAAAGCAATGCTCGTCACTCCTCGTTTCTTTACATCGTGAATAATGTTCAAGTCTCAACGGCACTTGCGCAGTTGCAACATGTTAAGAAAGAATCGGGTGTTCCGGGGGGTAATTCTGCGCAAATCCCTTTAAAACAAAACCCAAACCACGGAAAAGCAATGCTTCAAAATTTACAGTAACCGCCAAAACCCCTCAATATTTTGGTGAACTTTGCAAAAGGGGTATAGTGCATTAATAAATAAAGGAAGTTAAACTGATTTAAAAACCTTAAATTACCGATCATATACAAAAAGTTACTATACGCATAAATCAGCCTACCCCCCGTAAAGTTTACACTATGACTGACTGACTGACTGACTGACTGACTGACTGACTGACTGACTGACTGACTGACTGACTGACTGACTGACTGACTGACTGACTGACTGACTGACTGACTGACTGACTGACTGTCTGACTGACTTACTGACTTATTTGAATTTTCGCCACTCATCACAATACTTCAAAGTTTCTCGAACTTTGCACTAAAAATCAAATAACCTAAAAAAAATTGTAATGATTATAAATGAAAGCATACAATCTGATAAAATAAATAAATAATATAACAATTTTGGTAGCAAAAAATTACTGGAATGAATATATTGGTGAAAATATACCAGTTTTGAGCTGTGCTCTAACTCGAAATTAGATAAATACCTAAAGCATCTATAGTACTGTTGGGAATTTTCCCCTGCTATACCAATAAACTACCAACTAATGGAGGTAGTTTAATTAACATCATATAAATAACTATCAACTATTATTTCCTAGCTCCCTCTATTTATAAATTAAGTCATTGAAAAAAAAAAGGTTTTCTTGTCTTTTGAAATTAAACTGGAGACCAGAAATTCTTGATCCTTTCATTGCTGTTCACTTACATTTACCTACCTATATTCATGCAGCTTATACATTATAATTATACTCTACCTTCCATATCTCTGGCACATGCAAAGACAGCTTGTGCTTCCTAATACAACATTCAG
This sequence comes from Dendronephthya gigantea, assembly GCF_004324835.1. Lineage (NCBI taxonomy): Eukaryota > Metazoa > Cnidaria > Anthozoa > Malacalcyonacea > Nephtheidae > Dendronephthya > Dendronephthya gigantea. The sequence continues at coordinate 525,508 of NW_021163081.1, forward strand.
CACACATTAATTGCAGGATTCCGCAGGCATTGGCACTCAACTATGTTTGAACAAAAGCAGCAACTGGTATCATTGGATAATGCCATGCTTTCAATTTCAATCCAGCATACTTTCACGTACGTTTGACCAGGCTTCTATTTCCGCTTCCTTTCTCTTACGACATTGCCTAACACGAGTTTTAAGGACGGATTGTATTCCATATTGGGGAATTTCATTCTGTGATCATCATCTACATTGGCAACATCAGTAAAGTCAACGATTGATCCATCATACTGATCACCTTCATTTATATCTTTAACATTATGATCACTGGTGTTTCTTGCCCCGAAACAGATGATTGGTCAGGTAATGTTATATGAACTGGTTTGGTAACCTTCGAGCGTTTACGAACACGTCCCCCTCTATATTCCACAACTTTAAATGTGTTTTTGACTTCTTTCCTTGTGCCCTATAAATTATATACAGTAATTTGACTTTAAAAAACAAAAATATAGTACAATCACCATTTACAAAACAATCAAAGTTAGCTTTCATCGTAATCATTTCATGAGGTGCTAATCGGGTGTTCACGCCGAGCACAAGAGCCTTCAAATTCAGAACGTTCGCCTTTCACTATGATCAGCGGTCATGCGCATTAATGTATTAGTTAATTTCAAAATAGCGGAAGATTTGAATGTAGAGCAGGTTATTAAAGTTATCTTTGAAGGGTCAAACAGCAATACTGAGGAATAAAGTGCGGAAAATGAGGGAGGTGTTGGAGAAGGAGGTGTCTTAATTAATCCCAATATGGATGCCATTATATTTTTAAAAACAAAGGCGATTTTACCCATGAAAGCTTCTGATTCCTGAGTCAGGAATTTGGCTGGAAGCTCTCCATCGACGTCTCAGCAGGAGGCATTGCATACGGCAACCTTTCACTGGTATCATCCACAGGGATATACCAGTAGAAATTTTCAATCTATTGGTTCCCCTTGTGGACATGCTGGGATTCAGCAGGTCCTCTTGTGTGGTTGAGAGGAACAGTATAGCAGTGGTCATTGCCTTTAGCGACATGGCATATTCCACTAGGTTTTTGTCAACGCTATCTGCAATAGTCAAGGAAGAGCTGAGGGATAAGTTTTTGGAAAAGCCATTGAGAGGCAGGAAAAGTGAAAGTAGGGTAGAGGTTCTGGTGTCAGAGGAAAAGCAGTTTAGTCTGACCTATAACATAAAGAGAGGGCAGATGGACATATTTTTTTATTTTGTGAGTGGAACATCTATGGTTTTCCACAACATAATAAAGAGTTTGAAATTTGATGTAATTTAATTTAAGAGGAGCTCAGACAGTGTGCAGAATTTCCACTACCTAAATATACAAATGTTTAAGAGGTATTACAAGAGGAGCTCAGACAGTGTGTAGAATTTCTACTACCTAAATATACAAATGTTTAAGAGGTATTACAAGAGGAGCTCAGACAGTGTGTAGGATTTCCACTACCTAAATACACTAATGTTTAAGGGGTATTACAAGAGAAGCTCAGACAGTGTGTAGGATTTTCTACCTTGTTACGAGCGCAGTCCTATAAACTTTGATACTTGCTTTTGGTTCTGTTTCTACTCGCAACAAACACAGTGCGAGTCAATTAGATTTATATAGTTATTTATTCCTTAACTTTCCAATAACAGTAATTAATGTCTCTATAAGATTATGACTTTAAGAAGATAATATATCTTTAAATGTTTGACTTATCTCTGTCTGAGCACAACTCCACAAAGCCTTGTCTTCAACTTTAACTCCAATTCTCTTTGTTTAGTACTTCTGCTTTTACAATATAATATTTAGGCACTGAGGCCTTACGAAGAATGCTGTACGCATTTCTCTCCCGTGGTTGGTTGTGCTCAGACTTTATACGCTTGGTTACCCTAAACCTATAAGTCATTTCCCGTACGCAATAATACAGTGCGTTGTAGCACATGCATGCTACCGTGGTTTGTGGTCGACACCTTGTTAAGTGTTTGTGGGATAAGGTGTGGATAGCTATTTGCTTACTCATGCATGTAACTATTTGCTTACTCATGCATGTAAGTCTGACTAAAGAGAATACTATATGGTTATATGATTATATTATTATATATAAATTGTTATAAGATGATATATAGTGATTATACGTAATAACCTAAATATACAAATGTTTAAAAGGTATTACCGATATCTCATATTTGTTTTGCCAATAGTAGTTTCATGGCTGGAACTGTTTAGATTTAGCATTTTATTTATTAACTTTGTCAATAACCATCACAGACATATTCACAATAATTTATGCATGGACAGGTTGTGTGCCACAGTGAGTTTCCAATCATTGTAAGCCCTTTTAGGGCAAGGATCAGCATAAAGATAGATTTAGGATCTTAGGCCTTTGTAGGATTGATTAATTTTGGAAGCATGTCATCCCCAGACTTTGATAAATTGACAGTTGGGGAAATGTGTTGTTGGGGAAATGTGTATATACACAAGAAAAAATATTTTCACAAATTTTGTTCCATATTTTTAATCAATCTTTAATTGCATGTCATCTAATTTTATACATTTTAAAAACTTTCATAATTTACTTTGTAAATTAAACCCAACTTCCTGTTAACTCTTCTCTGAATAAGGAGATCACATCAAGCTAATCAAAGATGGAGTTAGGACAAAAATAAAAATTTCAACATTGCAAATTTTATTGACAACCAATATGATTTAAAATGTAATATTCAACGAAAAATGTTCCTCTTTTCATGTTGTAGTATAGGTAGTCTAATATATTTGATCAATGGATCAGAACAGACATTTTCTGAATTTGTTGTCTAGCCATGAAAACGTAACAATAGATGACAACATCTGGTTTGATTTCAAGCTATTGTTTTGCATGCTTTCTATAGCTAATGGCAAACACTTTATTTTCCTTAACAAAAATATACATGCTTCCTTCCCCCCTCTCACCCCCCTGGCTCTCCTTCCCACACTTCTCACTCCACCCCTTTAAAAGTCATACTTTTCTTATTTAGATATACCAATGTGTTTGTATTATTGTCCAGCTTCACTAGGTGATACCAAGAAAATATTCAATGAACAACATTGTTTTGATATTTTGAGAAAATGTGCTTTGGTCAATGTCTTGCATAATGCTTAAATGCACACACAAGTATATGACAGAAGTTTGTTGTTGTTGGCAGCTTGGCACATAACGCATGACATCAACGATGGTATTGCTCTGTGGCATTCATTGAATGCAGTATAATTAAGCATAATTAAGTCCACTTTGGCAATTGTATCAAGATCCACCACTTTTTATATAATTGTCTATATAGCAACATAGTGAGTGAAGAGCCATTCCTGGGTTTTTGAGTAGGCTGTACTCTTTTATTGGTACATCAACATATTTGGTACTTTGTTCATTCTTGATATCCTTATCTGGTTTCAGCATAATCCATTAACGCAAAACCAATGTATCCTCGCCACACAAGAGTGCAAAACACCATGCGAAAACTTTTAGAAAACACACTTCTGCAAAACATCGCAACTCAATTGTACATATCAATATGAAGTCAGTTGCATTGTCCAGTTCGATCAGTTCATTCACTTAAATACTTATTACAAAGTTAGACGACAGCGATTATGTCTGCTGCATCACTGCATGTTATATGTAAAAAATGCAATTTAGGTCCTCTAACGGGAATCCAATGTACGCGACTGTACTGCACCCCAAGCTAAGATTCCGATGCAGTGCTGTGGACAGCTATTCCATAGGTAAGTCACCAGAATCCCAGGGGGTAGATTCGATTCCTGCATGAACAACCTAAATTGTATTTTTCGCAACGTTCCCGGTTAGGTCTAGTATGTCAGCATAACCCTTGACAAATGCCAACCACCTCAGAATAAAACTTGTTACATGTATAGGCAAGTTTACACATTGCGATTTGTCGGGCCAATTTTAGGTCTACGTCAATGATAAGTAAAAAATCCTCTCCGCTAGCACTCATCATCTGACGATATCCCCAACTGACTGCTATTCCTCATCAACGTGCAGCACAACCAGAAATCGGTCAGACAAATCGCAATGTGTAAACGTACCTTTTGCAAACACTCCTGCAGTTTATATAATATGTTACCCTTCGGCAACTGCTTTTAATTAATAGTTTTGTACTTTTATTCCCTTTAAACATTCCTCATACTGTATATATATACGGTACTGTACATTATATAAATTAATGGGCAAAGGCGTATATCATGCTTCAACTTGGCATTCTCTTCTTCCTAGCGGCGCGAGCAGACTTTTTACAATGATGAGGCCTGATTCACCTTTCTCCACCAATATGTTAATATACTCTGGTCTCTTGGCACTTCTTTTTCAAGAAAAACTAGAAACACGCCAGTTTGTGCAATCATATGTGTGGCCATGAATTTGGGTGAATGCATGGTGACCAAACCACCTTATTTGTTTTCAACAACAATGCAAATATTGTTTAACTTGCTCTGTTATGTTTGTGAATGACATGAATTACAGGCATTTAAAAAATCATGTCCACTCATAAGCACACAGTGTATAATTATAAATGTGAAGAGGCCTACTCAAGGGATGAACATTTTGCAGTGCATGCATGTTTGTTAAAATCAATCAAAGATTTGCAAACAATTGCCAAACCATCAAAGTCGCAGTATATGTATACTTGTAGGAGTCATATACAGGTATTCATGTACCAACTTCAGATCACTTGACTCATGTTTTAAATGTGCGCAACTAGGTGCCAAGGTATGGAGCAACTGCACACCTTAAAAATTGACACAAATAGCAAGCAACAAGTCACAAATATACATGATGCCATCGCCTTTCATCTCGGAATCATCACGGTGTGTTTTCGAGCCGATCGAGGCCTTCCGCTTTTGCAAATGTGAAAAGAGTAAATAAGCTCTCTAGCAAAGTCTGGGGGTTCCTCCGGACACTTCGATTTCTTTGACCACAATACAAGTTGTCGGGGTGAAAAAGGATATCAACAATAGTGTTTAGTATAGACGTCTCAGTATATATATAAAAGTGTTAAACTTTTTTTTCAGGCCAAATAAAAATTATATTTAAATACGTTTATTAGTACCAGGAAATTTACAATAAAAACATGCATTAAAACTGAGTATAACAGTTCTACATACTATTTACAAAAACAACTTAACTAGACTCCCTAATGTTTGAGTTCCATTCTGACAAAGTGATGTCATTAAGTGATGCAATGGACACAGTCCTCCAACTTCGACTGCCACAAACACACTGCACACGAGCTCTAAGCAAAGCAAAGGCGATCTTTCGACGTAACCAGCTAATCACCATAGAGGAAGACTGATTCTCCTTGTCAGCAAGCTTTGCACCCAGGAAATGTTGAGTCTCTCTTCCGCATCCGCTGAAGAGGACTGGTGTGAAGGAGCCATGCTTGACTTCTACAATCCGTTGGTTATAATGTCTCTTCTTTCCCCGTTTGTTGGCTTTGAACAAGCTGCTCAATGTCTGGCGTAAATGTGTTGAGGCATATGGGTTAAACACCCTAACATAAAAAAATGCCTTTTCACATCTATGCCAGAAACCTGTCGCACACCTAGCACTGGATGGAAGAACCTTGCCAGTCAAAGGAGCAAGGGCAGGTTCAATTGAAACATTGTAAGCAACGTCATCGATAGCAGAAGCAAGTAGATCACGGATCTCATCATGTCTTCGATGGATAAAGCCTCCTTTCAGGCACGACAGGGCATGATTGACCGTGAACAATTTTCCACAGGCGCAGAAAGATGGAAGGCGTTTCAAAGGCCATCGATAATCCATGTACAGGGTGTCCTAAAAAAATGAAAAATTGAAATCACCCATAACAATGTAATTGTTAGAGTTTAAATGCCTAAGCACTCTGTTGGGACCCACAAGTGTGTAAATGTTTGCCATAAGCATTTTTATGCATGCATATGATGCAAGAAAATTTGCTCATATGCGAAAATGATATTTATTAACAATATTAAATGTGCATCTCAATCACCATGACCTTCAACATGTCCCCTTTCTGTAGCAACACGAAGCATTTAGCATTTTACTGAGTTGCATTAAATCCCCATGGGGTAAAATTCGTGCACACAGTATTCAAATTTTAACAATGAGTGATTTCAATAGTTTGTTTTTTTTGGGACACCCTGTAGATTACATGAAAGAACTCACGCTTGGTCAAGATGTAGCCCTCATCAGCAAGTGGCAGAGCTGTTAGCCAAGCTAAGGATCCTTTCAACTGGGCAAGGTCATTTGCTCGAATCTGCTCTTCACTCATGCACGATCTCAAGTTCTGTAGCAGCAACAAGTTCCTAGCTTGACGTTGTTTTGCAATCTCATGACGAAGATCGTGGATGGAATCTACATGTTCTGCTGATGGTGTACCAGGTGTGGCTTCACAATCAACCAGGATTTATCTGCTCGCGGGTAGTATCCAAGACTTGTGACCATGCACGACAATCTTCTCCCACCAGGCACGCAGTTGCATTAGCTTACCTGCACCACTAAGGTCATCTGCGTACGCAACATGCCTTACATCACTAGCTTCATCAGATTTAATCATGAGCAGGAGTGGGGTAATGGCAACCGCATATAACGGCATGGCTAACAGATCACCTTGCGTGGTACCTTCCGCTGATGCAATTTCTGTACCACCTTACCTTGCACAAACAGTCTTGAAGCTGTCACATAACAGTTGAACGTATAAACAGCCATTGCGGGACAAATGTACTGAATGTTATGTAACATGATCTTGCGGTTGATGGAATTGAACGCATTGGTGGCGTCCACCAGTAAGACAGCATCTGTTTCTTCTTCAAAAATCTTCGACATGGCATGAACAGCAGCCTCGCAGCTTGATTGTTGTCCTCCACATAGCTTTAAGTCTCCTGCGCTATCCATGATTTGTGGCTTGATGGCAAAGACAATTGATTTTCCAATTATCTGTCGTAGAACCTCTCCAATCTCAGTCGGTCTGACGCCAGGGTTCTTGTCCAGAAGTATTAAGCGGCACGCTAAGAAGGCCTCTAAGCTGGTGGTCTGATCTGCTCCAATAACAACCTTCTGGGTTGCTAGTGTTCTCGCCATTAACACCATTGCCAATTGTATGTCTTTGCCAGCATTTCCATAGATGCGAGACACAAAAATATGCCGCCATCCAAGTGCATCAAGACCTGAAGGACCAGCAGCACCTTGAGTCCTCAATGCTGCTTTTGCTATGGCTGCCTCGTCAATGTTGGCGAATAACAATGGATCGTAGACATACGAAATTTCACCATCAATCATGACGGAGTGATCCTCAGGTTGTGCAGGTGGATGTTTCTGCAAGAGGTCCTTGTACACAACGTTATTAAGAGGGAGAACTCCACCAGATGATTGTTCATCCAACAAATGTATATCTGCATTCGCTTTGCCATGAAACATGAGACTAGCAAAGATGTTGGAAAGCTGTTCATTAAAAACCTTTCCAGTAGCCAGTAGTGTTGACTGGATAGTTCTACATTCCCGAAGTAACCCATCAAAGTTCCCTTGTTGGCACAAAGCCATGCGCCGAGACAGACAAGTCACCTGGTCTTTCGATCTCGATTTGAAACTCGGTTTTTGCAAGAGAAGAGCAGGCATGATCATAGTAAGTTTTAAAGAAATATGCAAGATCTCCGGGTTACTGTTCCAAGCGTTAATCAGTCTCTCCAATTCCCTGACGTATGACTTTCCAGCAGCTCCACTTGGTAACATAAACAGATTTTTGCGCCAAAAAACCACCTCTTCATAGGCTGCATTAACAAGATCGTCTTTAGTGAGGCTGCCCCAAACACATGGTGATCTGCTATTTTGAAAACTTGAGCAAGTAACCGGATTGATAACAGTAGAGCTAGGCATACCTGATGTTTCTCCATCGCACTCTAACTGTTGCCTGTTTTTTTCTGCATGAATTTAAATGTAGCGATTGTCCTCGTTCCGAACCAAATGGTCTCGGGCACAAATTACATTGGAAAACGCATTCACCGTCTTTGTTTTCTTGGACATAGTTTCTAATTAATGCGCACCGACTCGTAATCAATAATTGAAAGTCAAATCATGTTGCACACGGTTAACGGAAAAACGAACACAGATGTACTAGTAACAGCCAAACCCCAGCAATTACCAAAATAAATTGAGCAGATATTCCAAATTGATAAACAGGATGTCCAGTTATTTATCACAAAGTCCCAATGGATATATTGTTCAAAAGTAATTCACCAAAAGCACAAATAAAACTGTCCACTTGCCACAAATCCTATGATCTTAGTTGATTGATTAGCGGCCAACTCTTCAAGAATGTTGTAATTATTTACATTAAAACATGCAATTATTTACATGAAAACACTCATACAAATAACAAAATAAACTTCCACAATGTTAACGAAAACTTTACTTGTAATAATATCTGATAATGTTTCCAAATCTGATACAAAAAGTGTAATAAATTTTTAAAAAATTGCAGAGCACTATTTTTTGCGGCTTTACACCATAGCGACCGCTGACATATTACTTTATTCTCATAAAGTGTTAAATACCTGATGTGAAGCACATCATGATCATGACACATAACTTTGTACTGTAAAAATCGTAAGCAACCATTTAATAATATAACTAGATAATAGATAACTGAATGAACAACACAAACCATTTTCAGCCTTAACCACTCCTTTTGGAAGTTTTTTTGCAATCAATTGAACCACTGATCATGGTCTTACCTTGCTGAACACTATTTCCTATTTCTTTTCTAAGTAAAGACTGCAAAAATTGCATTTTTTAGCAGCGGCAGGTTTGCGTAGGCCACAGTAACATGCAGTGCTATCTGTAAATACTTTCTTAGGTATATAAGTGGCTTTGTTGACGATGGTGTTGGATATATTGAGACCTCTAGAGCGGAGCCAAAGCAGTGTAACATCCTCCTGCCTAAATATTTGCTGCCATCTGCACTGATGAAGTGTGTTTTTGGAGTACTTGGCAATAAAGACATGTTTGGCTTCCCTACCCTCCATGGAATTAAGCCCAAGACCCGTACCATACCTTGCCTTCATTTCAGTAATATGATGTGGCACAACATTACCAAGGGTCCATACTGTGGGGTTCACATTGAGGAAAATACAATGAGCTTTCTAGTAATTTGAACAAAGCTGCTTTACCTTACTGATGTCTTCATCGCAAATTGAAACACATGTAAAAATGGAAACGCTATCCCTTAAACAAAGACAGATATAAGCAAGGACATGTAGAATTAGTTCCTCTCGTGTTCCTTTTGCAACATCATTCTCTACAGAAGAAGTAAAAAACATGAAATTCTGCAAAAATAACCTGGAATCTTTACCAGTGAAACGGTTATCAAATTCCTTTCCCTCACCTTTGGTTTCATTAAACCATCTTACAACTTTACAACTTGTTTTGCTAACCTCGTGAGATTGCACTTACATTTCAATGTCTTGATATACTTACCAAAAGGGGAACTTGCTGATACTTGCGAAAAAGAAGTAATGCTTAAATCTAGATGGGAAATAGAAATAATTTCATTCAATTAATAATGGTGGGCCAAAGCACAGGCATTGTTTTTCAGATGCAGAGGATCAACATGGGCTTGATCAATAAGCTTGCCAACTAAAGGCACAAACTCTTGACGACTACATTTCTGTACTATAAATGAGGTGACTTTGTTGCTCTTTGTCTATGACTTGATATTTTGCTTTTCAACCTTCTTTTTCAGTACATCAACTGCTTTTGCCACTGGCAACCTTTTGCTATTCTTCCAGGGTCTCCAAGTATTGGATTTCTCCTTACCAAATCTGCCACTGGTGTTTGTGCAATCATCAAGTGAAACATTAGCAAAAGTGGAAAAATATTTTGCACTGTTAGAAAGCTCCCCTGCAAGGAATGCTAGCATCTTCATATCATTTGGCAATTCTGCTATACAAAATTTTACATTTACCACAGTGCCATTAACATTAATGGGAAAAACCTCATCTTAAATTTGTGCAATGTCTATCATTAACTTCTGGATAAATCTACTAACTGGGATACTCTCACTGCAGTTAGCACCAAACAATAAATAATTCTCATTGCTGCTTAAGACACCTTTCCCAAGATTTAAAAAGGTCACTAACCATGCACATGCGGTATCATACTTGCCGAATGGTGCACCATCTCCACCTAAAGCAACATAAAATTTATTAGCCTCATCAAACCAAACAAGGTCAGTTGGTGTAAATGCAAGGTAAAATTCAGCTAGCATAATTAGTAGTTCCCTGAGACTTCTATAGCAGCCTTGTATTTTATCACCTTCATGAAAGGCATCACATAATGTGTCATAGGTACTATAAATAGTGCCAATATTAATGCTCTTCACAAATGGCATCAACTTATTGTAAGGCACAAGCAATGGGATAGGGCAGTTGTTCACAGCAATGTGTTTTCCGTATTTTTTCCTACTTCTTTATAATTTCTGAAAGGATACATTCCTGTACACTTGACGATATTTCCTCTTTCCCATAATGCCCCCACCATAATAGACAGCAACACTCTTAGCATGTTTTCCTCTGAACCTTCAAAGTCTTTAAGAGATGCTTTATAAAGCTGTGGCAAAACATAATTTTTAGATTTATCTGAAGTAGAAAGAACCTCAACCAATGTTTGTTTACTACATCTCAATTGACTGCATCAAGCAAACCAATCTCTGCTGATTTACCACCTGTCCCCCCACAATGTATTTCTAATGCTGCCTGGTATATTTCCTCCCTACGAGACCTAGCTACCTTCTCACTTATCTGTACTTTGCCATTTTTAAAAGTTGTTGGCATTTTCCTTCTATTCTGTAAGGATCTAGCTGACAAATACTTTCCTTTCTTTCTACCTGCCTCAGCTGCAAGATCACTGCCTATGTCCCTGTACTGATCTATATTCTCCAAGGTTTTTTCCATCTATTGAAATTTATAATGTAGACAAAAAGTGAAAAATATCTTAATTTTCATGCAAAATAGCCAAAATATAATGTTTTGGCAAACACAACAGCTGTAAAAGAACTCCTAGTTAATTATCTCAGTAATCAATCTTTGTACAAATTGCAAACAGTGCTTAGAAGTGTCAGATTTGCATGCACGAAATGTCATAAAGTTTTGTTTAAACCACACAATACGAAAGGAGTTCAAAGGCTGCAGGAAAACTAACCTTTAAGTCCAGTCTCTTTTCCTTTACTCTTAAATAATGTAAGCAACCCGTTTTCTCAGCAATGGCTTGATTCTCAACAACCAATTTTTCTTGCAGAAGCTTGGCTTCCTTTTGAGCTTTCATCATTGCGCCAAGGTCAAAGCGCTTTCTCTGAACAGACATGTCTGACACACTCACAAAAAGACCAAATTTACCAATAAAAACACAGTAACCTAAGAAACAAAAAACATACGATTGTGATATGATTACCGAAGCACATTCTGAGAGTATGTACACACAAAACAAAATTATACAGACGGAGAAAAGACAAGGCTCAAAATGCTATATGCTCAACAGATTATGATTAAATACCACTTTTTCTAAAAACTACAACACCAAAATACCCAGGGGCGGATCTAGGATTTTTCGTACCTTAGTCAAAAAGTTTCAAACAAGAAATTCGGGGGGGGGGGAGATGTCGCATTCGTTGGGGGGGGGGGGGAGGGGGGTGCAGATGCAATGTGAATGTTTCGAATCACCAAATATCAGGGCTCATCAGCATGCCTAGGAAAAGCATGATACTACAAAGATGTTGTGTGATTCTGACATGGACAGGCATTTTCCAAGAGCACATGCTGATTGCCTTTATGCACGAGCAGTGGCCCAGCACCTGCCTTCAAATCTTTGCACTGGTGTAAAAATTGGTGAATTTGTAGCAAATAATGCTTTTATATATTGCAAGTAACTCATACTTGGTTAAATTTACATAAGTAAAGCAACCACAAATATGCTAGTTCGATTGAATATTTTGGTGTTTCTTACATTTACAACAAAACAAAATATGAAGATCATCGAAACCTTTCTTTGGAGTTAAGTGTGGTTGAATCATGCAATTAAATAGCAATTTACTTCTTTGTTCCTCACAATCAGGATAATTAATAGGTGAAAGTATTTCTATTTAAAGTTGAAGCAATTAAGACCCATTATACAGAGAAAGGATGACCATTTCTTCTCACTGCAATTAAGTACATATAGCTTCCTAGCTGCCTAACCAAGTCATATTTCATACAACCAGAATCTATAAACATCCCTAAGAAACAGATATTGGTAAAAGGTTATTGATACTTTTGCTGAAGTATTGATCATGCTCTTCCACAGCAGAAGAAAAACAAGGGTGCTGAGAATAAAAATCAGCATTAAGGAAGAGCTCTATGGAGGTCGAAATTCTCAATAGCTCCATTAGACTACTGTTACCCACTTCTACTAAGGACACAGAGCTTATATATACAAGCAGTTCCCAGTAGTGTCAGATCTATTAAGAGAAACTAGGACATGAATGAAACTTGGTTTTATTCCACCTAGGTATATCTTAGTCAGTCACTTAGGTAAAGATGAATAAATATTAACCTAGTAATTGATAGACTTGATAGCAAAAACATCATGTTCCACTTTCATGAACCATTAAGTATGAATAATTGGGAATATAATTATAGAATTATTATATAATAAACTAGTGTTTGTTGTTTAAAATGTAATCAGAAAATATGGCTACTTGTATGCTTAACTGCTATGTGTTTTGAATAATTATTTTTGAAATTAAAACACAGTTCAGTGCTCTAAGCTTTACCCTAACACATGACACATCGGGTTGTACATTTCACAGAAGGTATTAGGTACACACGAAGTTCACATAATAGTGATAATACATTATTACACTCCTCGATTCCTCTTGAAGCGTATGCATATGCCGCAGTTATATGCAAATTAAAGCGAAATCTTATGTAAATTTCAATGTGCAACGTGTAAATTTCAACTTTATAGCTGGTGCAGCTTGACAGTTCTAACACAAATTACACAATCACCAATAAACAAATGCACGAAATCTTTGTAAAATGTTGTTATGTTTACCTTAAGTCCGTACAAAACTTCTTTGTTGTCTTCCGAACAGACGCTGGGATGTACGATTCTGCAGCAAAATTTCTCGTGAGGCAGAAGCTGGTGTTTTTCAGTTTGTTTAATAATTGCTCAGTTGAACGCTTTGCTGCGGCGTCTATTCGCTTCTTCAGATCGGCCTCAATAGTTTTAAGATATTGCCGATCGTCTTTCTCCAAAGCACATCTCACGGCTTTGTAAAGATCTGACATGATTAATAAATAGTTTTGATAATAAAATGTTTCTTTTGAGTTTAATCATGGTTCGAGTTTTTCGTTGCTGTCAAAACTACGATGACGTCAATCAGAATTCAGTTCAATACACTGCATGTGTTTAGCAACTGGACTGCTATTTAATTTGAACACTTTTCTTGGCAATTTTTACCTTAGTCGCATGATTGCTCTGATCATCCCTAGATCCGCCCCTGAAAATACCCATAAAAACTCTTCTATTTGATTGATTTTTATGATTTTTTAGCACACGATAGATCTTTCTCTCCGAAATCCGGCAACTTTCGTTTCCATAGCAACCAAGCATTGGGCAATTTTCAGGAGGGTGAAGAAAAACCTCATTTCGCCATGCATTCATTCCTTACCAGGCCGCCATTTTATTGATTTATGCACAACAAAATAGATAACACGTGATCGTTCCGAATTTAAAGACTCTCGTACCTGGCGTATTTTGAGGATGAAAACAGTCTTTGTCAACCGGATTTACGGTATGCAGCTAGGAATAATGAAAAAAAGATCATCTGTATGCTGGATATTCCTTATCCTTTTTTGAAGCAATGGCATGGCATTGTTTTATACGGGTATGTTAATAAGCTAAATTCAGGCCAGACGAGTCAACCAGATATTTGCCCTGATCGCCCATCGTCATCGAGTTCTGATCCTACTTCGACGGCTAATCGAGGCAAGCCTGTGAATTTTGTTGATCTTTTAGAATATTGTATTTCGGAAATATTTTTTATGAGTACACACCGATATAACAGTGAGAGAAAAAGTGAATTAAACACTTTGAAAAATTGCTGGTGGTGTGGCACAACTTTATAGGAAGACCAGGGGAAGAGGTCAAATAGATTTGGCCTACAGTTAGATACTCTTTAAATCAGAGAGCATGAAATTGGACACGTTCACATTGTGAACTTCCAACAAGAAAATTTTATTCAGGAATCAGCATCCAATGATGAATCTGGTAGCGCATCAACTTTTCAGCACTTTGCCAGAAGGAGAACAGAGCAAAATTGAGCAAATCCTATTTCTGCTTGACAATTTCTGTATGAGTTGTCAATGATGGTCGATGGACTTCCAAGGTCATATTTGGTAAATGCCACCAAGATTTGAACAACATGTGTCACTTAGATGGATTGAAGGGCAAGTTTCCTGGAGCCAAAGTCAGCTCTGTGGAAAATCTACTAGCAGATCACATTTCAACCTATATAAAGAAAAATCCTGGTTTTTGTGCAGAGACTGATTCAATTCAAATTAAAATCAGTGGTGATGGAACAAAAATGACCAATAATTCTAATTTTATTTTATTATCATTTGCCATGTTGCAAATCGGTTGTGTCAGCTAAGGGAAACAGAACAATTGGAATTGTAAATGGGAAGGAGGATTACAACACAGGAGTCTTTTGGGGATACAATAAATGAAATAAATAAACTTGTTACTGCTGGAAAAGTAATTGTAAATGGTCAAAACATAGACATTGAATTCTTCTTGGGTGGGGACTATAAATTTATCTTAATGATGCTAGGACTGAAAGGTGCAACATCAAATTATGCCTGTGCTTTGTGTAAATTACACAAAGATGAGATGTGGAGAATGGATCACACTCATTTTAATAAACCTGAAATGTCCAGGTCTTTGGAAGAAATGCATGCTATGTGTACAAAGTCATAAGATATAAGGTAATAACTGACTGGAGCCCAGATGAAAATCCAACAGAATTATGGATAATGGCTAAGGACTGGGTAAAATGTTTCCTTTCAATAAATGGTAAGAGGGAGGGCTATGAGAGAAAAAGTATAACCCCCTATATGCACATCATGGTACAGCACTTTAGAGCTGGTAAGGCTTCCAAGGTTTTTAGAGCTTTATATGGGTCAGTGAAGATCTTTACAGGACAGGGGGTGGAAAAGAATAATGATGTTGCTCGGAATATAGTTCTGTGAAAGTTAAACAAATGGGACTCAGCATAAATCAAGATGCTAACCTATCTAACAACCAGTCAAATGAGTGTGTGCCTAGTGTACATTCAGTTACTACCCATGACATCATCCCTACCAGTAGCAGCAGTGTGAATTATTCTAGATTAACAAATAAGGAATTAAAGTGCTACTGAAACGAAATTTTGTTTTTTTTCTTCATGGAATAATTCAAACTTTCCTGATCAATTTTATATATCATTTATCAAAATCGAAGAATGGGAACACACATAGATTTTGCCTCAAAGTTAGGCTATGTGTGCGAGTTTTTACTCGTGATATATGATGCTGTTGTGACGTAATTAAAAGGACAGAAGTCAAAGTGTGAGCATAGCTTTGCTAGTGTTTTGATGTTTGCGCTTGTATGTATTAAGGAATAAACAAGCGAGAAATCTGACGTGCATTAATTGTTTTGCTAGTTTACACAATCTGCGTGAAGGAAAATTAAAACTAAACTACAACTTGAGTTTAAAAGCAACAAATATCTGTATAGGTTATAGCTTATCAAATTTAACTTCTGTCCTTTAAATGATGTCAAGCGCACAAGGTCAATTTCGCATAAAAACAAGCAAAAATGCCACATTTGATCGCAACTCTAAACACATTCCCGTTGACAGAATTCACTGTGCGATAGCTCAAAATAATCAGTAAAACGTGGAGAAACTGATCGTGTTAAAAACCCAAATATGAAAATTTTGTTTCAGTAGCACTTTAAGCCAAGAATTGAAAAGGCGTAATGCAAAAGGATATAGCAGAAAGAGTAAAGCAGAACTTACCAAACAATGAACTGAAATGTAAAAATAACTGTGTATAACAAACCATATATAAAACTTAAGAATAATAGTATATTTAGTCTACTGTAGGAACTGTAACAGATTGTCGTACAAAACTAATTGATAATTTTTCAATTAACATCTGGTGACTTTCCACTAGCACAAGTGTTCCACTAGCCATGCTAAAACTTTTTGGTGACTTCGCTAAAAATGCCTTTAACAGGGTATTTTATTGCTACTCCATCACCAATCCTATCTAAAACTACATCCCAATTGTCTACAAACTCACATCTAATAAAATCGTTTTTTTTCTAATAGTAAATACTTGTTGTCCCTTGATTGTCTTCCCTTCCCATAAAATAAATATCTAAAAACATCATGCTCAAAATCTAAAATTAACTTGTTCCTGTTCTTTGACTTTTACTTTGTCGTCAGAGCCACCTGTAGAAAGTCGAGATGGAATACATGGCTTGTTATAACTCCTGAAAAAGAAAATATCTAGTACACATCTAAGAATTTAATGTAGTGTACATCTTTCCAATTTGACAATTGTTAAGCAGCTTTGCATTATCAGTTTTGCATCATCAGTTGCAGCACATTAACTCATTCAAACATGCAGAGAGTGCACAAACATTGATAAGAAACATTACACTCTATAATGTACTGAATTTAATAATACTCAGTCACAAAATATCTTATGAGATCAGCAGTTAAATTATCCTCCTCTTCCCATGTATTTTGGAAGCCACTATATCACTTCCATTTTACCAAGTATTCCGTCTGTAAAAGAAATAATAAAAAAATGTTATTCAATGGGATTACAATCAGCTACTGCTGTAAAATACTATTAAATACACGATTTCAAATGCATGTATATAAAATATAAATTTATTAACATTTCCTACCATATTTCGCACTCTCCTCTTTGAAACCAATCTCTCTACTGGATAAAACTCACGAAAAGCCTTCCTTTTCCTTGATTTGAGAGATTTATTGCCTCCCCAAAGTAAACTTCCCGAAGATGCATTGTGCATTTGAACATAAAATCCCTCGTTATTTGCATATTCGCGCAAGCCACCCGCCATCTTTATGAATATTAATTAGGAAGACATGACGTATCTCAAAATCTCCGAGCCAACAAACAAAACTGCTGAGTTTATGAAACCGTGCGCCAGACCGCTGAATGTCGCGAATTTCTGGCCATTAATCATGTCATGTGCACTTCAACTTTTGTTCAAATTTTATGAAACTATAACAGAATTGATGAAACAATAACAAACTCAGTTTATGACCTTGATAATACCATTTTTGAAGTCAATATACTCATCATATTCTAGGTCTTTGAGGAAAACTAAAATGATACGATTGTTGACTGACACACGATGTGTGTTTCCTGCATGTTTTGTACAAGGGAGATTAATAATAAAAAATTTTAACAGAGACAAGAATGACCGATCCCACTAGAAAGTGGAAGAGGTTTCCCATTGGGGAATGGTCTTGTCAGGTTAAGAACAAACAGGATATTTTGGTTGAAGCAAACGCATCTCTACAAAATATCCAAAGTCAAGTAGATTATGCCAATAAAAAGTATGAAGAGATCAAGACAAACAAATCTATACTTGAGGGCAAGCAATTAACGATTTATAAAGAGGGCAAGCAATTAACGATTTAAAAGGTAACTACAATTAGGAGTGTATATTATATTTTTATCCTGTAATATTGTTGCATGATGTCAATCCCAAAGTTGTTGCTTCACATTTAGTTTTGGTAATTTATTTATTTAATTTTACTTACTGCATGTGTTAAGTTAATAAGTTAATAGTCTAATAATAAGTAAACCGCTGAACAAGACAACAGCAGAACCTAAAACGATACGACAACGTTTTCCATGCTTTGCTAATTGTAGAATTGTAGTGTATTGATATTGTTGGAATTGTCTTCTATTCAGACGAATGCAGAAAGGGTAAATGTCATTAAACATTATTAGTTATTATTATTATTATTATTATTATTATTAGTTGAGCATGTTTGTATTTTGCATTTTATGTATATATTTTGTAGATAATCGAACAAATATTAAATTGAGTAAACATTGTATCGACCCTTTAAACGCGTAGAAGCCGAGCTATCGAGGGCGCTAGAGTTTGCAAGAACAACCTTTTGGTCCTTCGAGCCGGATCCTTGGCGCCCGACAGACTTTCAGTAGGAATTTGAAGTAATTTACATAAAAAAATTGGCGATATAAAACACCATATTGGACAATGCACTTTATCGATCGACTAGTCATCACATGAACTTCATGTAGTATGAATATAAGATATTGGAGGAAATTTTATCATTATGGCTGACGTACCAGTCGAAGAAAGGGTGGAACCTACCCTAAGAAAACTACGATGGTTTTGACGGAAGCAAGCAGAGGAGATTCGTACTCAACTAGAAAAACTAAGAGAACTTATCATGGAAAAGGGAAGTAGTACATTGATGCGGTACTTGATGACATCAACAGAAGGAACACTTGATGAGATAAGTAAAATAAACAATGACTTGATCTTGCAACTGAATGAAAAGGAAAGCATGTTAGAGGCAGAGTGGTTTAAGAAAATCGAGGCTGAAGTATTTAATCAAGTAAAAAAAGCTCATGAACATTTGATGGAACGTAGATATGAACCATCATCGGAAGCAGCATCTCAGAAGTCGAAATTAACCAGCATCCTTTCCACTACAAGCTCGCGAGTTGAGGCAAAGAAATCAGCTGAACAAACAAAGTTGGAATTGGAAAGTTTGCAGCGAAAGAAGGAGATAGAATTGCAGAGAAAGGGAAAGGAATAGATTGGAGGAAGAAAAGTTACGTCTACGACATGAGCAAGAACAACGGAAACAATTAATTGAGCGGGAAGAAAGAGAATTGATGATGCAAACTGAAGCTCAGTTAGAAGTTGAAGATGCACGTACAAAGCATGTCACAGCCCAGATGGTGTTAAACATAGAAGAACAGATAGAGGACCAAACAAGTCAGGATGATAAAAGAAGTAAGAAAACTTCTCAACCAAAACCTCCAGTTGCTCCTGCACAAACAGACAATGTTGAAACAGCTTCAGCGCTGAGACCCAAGGAAAATACCGCAACGAATGATGACAGCCTTGTCAAGTTTGCTGAAGCAATCTTTTTTTTATTATTATTATTATTAGGGCTAGTTTCCACTCAGGAAAATTCTCCTTTGGATCGGACAGGACAGAAAAGTTTCCTTTTGTATAAACGCCATCTGAGAACTCACCGACAAAGGAAATTTTTCTGTCCTGTCCGATCTAAAGGAGAATTTTTCTGAGTGGAAACTAGCCTTTAGTCGAATATTTATACAGGATAAAATCACTTCAGTTCGATTAAGAACTGTTATCAATGTGGGTCCTGTAAATATAGGATGATAAAATATAGTTAAAGAATTACATACTGTATATACCTAAGATTAAAAATCTTTAAAGAAGACAAGTTTTTACGCTATATACAAGTCAAAAAGTTTAAAAAGTATTACTCATTGAAAGTGTTCATTCAAGAGTTTATCAAATGAGTTATAACATTCAGTTTTACGAATATTCAGAGGCAAGCTATTGTACAGCTTGGCTCCCATGAAGTAGAGTGATCCTCTAGCGTACTCCAATCTAATCTTTGGCACTTTTAGCTGATATCCCTGATTTCTGGTCGCCTTGTTATGCGTTTGTATCTCAAAATAGTTCACAAAATTTGAGCAAATGTTTCCATTTATACATTGTCGAACTACCTGACATATTCTTTGATTTGTGACAGATGGCGGTTTGATCTCCAGGTTATTGTTAGGTTTTAATGTAATAATCTCCAGTGCATGTTTATGGAATTCCAAAAGTTTTTCTTCTTGAGTCTTGCTTACTTTCAAATGCATTAGACCACAGTACGTTAGTATCAGTAGAGCCATACCTTGATATATTGCCTTTGTTGCTGTAGTAGTTAAAAAAAGGTCGTATCTTTCTTAGTAATCTCAGTCTCCCGCATGCTTTTTTGTAAATAGAATCAAAGTTAGAATTCATATTTAATGAGTGATCAAGATATTTATCAACACCCAGGTATTTATATGTTGTCGTAGAATTAATCACCTGATTTCTGTACATTACATTTAATGATGTTGGATATTGTGACAGATTCTTGGCAGTCCCAAACAGCATTGTTTCCGTTTTACCTGGGTTTGTATTTAGGATAAGCTCATTCTTCGTACACCAATCCGCAATTGATTTCATGTCAGATGGAAGATGGGTTTCAATAATAAAAGTGTCTTTTCCGGCAACGTAAATCACGGTGTCATCTGCATAGATGATAACATTAGAGTGTTTAAGACATGTTGAAAAATCATTAAAAAAGACAACAAAAAGGAGAGGGCCAAGAATGGACCCCTGAGGCACACCAGACATAACCCTTTCAGCTGTCGATAAGCAGTTTTTATATTGTACTTGCTGGGATCAATTAAAAAGATAATCCTGAAACCACTGATATTCTTCGTCGAATATGCCATAACTTCTCAAGCTTATTCAAAAGGGTTCCATGGTTGAGGGTATCAAACGCTTTAGTAAGATCTATAAACACGGCGCCAACTAGTTTACCTTCGTCAACCTTTCTCTTAATATTACCAGTAAAAAACGTTGCGGCTAACTCAGTAGATCGTCCTTTACGAAAGCCAAATTGACTATCGTGCAGAATAGATATGCAGATAGCTGATTATGAACCAGTTTTTCAATTACTTTGGATATGGTTGGAATCACTGAGATCGAACGGTAGTTTTTAATGCTGTCATACGGCCTTGTTTTAGGTATCAGTACGAGTTTAGAACATTTCTAGTCAGTGGGAAAAATACCTGTGCTCAAAGAACTATTTGTGATCTGAGTCAATGGTAACGCAATAATATTAGCACAGTCTTTCAACAGATATCCCGGTATATTATCCAGGCCAATAGATTTCTTTCACTTTAGTGATTTGAGCTGCTTACACACTTGCTGGACATTTACTTCTTTAAATCTAAAACGGCAATCTATTGTTAAACTTTGTTTTTCTTGAAAGGTCCAAATGCAGTCTCGTAACAGAAAAGAAAAGGGATCCACACATAAAAAAGTTCGATGGAAACCCAATCAAATATACAGCATTTAGGACAACATTCAAGAAATTAGAGCAGGAAAAGCATTACACCCAGGATGAACTTTTGGACCTGTTATTAACACATACAACAGGGAAGGTGGAGACGGCCCTCCGTGGCATACTTCCAGGCAGTGGAAAGTACAATAAGGCTTGGGATATTCCCGGAGTAAGGTTTGGCGAATCCACCCAAATAATGCAAGCCTATGATAACAAGCTAAGAAAGTTTACATCTGTTAGTGAAAAGAACGTCGAACAGTTGAGATCACTATCAGAAACAATTACAAGTCTGGCATCTGTGTTCGAGTCGCTGGAAAAGGAAACAGAGTTAAAATCAAGTTATCATGTGAGAGAAGCTGTAAGAAAATTGCCACCATCCTTGAGGCTGGCATGGGAAGATACAAGGGAGAAGACTCGAAGCGGTTTACACTGGAGAACTTTATGTCTTGGCTAGAAAAACAAGCAGTTTTGCAGTGGAAGTAGGTACTCAAAGAGTAGCAGCTGGTCAACAAAGCATAGTACATCAGATTATACCTGTTATGTTCTATGGGCCGAAGGGAAAGAGAAGGATCACAGCAATGTTGGACAGTGGTTCGAATGCCACACTTATATACCAGGACCTCGCTCACCAGCTAGGTTTTACTGGGCAGTGGAACAAACACAGATGAAACGGTTGAATCTTTCCTGATACAAAACCTGACGATATCCGGTACCGGAAGACGTAGAAGCAAATACACTATAGACAAAGTACTCACAGTTCTAGAAATGTTCTAGTACTCACAGTTCTAGAAATGAACTATTGTTCATACACAGTTGACTGGGCGGCGGAAACGAGGTTTGATCATTTGAAAGACCTTGACCTCCAAAGTGTTAATGCAGCTGACGTTCAACTGGTGATCAGAGTGGATTCTTATTTCCTTCAAGCTCCGCTGGAAACCCGCGAAGGCCTCGTGGCACTCCAGTTGCTATCCGAACACGTCTTGGTTGGATAGCTTTTGCAACACTTTCATCAGATGACGGTGCAGATGTATATGTCCGTAGAATAGAAGCTGAGCATTCAACTAAAGCTGGATCTAACAGGGACTTTCAGTGGGAACTTGAACAATGGAGCAACATGGAAACTGTTCCAACACCAAAGAAAAGGGCTGAAATCCGTTCAAGCGAAGACGTGAAAGCATTAGATGTCTTACACTCTACTACAAAAAGGTTGCCATCGGGTGATGCCTTTGAGTCTGGAATTCTGTGGAGAGATCCAAACGTTGTATTACCAAATAATCACAAAGCAGCCGAAGCTCAGCTACATGCCCTTGAACATCGCTTAGAATGTGATCCCGAATTAAAGGAAGCGTATCGAAAATCTATTATCAATGATGTAGAAAAAGGATACATAAAGAAATTGAGTAAGCAAGAAGTTCAAGAAACAGCAAGTGACAGAGTAAACTACCTGACCCATCATCCAGTAAGAAACCCAAAGAAACCAGGAAAGGTACGACGAGTGTATAATGTAGCTGCGAAGTACAATGGGAAAGTCCCTAAACGACTTTATATACACTGGTCCAGATCTATTGAACCCCCCGTTTGGCATACTTCTTTGGTTCAGACAAGGACGCACTGCATTATGCTCAGACATCAAGGACATGTTCCTGCAAATGCGAGTAGTAGAAGAAGACCTACCAGCATTACGATTCCTGTACAGAGATTCGAAAGAAGAGCCAAATGTGTATCAGTGTCTAAGAAGACCCTTTGGAGAACGATCGGCACCAACCTGCGCCAACTACATAATGAAACAAAATGCAGACAACTATCAGCAACAGTATCCAGCAACCGCTGAAGCCGTAAGAAAGAATATGTACGTCGACAATTCACTGAATTCACTAGATGATGAAGAGAAAGCTGTAACTCTAAGACTGACCGAGCTTATGAAACATGGCGGTTTTGCACTCACAAAGTGGTGGAGCAATATCCAAGCTGTGATGAGAGATATACCAGAAGCTGATAAAGTTCAAACCAATGAAGTTGGACTTCGTGAATTACCCGTCTCGCAAGCCCTTGGAGTGCGCTTTAATGCACACACAGACACTCTGCATCTATCAGCACCAAAGAAAACACCAAGCCATGCCAAAACACCAAGGGAACTTCTAAGCCGTATTGCATCAATCTGGGACCCACATGGATGGCTAAGTCTGTATACTATTCGAGGACGAATGTTACAACAGCAACTCTGTTTGGAAGAGTTAGGATGGGATAAAGAAGTTCCTGAAGACCAGCTCAGAGAATAGAGAAAGTGGGAAAATGAAATTGATGTTGTGGAAGATGTCACCATTCCAAGATGCTTTAAATCCTCTAATGATGAACCCTCAGAAGTGCAAATGCTTGTGTTTTCGGATAGTTCCAAATGAGTAAAATGCGCAGCGAGTTATCTACGCTTTTCTTATCCAGATGAAAAGATACATTATTCTCTTGCAGCTCCCAAGAAAAGGATGACCATACCACGATTGGAATTGGACACAGCCTGCATGGCAGTCAAACTAGCACTGGCCTTAGTCAAAGAACTGGATTGTCGTATAGATATGATAACATTTTGGATTGATTCAATGGTTGTGTTACACTTGATTCATCAACCCAGTAATAAGTATCGTGATTATGTTGCTCATACGATCGTTGATATTGTAGAAGATCTCAAGACATTAGAAGACACTGGTAACAGAACAGTGCAAGTGAAGTATGTTCTGACCTAAGGCAACGTCGCTGACGCAGGTACAAGAGGGCTTACACTAACGGGAATGACGTCTGAAAGTACATGGAAACGCAGTCCTGAATTCCTCTACCAGGCTCAAGATACGTGGCCCAGACGTCTCGACAAGGGGGAGAAAATCGATGAGGAACAGGAGCTCCGAAAGCAAGTACATGCAAGGTCGACAGCAGCGGTAGAATCGAAACCAGCCATTTTCAACTTAAGTCAATACTTTACCTTTGAAAAGGCAAAGAGAGTGGTAGCAAATGTCTTGAAGTTCATCAGTCTGACGCGTGATAAATTGAAATCAAGAGAAGAGGGATCAATTAGAAGCTCTGCAACCGAGGTGCTGCATCGAGCAGAAACGGTATTACTTCGACAAGCACAGAAGGAAAGTTTCTCAAGTGAATTAAAAGCCTTGACTAACGGTAAACCAATCCCAAAGAATTCAAGCCTTATTAAGCTCTCGCCCTTCATTGTTGAAAGAGACGGATTGCTCAGAGTTGAAGGTCGGATACAAGTTGCCCCAATACTGTACGACGTTCGTCACCCAATAATAGTCAATGGAAAAACTGATGTGGGTCGCCTGATCATTAATGACTATCATCACCGCCTTAGTCATGGTCTGACCGATTATATACTAAGCTCTATCCGCACACGCTATTGGTTAGTAAATGGCAAATCGGAGATCAAGAAATACGCGAATAACTGTCTTCACTGCAAGAAACAAAGAGTAAATTCAAAGCCACCCCGCATGGGAAAGCTTCCATCAAGACGCCTGACACCATGCCTACCCCCATTTACACACAATTGTTGACCTATTCGGCCCAATCTACATAAAGCAATGCAGAAGTGAGTTAAAGAGATGGTGCGTTCTATTTTGTTGTGCAAATATGCGAGCAGTATATTTGGAAATCACTGACTCTCTCAATACCGATGCATTCATGAACTGCCTGACCCGCTTCGCAAATCGCTGAGGCTATCCCAGAACAATCACATCAGATAGAGGAACAAACTTTGTAGGAGCCAAAAGGGAAATGCGTGAAGGATGGGAACAGCTTGCACACAGTCAAATAGAACGAAAACTTACGATGTATGGTACAGATTGAAAGTTTCATCCTCCAAATTCCCCTCATATGAATGGAGCAGTAGAGAGATTGGTGAAATCTTGCAAACGAACCCTTCATGCTATTCCTCAAAATCGATGTGCAGATTCAGATGTCTTACACACTGCATTGGTAGATGTTGAAGGTATTCTCAACTCAAGACCGATTACACTAGCCAGTTCAGACCCACTTGATCTTGACCCCTAATCATATTCTAATCTACAGACCAAATACTAACTAACTCTCTCTTTGACGTAGTGACAGAGCGTGAGATAAATTCAAGAAAGAAGTATCGGCAAGCACAGGCCTTAGCCAATATTTTCTGGAATAGATGGCTCAAGGAATATCTGCCGTTATTAACACAAAGAAATAAATGGACAGAAGAGATGAGAAATATAGAGAAGAATGATCTAGTTATGATTGTCGAACTGAACGTTTTGTAAACTGGTTTGGTCGAGAAAAGGGTCATTTCTTCTCCCAAGGTAGTCTTATAAAACAAAAGTCATCGACTGCAGACTCGAAAATCATATGATTCAGATCAACAAAGTCAAAGAACCCTTTCAGAGTTCTTTAAAAAGATGCCTGTGTCAAAAAATCGCAACTTATAAATAGTGAAAATCCAGTTCCTTCCGCTGTGACTGTGTTGAGCCAGAAATTGTCTTCAGCACCATCTTTCTCAAAACGACGAAAGTTATCTGTTTCTACTGCTGATCGTTAGAAGAGAACGAACCTAGCTAAACACATGGCGAGCGAGTGGCTGGTCATAAACGCTTACCAATCAGGTTATGTCACAAACAAGTATGAACTGCAATGTCTGCAAACTGTGCTCTTATCGCAATGATATGAGTTGCAATGAATTTATAAAATACATTAGTGACGATTTAGGAGATATTCTCAAAGAAAAGCTAACAAAAGCCAATTTTTTTAGTGCGTTATCTGATGCGTCAGAGGATGCTTCTGTAATTGAGAAAGAAGCTGTTTTTGTCCAACAACAAGAATCCACCAGGAAGTGACAAAGTGAAAGTGGTTTTGTCGTTTTTAAATTTGGCTGACCTGAAGTCTGGTAAGGCTGAAGGAGTAGTTGAATCAATAAAGGAAAGTTTTCGGAATATTGCTATCACCAACGACATCTTTGAGAAAAAGTTAATTGGTTTTGCTGCTGATGGTGCTGCAGTAAACAGTGGCAAAAAAGGAGTTTTCTACTTTCTTAAAGATAGAATGCCATGGGTTATTTTTGTTTGGTGTGCACATCGCGTTGAGCTTGCTGTTAAATTAAGGATGTGTTAACAGGAACTGTCTTTGACGACGTAGATGATGTGTTGCTTCGTCTATATTATCTATATAAGAATTCTCCTAAGAAACTCATGCAGTTACGAGAGCTTCACAAAATATATTCCGAGACATTCGAGTTTGAAGAGGGTGGAGTGAGGCCCAAAAGAGCATCCGGTTAGTCAAATTAATTTTACTTATTTTATTTTATTTTTGCTGTACATGTTTATTTTTGTTTTAAAAAAATTGACTCTATGAGTAAACCTTGGCAAAACTAAACTGCCTCGTAGCCAGTCACCCAGCCAGTATTTTATCATTATTTTTTTGTTAGGTACTCGTTGGATATCCCACAAGGTCAACGCTCTTCAGGTCTTTCTTGACAAATATGGAGTATATGTACAGCATATCCAGAGTATGTGTGAAGACAAGGCCTTTAAAGCAGCAGATCGTCAGAAATTTAAAGGCTGGCTAAAGAAATGGCAGCAAGCAAGAATCCCATTGCTGTCAGCTCTGTTGATCAAATTGCTTGATGGCAATGAAGATGAGTCATTCACAGACGAGATTCTTGAAGATATTTCAAACCACTTCAGAGAACCGTTGTTAAAAGCTGGTATGAATTGTGGTTTATCTACTATATTGGAGCAGTGGCATTCCCTCGTAGATTATGCGAAGCGGTACCTTAATCCCTCCGGTAAGCACTACTTATGAGTGTGGCATCGCATCTTCAACTCCCCTCGCAGCGTTAATTGAAATAGGGTCCTTCTCATTATAGAACTTTTTTTTCCTATTCTGATTTAAAACGCTAAAGTCGAGAGGCTTTTTTTTAATGAGTGAAGACGGATTCATGCGCATCCCTGAATGAAAACACGCTAACCAACCTTGTGCAAATCAATGTTGAAGGTCCAATTCTCAAGAGTATGATCCCTCAGCAGCGATGCAACTCTGGGCATCAGGCAGATCACATCGACCACAGCAAACTAAAAGAAAAAAGTGTAAGACACAAAAACGTGTTAAGAAATCAAAAGTACTGGTTGACGAAGACACAAGTGAAGAAGAAAAGAAACTGTTGAGCAAAATGATGAAGAGGAAGCAATGGAGGAGGTTAATGAAGTTGACATTACTGAGTGCAGTACCAGTTACTCCATGATGAAAGAACTGTCTGATTTAGAATAAACAGAATAAACGTCATGAATAAGGTTTGTCATGACATCATGACTTATACGTTGGAAAGTTCATTGAAGGAAAAATCCATGTTCTTGGAGTCTGTGGGTGCTATCTTTGGTGTCTTTCTAACAGTGTACTCTTCGGAATTTTTTCTTTTGGTTGCACCCATAATTTTCACTGGTGATTTTAACTGTGAGGCATTTGCTAAACTTTTTCTCTTTTCAGGAGAGTAGCACATAGCTCTTACCATCTTGGTTGCAGATGTCTGCAGTTTGAAATCGAAAGATTTTTTTTTATTTAAATTGGATGTTTTTACTGCACTTAAGTGGTGGATGTACCCTTCAATATCTGAAAAAGATATAATATTATTAAGAATTATAAAGAACTATTTAATAATTTTCCACTTTTCTTCCAAGTTTACAGTTATTTAGAATTTTTTTTTGGGGGGGGAATCACTAAGTAATAACTAGAAGTGGCAATGTGGAAGGATCACAGGGGGACAGTTTGGAAAGTTTAAATAAATATTCTATTTCTTGAACATAAATTTTCTATTGCAGAAATTTCCTATATGTGTATAAAGTTTTGTTTGTAAATTATTCAGTATGCAATCCCCTTTAAGGCCACCATATTATGGCTACTTTTTGTCCTAGGAAAATATAGATTAATAGGTTCATATATATATAATTCATATAGGAAGCCTTTTTGCTGCTGAGCGAAGCAAGGTAGCTCACTATTCTCTACATACTGGTTCCCAGTCCCTTGGATGTATTAGTTTCGTATTACCGTATTTCAACTCGATTTTTGATTGCGGAAAATATTGACAAAATTGTGACGTAAAATGACATAGCAAGGCAATAATACAAAAAGCTTACGCAAGGATGTACGAAAATAAACCGAGTTTAACACCAAGTACTGAGTACTATTTATGGTACTATCACAGCATTCATGCGTCGTAAGCGCTCGGAATATGGCATAATATGCAATTTAAGAATTGGAATATTGGATACACTTTATACACTTTCAGCGATCTGAACTAAGTGAAATTTTAGGTGGCTTTTTCTCAAGAAAAGGCATTCATTTTGAGGATAAAAGGATTTTTAAAGGTATGTTGACTAGCGGAGTTGTTCATTTAGGAGATTGCACCATAAAAAGTTGAATATAATATTTATATATCTACATGTAATATCACTTCAAACTTCAAAGTTCAAAATAGGTGAATGTAAATTACACCATTTGTAAATCGAATTTAATATAAATAATTTTATCATTCAAATATTTTTGTTATAAAGTTGCATTATGCTTTAAGCTATCGCTCCAATAATATGGCGGACATGGTACAGTCCTGTAAGGACACTGGAAAGTTTAAAAATGTGTCGCATTAGCCATAATTAGCCTAGGGCATGATTTAATATGTTATATACGTAAGGAATTTTGTTTAATTGTTTGGAATTATGGAAAAATAGCACAAACGTTTATCACAGATTGCTTGTGAAGCACTAAAGTCTAAAAGATAATTGTACTGTATATTTTAGTTTTTGTACTGTATTCAAGAAACTTCAGTGAGGTTTCTTTGTTTTATAGGTAAGTGGTGTGTGTACTGGATATATTTTATATCAGGAACCATTGTGTTTGCACTGTTCAACATATATCAGAATTATTTCTGATTGGAGCAGACTTAACGAGCAAAATAAGACAAATAAGACCTAAGACAAAATAAACAAGTGCGTTTGCCTCGTCAAACAAACTAAGCAAGCTGTTGTGTTTGCTAAAATCAAATTAAACAGGTGTTTGATCGTTGTTAAAGAACCTGGTAGAGCCCTGCCTTGGTGCTAACTAAAATTAAACAAAACCATTGTGCTTTGTTAACTTTTCAAAGTTTTTCAAGTATTTCATAAATACAAAAACACATGGGAGAAACTGTTGAGCAATATCGTGCATGGATTAGAGCACACAACAATATCAGAATAAGAAGCTGTTCTTCTCCACTTACAGGTAATGTTTATATTAACATAATGCGTATGCTGTTTCAACTGGTCTTAACAATTATATTGTTGTTAGTGTTGTTCCAAAGAATTTACCTCAATGTATTCTTTTTGCATAATTATGAAGAATCTATTAGTATTGAACATTTAAGTCAAGTGATGGTGTCATTCAATCAAAAACCATGCAACATTGTATATGTCGCACTGTTATTGAGAGTATCTAATGATTGTTGAGGAAAATCCTGGACCCACAGTATATGAAGTAGTTAACCAAACTCAAACTGTATATGTTGATTATAGCCAAGATAATGCAAAGAAATTTGGAAAAAATTCTGGTAAACAATGTGTAGCAATGTCATTGACTGCTATAGTACATAGTAGTATCACAAATGTTAATACATGGGATTCTTCACTTTTAAATAGCATTCTGTCTGTTGGAGATAATCTATACAGTTTTATAAGCAGGTCCATTAATAAAACCTATTTGCTTTTAACTGATTTTTAATTTGCAGTTTAATCATCAACATTGCCTGTTGACTATAAATTGTAATACTGTTGCAATTTTTAAGACTTCAGAAGGTAGTTTCAAAATCTTTGATTCTCATTCAAGAGATTTGTATGGCATATCACATCCATTTGGGAAGTGGGTGTTAGTGTCTGTTGAAGGTATAAAAAACCTGGTAATATATTTAAAAAAAACACCAGTTGTGCATTTGGCATGCATGTGACACCATTTGAAATCATAGGGGTTAAGTACAATTAAGAAATTTTTACTCAGAATGGGACCCTGTTGTCTCATCAGTTCAGAATTGTGAGAATGTAAGTTCAATGAAACAAATGCAAACAAATGGTGAAATTGAAATTAAGAAGCAAAAGAAACTGGAAATTGCCAGAGACTATCAGAGGAAGAAAAGAGCTGAAGAATCAGAACATCAGAGTCAAACTAGACTTGCAAATAATAAGAAATATCAAAAATCTAATAGGGCTTTAGAGACTGTCTGTGACAGACAAATTAGACTAAAAAATGCTAAAAAGTATCGCAAATCAGAAAAAAGTTTAGACAACAATGCAAAACACATTGGACAAGAAAACAGTAACTTGAAAAAAATCATGAAAATTTAATCCAAAAAGAACCAGGAGTGGAACATGATCAAGGAAATAGAAAACGTAAACAAGTGGATACTGTGATTGACAAACAAGCTACACTGGCGAGTTTGAAAAAAAGTAGAAAAAGAGATTGTTCTGATAGAACTGAAGTTGATTCAAGTGTTAGACAAGCAGAAAACTCCACAAAATATGGTAGAAAAAGTACCTGTGTAACTAAAGAAAACTACTTGAGAGAATTTGACAAAACTAAGTATGGTGATATTCAAGAACAAATAAATTTCATAATATAAATAAATTTCATAAATCCTTTGAGCTTTACATAAGTCAGTGCAACATTTGTCATGAGGCGTGGCCAATGAAGTCGAAACCAAGATCATCCAATGAATATGTTTGTTCACGCTGTTTCCAAGATAAAAAATCTTGGAAAAAAGAAAATTCAATGATTCCTTCTTCTGTCCCACATCAGTTGCAAGAATTGACTCAAATCAAGGAAATGTTGATTGCTCGTGCTCTTCCAATCATGAGAGTTTATATTAAACCTGGTGGGCAGAAAGGTTATTCTGGTCATTGTATCAACCTGCCACAAAAAGTGAATGAGCTTGCAACATCACTACCAAGATATCCCAGGGAGTTATCTGTGATTATTGTCAAGGTAAAGATAACACATTCAAAGACGTAACTGTGAGACGGAAAAAAGTATGGAATGCATTATTGTGGCTTATACTTAATAATCCTCATTATAGAGAGAGTTAGAAATTAACGAAGATGCATTAAGCTGTTTACCGGATAATGGTGTTCCATCAGAACTTATGACGGTCGAGACTGAATGTGAAATTGTCTCAGATGATATTGCTACGACTGATTTAGGTCCTCCAACTGAAAATCTTTCTGAAGATACAGTATATAATAACTCAACTGAAATGAGTAGTTTTCTACCTATTGGGGAACAACAGGAAAAAGAAGTAGAAACAGTTAGAAATCAGCTTTCATCTACTGAAAAGCTTTCTTCAAGTGACCGAATGGCCTGGCCTACTATTGAAAATGAGCCATTAAATGAATATCAGGTATCACACATTGCCACTATGGCTTTTCCAACATTGTTCCTAGATGGGAAGGGTGATTCCACCTATCAAGGTCTTCTAAGAGATGTCCCACTAGAGGAAAGAATAAGACATCTTTTAAAATTTGCTGAAACTATTAATGGAAAATGGGTATACCATTTTGCTAATCACCCAAGATTCTAATACTGGGCTTTTAATATCATTCAAAGAAAGCGTATTTTACAGCAGAGTGGAATATTCCTTAAACAAAATCCAGGTGAAGCGCATCTTACTATTGGTGAGCTACGTGAAATGGCTGCAAGTAACAACAAGCTGTATTTATGTCCAAACTCTCAAGGTATGTTGGCAATATTGCTGGTACAAATGCTTACTGGAATAAAGTGAGAGAAGAACTAAAAGCTATAATAAGTAATGCTGGACCCCCTACAATATTCCTACAATAATTACCTTTTCATCAGCAGATATGCATTGGTCTGAACTACATGCTTTGTTTGGAGAAAGCAATGCTAATATCAACAGTGAGACAAGGCAAAAAAATGTCATCAATAATCCTCACATTGTGGATTGGTTTTTCACACAGACTAGACAGTTTTGTTAAAGACTGGCTTTATGAAACTCTTTGTGCAAAGTAGCACTGGTTCAGATATTAATACCAAGGCAGAGGTAGTATTCACTGTCATGGTACTGCTAAATTAAATAATGACCCAGGTTTGTGTCAACTTACCCAGACTGCCTTAAAAGGGTTTCTTGCTCAGAAATTTAAGGACGAGAATGATTGTCTTGACACAACCAAACTAGACCAGGAAATTGAAGCTGGTGAGAAAGCTGCTGACACAGCATGTCAGTATGTTGATTGGTTATTGTCTACTGCTAACCCAAACTCACCCGATGAGGACATGTGGATAAGACCTCAAGTCCATCCTTGTCAGAAACGTCACAATGATATTCCTGAGTATGAAATAGAATCAGATTACGTTGATCTGTTAAATATGGTTCAAAGACATACTCGTTGTAGTACAAGTTATTGCCTTAGAAGGAAATGTAATGAGTCAGAATTGAAATGTAGGTTTCATTTCCCTTATGAGCATTGCTCTCAGACAAAGTTAGAATTTGAAGAAATTCAGGTTAAAGGTGATAATGTACAATACAGAGCAAAGATTGTTACTCAAAGAAATGATTCAAGATTAAATAACCACCAGCAACTTCAATTGGAAGGATGGCAAGCTAATTGCGATATTCAAGTAGTTATTGATCACTATGCTTGTGTTGAATATCTCACAAAATATGCCACAAAAGGTGAACCAAGATCACCAATGCTGACACAGGCATTTAATTCCATTGTCCAGCATGTTGATAATAATAGTGATCCTCACAAGGCTATCAAGAAGATTGTAATGAAAATTCTTGGTGAGAGAGATTATGCTGCTCAAAAGACTATGCATCATTTGTTGTCATTGAAACTTCACAGTTCATCATTTAAAGTGATTCCAGTGAGCCTTAATGGTTCACGCAGAGTATGTGACAATGCATCCATAGAAGACGGTAATTCTTGCACTGATAATTCACTTCTTGATGTGTATGCTAATCGTCATCAATATGACAGCTCACTAGCTGTTATAAACATGAATTTCATTCAATTTGCTACAACATACCATGTTGCTGGCAAAAAGCTGACAAAGTTACCAGAAAATGTTATTCCAAAAATATTTTTAACGTATTCTCCTAACCCAAGAGGACCAAATTTTGCTCTTTATTGCAAGTATCAGCTTCTGAGATATAAACCATGGAGACTAACCAAAAACAATGCATGGGATGATCAAGAACCAATTGATGACATTTTCGTAAGTAAATGGCATTAATTTTTGCAGACACCTTATGGGCAAACTAATGTCTCAGACTGGTTTGACAAACTGCAATGTGCTATTCAGAGTCAACAACAACCAGAAGATGAACCTTGTGAACATCAAAATAATACTTAAGAAGAGTGGATGATCTTATCTGAACTTAACACAGCATTTGATAATTTTGAAAAATTTATACCAAGAAATACCAAACTTACAGAATGTTTGACAAAGTTGTTAAACTCACTGTTAATCAGCGAGTGCAAGGTATGAGCTCGGAACAAGTTAACTTCAGAGATTTGTTGCTTCAACTTTGTAAGGCGGAGTCAACTATTGATGACTGGAAGTTGCTTTTAAATCGTCAACCATCCAATGTTATAAACTTGCATGAATTTGAAGATTCTACTGGACTGTTTTACAGCAATGAACAAGTTGCAAGTCACAACAATGAACAACTTACTAAACTTGAACATCCAGTTGCTCATATTAATGCCCGACATTCTTCATTAGTTGCTAAGAAAATGCCTTCAGATGACATGTCTTGTTTAAAACCTGGGGTATTTTTAGCAAAAGGCGCCAAAGTGATGCTAACCATGAATCTATGGTCAAGTGTGGGTCTCTGCAATGGAGCAACTGGAACAGTCGTTGACTTCATCTTTGAAAGCAACCATCAGCCACCAAGTCTTCCCCTGGCAATAGTTGTTCAGTTTGAGATCCTTCATTTGATGTCACACAACCATCATGTGTCCCAATATGTCCAATCACTGTTACCTCAGATAACGGTTTACATCAGAGTCAACAATTACCTCTCAGGCTTGCTTGGGCTCTAACAATACACAAGAGTCAAGGTCTTACATTGCCAAAAGCTTGGATTGATATTGGTAAATCAGAGAAAACCGCTGAAGTCTCTTACGTTGCAATTAGTAGAGCAAAAACACTATCATTGTGTGTCATTGAACCAATGACTTATGAATGATTGACAAGTTTAAAATCGTCGGCAACTTTACAGTTTAGGCTTGAAAAGGAAAACAGGCTCGATCGTTTGGCACGCACTACATGTAGCACATTTAACTCGTCAAACCAGTCAGGTTAGTAATAGTTGAGGATGACAATTTTTTATCCTGTTTAGTAAAACGTGTATCAATGGTGATACGTATGTATTATAACTATTATTACACATTTCACCAACACTTAAAGATTGCATTTTCTACTAATTATTTATTTCATATCACTTATCTTTATCTGCATATATGGAAATTGATCTGTTGTTGGCAAGGTGAAAATGGTAAGTGAATCTTTTATTTCAGTTAATGCCCCACCTCATATCTCCGTTTTACCCCTCATGCATTGATCCCAACCCCACAATTCTTTGTAAAAAGGATATAGATAATGACATATATCATTTGTTCTTTCAGATTTTATAGTTACATGTTACAGTGAACACAATATATTTTAAAGTGTCAAACAGTCACCTGCATGAAAATTGGATATTTAGCAAAAAGAAAAATGGTAAATTTAATCTTTAACTCCTGTATGTCCTCATAACTTCGTAAACTATACGTATTAATAGCTCTTTTCTCTTATAGATATTTAAAGACTGTGAACACAAAACTTTAGCAACGAAAAGTACGACATTTCCCAGCACAATCAGTTGAATAGAATGTTAGTTCCTGTAACAAGTCTAATGAAAATGTTTCAGGTGAATCAAACCATATTCATACAGAAGCTCGTCAACATTTGAAATTACATAAAGGCCATCCTATATGGAAAACCACGTCTTTAACATATCCATTCGACAAACTATGTTGGATGCAGTAAATGACCTGTTGAATGAATTGAAAATAAAGCAACTTTCACTTTTTGTTACTAGTATTGGTGGAAACGATTATGGCTACAAAATTTGTTGAGAAGGAAGACCGTTCAGTGAAAACTAGCTACTAATGATATGTATAGTTTATACGTGCGCTAATCTATCTGAACTAAAAGAGTTGTTAAGTGTTTTATGAAGTATTTCTACCTCCTCAAAATTCAACCCTTGCTCTTGTTGGAAAAAGGAACTGATTAGAATTCAATACGAACCAGTTCATAAATTTCTACCCTAAATACAGTATATGTATCATAATGTATATGTTCATTATGTGGTATATTAATAGCGTTGCCAAATGTTTTCAGTTAAGTGATACTTTAGGTATTAGAACTGATTAATCTTTTGTATTTAAATTAATTGTGATTACAATAATTTTATCGTAATGTATACTTGTTTGCCAGGCGTTTTTGTTTTCAGTAAAATATTACCTGCAATTAGACTTTACTATAACAAGTTGTATTGAGCGCAATGTCGAAACCAGAGCTCGCGATCCTTGCTAAGATGGCCTTTTTTCAGCCAAATAACTCAATTTTAGCTTTTTTATTTTTCGTTTGACTTCAAAAACCTGTTTGGGTTTTTTTCTGGCCTTTTTTAAAAATGATCTATATGCCATTTTTTTATTCGCAAGTGATATGTTGTCGAATCGTACAAAACTGCTGCAGCAAGAACTAAAACGGAATGTTGTAACATGATATAGCCCAACAAATGTTACATCATACATATCAGTGTATTATATTATGCATGACGTAACATTCGTTGGGCTGCTTATGATTGAGCTGAGCGGAAGAAAGAAAAAACGTAACGGTAAGCTCTATTCCATTCCTTTAATGTTTTTAGTTGATTATTACAATTTAATGTCTACAAAGAGTGGCTTTTTGACGTAACAAACATGTTTGAAACCAAGCTTAAACTTGTTTGCATTTACTCGTCCATAGACTTGTGCTGTGTTTTGATCCCTTTTGTCTTTCCAGTGCCAAAATAAATGTTTTTCAGTCATTTATTATTCCATAGTGCCCTCCCATTATAGAACTTATATTTTTTTTGAATAGATGAGTCAACAAAACAAGCAAAAAGAGACAAAAGAAAGTTCAACCAATGCTAGCTCAGGTGCATGTTTATTTCAATTGGACAAACCATGCTGTGATATTCTATTCATTCAATCTTCGCTAATGGCAGAAAATACACACCAAAACCTTCACTTGATACTTCTCACAAAATATGAGAAAAAAAGCAAACATTCTAAAAGGATGGTTTAAATATAAGAGGGATTCAAGAATTCGCGACATTTTATTTACGCCCACAAGAATCGGAGGCAATTCGGCAACACCATGCCGGCATGCATTTTTTGAGAATTTAAACGTAAAATAACAACGTCTATGGAATTGAATTTGAAAAGACATGTGTTACAAATAACTCAAAATGTCATAATGGTTCTAAGTATTAGGAATACCTAAATCGAAAAAGAAATTGTCTCTCCGTACTAACTACTGATTCACTGGGCAATACAGTCAAAATCCGCGTCGCACTTCCAAATTGTCTCCGGCGCTTATCGGTCTTTATTGTTTTCCAGAAGTCCTTACGCCCAATGTATTATACCAATTTCCTCTCAAGTCTTTCCTTGCGTGATAAATCATTGCCATGACCAAGAATTTAATAAAGCTTGTATATCATAGTTTAATTAAGAACCTTGCGCCGCGCAGCTTTTCACAAAATTACCACGGTTGCATGTGGATTTTACGACAGATCAACAAATCATATTTCAATCCCATCTCAACAATATATTTCCAGTCTTGACTCCTGAATGCTTATTGTTTCATAAACGCACGACTTTTAATGAACCATTTTATGTTGATAATGTCATTAAATTAATTGAAGAATTTCTTTTAATTTTTAAAGCAACTCGATCCTAGATTGCTATTTACATAACGTAACGCAAGTTCGAAAAACAGTGTCGTCCAACAGATGATATTTTAACTGCATTGTCCAGTGCTCAAAAGAGAAAACTATGAGAGCAGTCTGTTACTCCCCAGAGATAGATATTTAAAGACTGTGAACGCAAAACTTTAGCAACGAAAAGTACCATACGACATTTCCCAGCACAATCAGTCGAATAGAATGTTAGTTCCTGTAACAAGTCTAATGAAAATGTTTCAGGTGAATCAAACCATATTCATACAGAAGCTCGTCAACATTTGAAATTACATAAAGGCCATCCTATATGGGAAACCACGTCTTTAACAAATCCATTCGACAAACTATGTTGGACGCACTAAATGACCTGTTGAATGAATTGAAAATAAAGCAACTTTCACTTTTTGTTACTACGTATTGGTGGAAACGATTATGGCTACAAATTTGTTGAGAAGGAAGACCGTTCAGTGAAAACTAGCTACTAATGATGATATGTATAGTTTATACGTGCGCTAATCTATCTGAACTAAAAGAGTTGTTAAGTGTTTTATGAAGTATTTCTACCTTCTCAAAATTCAACCCTTGCTCTTGTTGGAAAAAGGAACTGATTAGAATTCAATACGAACCAGTTCATAAATTTCTACCCTAAATACAGTATATGTATCATAATGTATATGTTCATTATGTGGTATATTAATAGCGTTGCCAAATGTTTTCAGATAAGTGATACTTTAGGTATTAGAACTGATTAATCTTTTGTATTTAAATTAATTGTGATTACAATAATTTTATCGTAATGTATACTTGTTTGCCTGGCGTTTTTGTTTTCAGTAAAATATTACCTGCAATCAGACTTTACTATAACAAGTTGTATCGAGCGCAATGTCGAAACCAGAGCTCGCGATCCTTGCTAAGATGGCCTTTTTTCAGCCAAATAACTCCATTTTAGCTTTTTTATTTTTCGTTTGACTTCAAAAACCTGTTTGGGTTTTTTTCTGGCCTTTTTTAAAAATGATGTATATGCCATTTTTTTATTCGCAAGTGATATGCTGTCGAATCGTACAAAACTGCTGCAGCAAGAACTAAAACGGAATGTTGTAACATGATATAGCCCAACAAATGTTACATCATACATATCAGTGTATTATATTATGCATGACGTAACATTCATTGGGCTGCTTATGATTGAGCTGAGCGGAAGAAAGAAAAAAACGTAACGGTAAGCTCTATTCCATTCCTTTAATGTTTTTAGTTGATTATTACAATTTAATGTCTACAAAGAGTGGCTATTTGACGTAACAAACATGTTTGAAACCAAGCTTAAACTTGTTTGCATTTACTCGTCCATAGACTTGTGCTGTGTTTTGATCTCTTTTGTCTTTCCAGTGCCAAAATAAATGTTTTTCAGTCATTTATTATTCCATAGTGCCCTCCCATTATAGAACTTATATTTTTTTTGAATAGATGAGTCAACAAAACAAGCAAAAAGAGACAAAAGAAAGTTCAACCAATGCTAGCTCAGGTGCGTGTTCATTTCAATTGGACAAACCATGCTGTGATATTCTATCCATTCAATCTTCGCTAATGGCAGAAAATACACACCAAAACCTTCACTTGATACTTCTCACAAAATATGAGAAAAAAAGCAAACATTCTAAAAGGATGGTTTAAATATAAGAGGGATTCAAGAATTCGCGACATTTTATTTACGCCCACAAGAATCGGAGGCACTTCGGCAACACCATGCCGGCATGCGTTTTTTGAGAATTTAAACGTAAAATAACAACGTCTATGGAATTGAATTTGAAAAGACATGTGTTACAAATAACTCAAAATGTCCTAATGGTTCTAAGTATTAGAAATACCTAAATCGAAAAAGAAATTGTCTCTCCATACTGACTACTGACTCACTGGGCAATACAGTCAAAATCCGTGTCGCACTTCCAAATTGTCTTCGGCGCTTATTGGTCTTTATTGTTTTACAGAAGTCCTTACGCCCAATGTATTATACCAATTTCCTCTCAAGTCTTTCCTTGCGTGATAAATCATTGCCATGACCAAGAATTTAATAAAGCTTGTATATCATAGTTTAATTAAAAACCTTGCGCCGCGCAGCTTTTCACAAAATTACCACGGTTGCATGTGGATTTTACGACAGATCAACAAATCATATTTCAATCCCATCTCAACAATATATTTCCAGTCTTGACTCCTGAATGCTTATTGTTTCATAAACGCACGACTTTTAATGAACCATTTTATGTTGATAATGTCATTAAATTAATTGAAGAATTTCTTTTAATTTTTAAAGGCAACTCGATCCTAGCTTGCTATTTACATAACGTAACGCAAGTTAGAAAAACAGTGTCGTCCAACAGATGATATTTTAACTGCATTGTCCAGTGCTCAAAAGAGAAAACTATGAGAGCAGTCTGTTACTCCCCAGAGAAGCAAAACCAACTTAAAACTGTTGCCACATCAAAAAGTCCAATAAAGATGAAAAATTTCAAACAGCAGCAAGACAACGACTTGATTATAACCAAATGAACTGACATTACTCCACTTAATCCAGATCAAATATCCTTCCCATATTCTGATGATTTAGCTGCTAACAGCAATGGAAAACCAATTAGTCTATCAGCAATCCACAACCTTGCTGGGGAGCAGTTAGTCTGTTTCAAAGGCCAAGTGACAAGTATATCTGGTATCAAAATTATAACAACACAGTTTTCAGGGACAACCAAGAAACAGGAAGCAGTAGTGCGAGATAACACAGCATGCACGAAGGTTGTTCTTTGGGGAGAACATGTTGGCTGTTTGGAGTCAAAGGAAACATATCTTTTTAAGAACATCTGAGTGAAAGTCACAAGATATGAGCGATACTTGAATACACCACGAAACGAAGAATTTACTGCAACCAAATGCGAAGATTTCAATACCCCTCTTGTACCAGTAGAACAAGATGTGAATACCATGTCAACCTTCTCTGGTTATATCCTTGGTGTGCAATCAGTCACAAAATCTTTGGTATGTCTAGGTTGTAACAAAAAATCTGTTGAAGTAAGTGAAACAAAAGCTGTTTGCCAGTCCTGCAACCTTTCTCAGTCTGCAAAAGCATGTCCTATTTCATTGGTCAGTCCGTCTCCTTGTAAAACCTGATGATTCTTTCAGAAATATTCGCCTGTTTCTGCCAAATGAAATCCTAGATGCATTTGTTGGTGTTTTTCTTTTTATTCAGTATTTACTATAGGGCCATTCTACTTAATGTACACCGCACCTGTGGACAAGGTATTTTGAAGAATTTTAAACCCTTAAGAAATATTGTCATGCTTTTCAAGAACACCCTCAGAAATTTTGGCAAAATTTCTTCAAACCCTTAAGGAAAAAGGTGTTTTTTTACTTTGCATGTAAACCCCCCAGAAATCTCTTATTTTAAGAGCTCCCTCCCCAAAGAAAAACGAGTCTTCATTTGCTTCAACCCTCACAAATTCATTATTTTAAGCCAACCCTAAGAAAAACTCATCCACATGGAGGGTGTGTATATTAAATAGAATTTATAACTTTAAATGTTGACATTACTTATATGTACTAGTTTTAAAAACAATATTAAAATGTGTTATGTTGTAATTCGTTTCATTTGCTCTGTACCGAGACAAGTAACCAACATGATCTTTGTGAATTTTTGTTGTATTGCACATTTGGACTCCATTCTTTTCCCAAAAATGTCTGAGAAATATAAACTACAACTACACAAACTTCACAAAACGATTCAACCATTTTGCCTTTCGCAACAAAAAAATAAAATATCAATTCTCCAATTAAATATCAATTCTTCAGTTATTCATGCACTCACTGATAACCAGTGAGTTTAACTCGCACACTGTGCCATGTGATTCCCGTCAGTAGTGCATGATACAGTATAATCCAATCGAATGAAGAGTGAAGACCACAAAATTTCACGTAAATGTTCAATCCCCTCAGCTTGCGACTGCAATCCCTTTACAATCATAACTCATAAGCAGCCCAACAAATGTTACGTCATGCATAATATAATAATATGCATGATGTAACATTCGTTGGGCTATATCATGTTACAACGTTCCGTTTTAATTCTTGCTGCAGGAGTTTTGTACGATTCGGCAGCATTTCACTTGCGATAGTGACTTCTAGTATTACATCTAGTTAACCCAGAGGTTCCATCCTCTTTAATTAATGAATATCAGTTTCTGATGGTTGCAGGAAAAGAAAAGGTTCTACTCTAACAATTATTAGTAACAGATGAAGAATTTAGATGATTCAGGATTCATAGATGATTCAGAGTTGACCTATTTTCTTAATGGACAGTTGGTGGACACGAAATGACAGATGCAAACAAGTTAGATTTTGTGGTTCAGCTAAGCTGCTAACCTCTGCAAAAATATTATTT
Organism: Dendronephthya gigantea; assembly: GCF_004324835.1. Taxonomy (NCBI): domain Eukaryota; kingdom Metazoa; phylum Cnidaria; class Anthozoa; order Malacalcyonacea; family Nephtheidae; genus Dendronephthya; species Dendronephthya gigantea. The sequence continues at coordinate 567,255 of NW_021163081.1, forward strand.
CTATTACTATTAAAAGTTAGTATTTATAGTATTTTACCTTCACTTTGGTCTTTGGTTTTTAGTAGCACTACTGCCACTAGTGCTGGTTGATTTCATAGGAGAGGGAAAATTGTTTTTGACTTATTTCATCTTTTTATTTTTTCTTGGCAAAACTTGTCGATACTTACTGTGAACTTGATGAAATCATAGCTTGCTTTTGTTCTATTAATAGAGGATGAAGGTAGCTTTATTTAAGGTGGCTCGATACAGTTTCTCGAATTTTTTTTGGGCTCATTTTAAACAGGGATATTAAGCACCTAAATATTTCACTATAAGGCTAAAAGTTGATATACTTTGCAGGAAACATATATAGAGTGGAAAAATTCTCAGAACCTTTGCCGGGCACCCGTTACCATGGAAACAGAGATGTTTCAAAATGGCCGCCAAACAAGGTTTTATCGTGTTTATGTCACAAACGAGTTCGGTGACCCCCAATTTTTTTTTCATTAAACGTTTACGCTACAGATTATTTATCTATGAAAAAGTTTAAAAAAATTTTAACATGGGGGAATTTTTTAATAAGTAAAAATAACGTTTTTGTAAATAGAAAAAATTCCCCATGTTAGAATTTTTTCAAAACTTTTTTATAGATAAAGCATTTATGGCGTAAACGTTTAATAAAAAAAAAATTGGGGGTCACCAGACTCGTTTGTGATATAAAAAGGATTAAACCCTGTTTGGCGGCCATTTTGAAACGTTTCTGTTGCCATGGTAACGGGTGCCAGGCAAAAGTTCTGAGAATATTTTCGCTCTAGATATGTTTCCTGCAAAGTATATTAACTTTTAGCCTTATAGTGAAATATTTAGGTGCTTAATATCCCTGTTTAAAAAGTGCATCTAAAAATTTTGAAAAATTGTATAAAAATTGTAAAAAGTTCTTCTGGTATATTAAAATCAATTAATATTAAAGCACAACGACTATTATAGCACACATTTGCAAAGTGCTTATGAAAAAATACTTACAGAAAAGTACAGAAAAACTGGAATAAATTGTGTATGTTGAATCGCCGATGTTTTTTTTCAATTTCACCTTGTGACATCAAGTTCAAGATTCAAGTCACAGTCACATGAATGGATGATTGTTACACTGAGCTGCAATATTACTGGAGAAGGTGTTCCAGTTTTACGTTGCTATGTTGCTGAAGAGATTTCATGCAACATACACACTATACATGCAAAAAAATTGAATGATTTTTATATTTTGAATAACTTGATAATATACATAAGATAACATAAGATGACATAAGATAACATATATCGTAATGTAACATAACAGCAGATAACATAATTTATTATATATAATAGAAGTCATTAGATGGAAAAAATGAAGCCCAATAATACCAGCTAGGCAAGTCAGATGGCTTGTAAAAGTGTACATATAGACTTGACTAAGCAGATAATAAAGAAGTGACACAAAAGACAATTTACAACAAACTACAAACAACAATGCCATAAGCCAGCACTAATGAAATTTTAAAACTTCTTGGTTACTAGCAGGTTACTGACAGGAAATACATAAAGAAATATTTTTAACTAGTATGGACCAATCACAATTGGTCTTCAAATTTCTTTGAATGTACGTACAACCAAAGATTGACATACTCATGATAGCAGATATTTTCAATCCATATTCACACAGATGAGATATTTTTCAACAGTGTAGAGTAGCAAACACAGTCAGATAATGAAGAGCTAATGTAATTTTTTCAATGCTAAGAGCCAGATATATCATAATCCAGTTGCATGACTGCAAGGTAGTACATACTACCAGATCCACATAATGCAATGTTGTGGAAGAAAATCCTTATAAATTGATATCCAAGGTAAGTTTTGTACATCATATGCTAGCCCCATCTACTGTATGATATATGATCAGTGTAGATGTTAACAAGTCCATTTGTACCATAGGACGTGCTAGACCCATCCATGATATATATTATGAGTGTAGATGTCACAAAGACCTCTTGTACTATACTGTATATTACAGGCGGGCGTTACCACCAAAAATACTGTTTAGGTGTAATTGATTACCATAAACTGAAACCGCCTAATGTAAATACAAGCGATGCATCCTAATTACAAGTGACTCAACAACATGATGTAAGGTGATTAGGTGTGTTAGAATGATCTGCTCAAACTTGAAATGAATCGGTTTGATGGAATAATGTGACCATGCTTGTATCAATTTAACTTCCCAATTTGAAGTGACTACCTGAATTATGGCAAAATTGGGCTAGCTATCGTTGAATGAAGTGATTCAATGTAATATGAAGTGATTCAACGTAATGTAAAGTGATTCAATGTAATGTAAAGTGATTCAATCTAATGTAAAGTGATTTGATCTAATGTGAAGTGATTCAATTTAATGTGAAGTGATTCGATCTAATGTGAAGTGATTCAATCTAATCTGAAGTGATTCGATCTAATGTGAAGTGATTCGATCTAATGTGAAGTGATTCAATGTAATTTGAAGAAATTAAATGAAATTTAAAATTTGATTGTGAGAGCACTGAATTACAGAATAAAGATCAGTAACAGAAGGGCCATTCAGCGGTCCAACGTGTCCTGTTTTTTTATACAAAAATATGCAGTTTACTGGCTAGAAGGCGGAGCAGCCAGCCAAAACCAGTCATTATATTGGCCAGAAAATGTCATTGAGTCATTGACGCATGCATAATGCAACATGCGCGGACACACAAACCTCAAAGGTTCCGACTATATGGTTCCGAATCTAGTGGCCCTACTGTACATTCAGTATACTCGTCATAATCGTCATATTTTTAACCAATAACTAATAAAATTTGATGTTGTCTTCAAAATGGCTGTCGTTCAAGGTGAAAATGATTTTAGCACAACTAAACAAATACAAATTTTGATTGCAGAATTTCTTGTTTCTCGATCTCAGCAAATTTACAGGCTGTACTTACCGCATAATCTCTTTTTGAAACCATCGAACTTTTCAGACGATTGTTGTCATCATAAAAATCGTCTAGGGGTGATCCGCCTTCTAATCGCCCGACGTCGCTGGGGGATTAAAAAGTCTGTATTCGCAAAACCATTAAACTGGCCAAACCTGGCAGGGATTCTTTCCAGTTTGCCTGCCATCTGCCATGCAGGCTACCACGTGGCTTTATTTTAGTGGAACTGATGTGCGTTTATGTTTTGGCTTATATTTTGGCACTTTGCAAGATTGGCAGCAATGCAGATGGGCTTATAAAGTACATACATAAAACATGAGCTGCCACACAGTTATATACATATGTTATTAATTATTTATATTGTCATCACATACGTAAACAGTGTTGGTAGAATACAATGGTCAATGGGCGATTGCATTATAAACACAACATAGGACATATGCTTTTTTTCTTCTCTCTTTCCATTTATGCCATGGAAATTCTTTGGTATATTTTATTAATAGCTAAACCATTGGATTTATCCAAAAATATTAGCTATCCCTTGGAAATTCCAGCATAATTATTTTGGCAGTGGAATTTATTCATAAATAAAGAAGTGTACGGATCATTGCTATGACAACAATCATGATTCAATGTAGCCGCCAATGGACCAATCCTCTTTTAATCGAAATCCACAAGTTTAGGAAAAGATTTTATTACAGCTTGAAAGAGCATCACAAAATTAGTAATATTCTAAAGTTTCGTTGCGAAACGTTGGAAAATGCTGAAAATATAGCCATGCAAAATTTAAAATTTTCAGTCATTTTGTATTACAAACAAGAAATGGTTACCACTTCCATTCGTAATACAAAATGACTGAGAATTGCAATTTTCGAACGACTATATTATCTGGATTTTGCAACATTTTGCAATCAAAATTCGGAATGTTACTAATTTTGTGATGCTCTTTCAAGCTGTGATAAAATCGATCTTTGTTTAAACTTGTGGATTTAAAAATGTCAGTTAAAAGGGTATTGGTCCATTGTGCTTAAATCTCATTTATTTTTAAATGAGCATGGTGAATGCTTTTTTCATCATTTGCTCTTCTAAAGTAGTAAATAGAACAATTTAAAAAAATGTATAATGGTAAATTTTTTTAATTGCACAAATTAAACTTTGATTATTGATTTGATACTGTTTTTGTGTTTACTACACATTTTAGAACAACAGCCAAGGCAACGAGGCAACAGACCTGTTAATACAGGAACTTGGACTACTTTAGAGGATGCCAACTCCTGACCAGCCTGGCTAATCAGGCAGATTAACTTCCAACCAGTCTGGCCGATAGGGCTGATCAACTTCCAACCAGTCTGGCCAATTGGGTGGATCAACTTCCAACCAGTCTGGCCAATTGGGCGGATCAACTTCCAACCAGTCTGGTCAATTGGGCAGATCAACTCCCAATCAGAGCAGATAATCACACAATATTGCGTTGGACGAACACAGGAGGTTATTCAGCAGACGATCGGTAATGAATTAAGGTAGTGAAAATGTTGTGTTCCAGTTGTGTGTATCCCTCAGCTGGGTTGTTGAGCAATATGTCATTGCTGGTTGACAATCTTGCTTGCAAAAAGGAATAAAATCTTCAGCTGTATGTTTTGCCCGTAAACAGACTGTCATACATTATATGGCAAAAGTATTTAGAATTTTATTTACAATGAAAGTACGGTTAGTTTAAGTGATATATGTCACACTTCTATTTTCAGATAATTCAGCCTTATAGTGGTATAGGGAGGAGAGGGCACAGAAGAGTACAACAAAAAGGTGAAGTATAGAACATTCAATTATGATGTTAAATTGATAAAAAGAGCAATTTCTGCATTGAATGTTATTGTAATGAATATGAGAGTGATTGGTATGAGTGGATGTTCTGTACATATTTTATGTATTGATTTTGCTTGGTTACTGTACTTTGTTGTTATGGTTACTTCGTGTAACGATAGTTTTCTGTAATCTGCAATACGCTGTAAAAAATTGTTTTGTACTGTCAATGAATTTTAGCCTGTAATATAACTTCCCTGACTAGGTCCTGTAGCTCTGTTAATAAGCATGAAACGTGCGACATCACAATTTTCAACTCCCATGTCGCCCCTCACTCTAGATGGCGGACCCCATTTCATTACTGCCTCTTTGAACAAGTCTAATACTGTGGCCGATTCATTGTTGGTGCTGCAAGCCAAGTAGACAGTCACTTGGTTGTACACACACTTTACATTTCATTGAATCACTTCAAATTACATTGAATCACTTCAAATTACATTGAATCACTTCACATTAGATTGAATCACTTCAGATTAAATTAAATCACTTCACATTAGATCGAATCACTTCACATTAGATTGAATCACTTTACATTAGATCGAATCACTTTACATTACATTGAATCACTTTACATTACGTTGAATTGCTTCATATTACATTGAATCACTTCACAACAAGACGAATCATTCGACGATAACTAGCTCAATTTGGGCAGTCACTTCAAATTGGGAAGTTAAATTGATACAAACATGGTCACATCATTCCATCACGAACCGATTCATTTCAAGCAACTAAGGCACAAACTGCCTTGTGATCTGAAAAGTAGGTTTCTAAAATGTATGAACTAGCTTGTGACTCTGGTAGATTAGTATAAATATGATATATTAACATATGATTGTCTGTAGTGACATTAGACACCAATTGTCAGTAGTTATGGTGATTGATAAACAGGTTATATAAAGGCCTTCTATTAGCTTCATCCAACCAATTGATATTGAAATCACCTATGAAAACGTTAAATTGAGAGGCACATAAGCTCAAAACTCCACTTAATGCTGCAGACAGTTGTTGGATTGGAATTCTGGGTGATCGATATATACCAGTTATAGTAACATGTGGAAGAATCATTGCTTTCATAATGGTTATTTTAATGCCATTAACATTATGACACTATGGATACCCAGGTAAAAATTCAACTCTGCTAAATACTGCCATACCACCAAAAGGTCTGGTTGTGAAAGAGTGACCATAATTTCTGAACAAAGTATAACCATTGATATCATACATACTACCAATATTATTAATAAAATTAACAATTTTCTGTTCAGTGTGACCTTGAGAACGATGAACTGTCTTAGCTGTGGCAGGTCTTAGTGGAAATTGTTTATTTACAACTTGTGCAATTTGATTTCTGCCCACATCAAATTGTGTTGTGATTGGCTTTATTGGGGTCCATGTTGACTCAATATCTTGAATATACAAGTGCTTATTTTCTTGCCTGGTTTTCTCACCAACATCTGAATGGTCAAACTGGACCCATATTACACCAGATGGTTTATCTTTTTCATTTAATTGTACTTTTTTCACGACATTACCAGCACAATTGGTCATGCCATCTTCAGTGCATATATTTAATGCAATCTCTGTTTTTTCCCCAACTGATAGTTGAAGATTGGAAGCAATCTGTTTGGTTTTCTTTGGATCATCTGATATTTGACTCAAGATTTTATCTCAAAGCTGAGCAGAATTAGCTCCTATGACACTGTCTACTGCCTTAATAGAATACTTTTCACCAGTTGATGCATTGTGGCCCTGTCATTGAATTCATTTACCTTCTTGTTTTCTATGAACAAGTGACGGACATCCATTGGATCTTCTATACTATTTTCTGTTATTAATCATTCTTTGAGTTTTAAGATGACTTCTTTTGTGTGCTTCCCTTGTCTAAGCCTATTCAATGTTTCAGCAAACATTTTGCTCTCTCTCTCGATGTCTCATAATTTCTCCAAGTTCAAACCGGGTGGCGCAAAAAATGTTCCCCATCTTGAACATATCGTAATTAAAAAACTAATACAGATATCTTTTTCAAATAACGTTTGTTGAACACAGTAATGTCTAACTTAAATTTTTATATATGTCTTGAACATTTCTGTACAATATTAGTCGAGATCGTGCCGTTTAAAATAAAGGTGCATTTTTTGACGAAGCAAATAACATGACTAAATATCGCGACTCAACTAAGTTATTTCCAACTTTCACGATAGGCATATTTTAAATGTTTTTTTTTCATGTATGTTGTCTTTGCATGTTTAAAGATTCTTAGATTAAGGTATTCGAAGTATCTTTTAAGTATATTTCATGTTAAAATAATACTGTCCATCATTCGAACAAATTGGGTCCCTAAGGAGTTGCAATTCACAACGGAACGAAAGCAAAGAAGCTTGCCCGCTTTATTATAAACATGCCTGGTTTAATGATACAGCAACGAGTTTGGATTTGTTTGGAATATGCGAGGACCAATAATGCAAGATAAGTTTTACGTCGATGGCAAAATCATTAGAATAATATTCCATCTCTGAGCACAAAAGCAGCGAGGAAAACTATTCAAAAGTTTGTTCGAACAGGAGCATGTCACAATTTAAATAAAGAACAAACTGGTCGGTTGAGAACAGCAAGAACAAACGAAAACATTGAATGAGTTCGACAGTCACTTTTAGAAAATGGCAGAAGATCTTCGAGAAGAAATGGTTTGGGGTTGAGTCATCAAACATTCAAAAGCATTGTGAAATTTGACATTTAATTTCATCCATAAGTTTTAATCCAAAAGCAGAAGTTACAAGATGGCAATCCACCACAACGATTAGCATTCTGCAACCGACTTCTAAATACCGTTGACCAGAATCAAGATTTTTTTATTCGTTTGATTGTATCAGACGAAGCTGTTTTCAGTCTAAATTCTGAAGTCAACACAAGAAACGTGGCAATGGTTATCCACCAGATCATTATGTTGAATTTTTGCAGGGAGCAAATCAAATAATGGTATGGGTTGGCTTGACTAGAGAAGGCATAGTATTGGGTCCCCATTTCGCCGAAAGAAACCTCGACACAAGAGAGTATTTAAGAATTATCCGCTATAACGTGATACAAAGAGATTTTCACGTCCACAATATTGATAGAAATGTCATATGGTGACAACAAGATGGGGCTCCTTCTCACACCAGCAATGCGACCATACGCTATCTCCGTGGGCAATTTCCAGGTCGACTCATAAGTAAACGAGGCGATTAGCCCTGGCCTCCACACTCTCCTGACTTGACGGTGTGTGATTTCTTTCTTTGGGGATATTTAAAACATCAAATTTGGAACACACCTATTCAGCCAAGGAATTTGAGAGAGCTTCGAGAAGCATTTGTTATGGCATGCAACAACTTGGAGCAGGAAATGATCCAAAATGCATTGGACTGCATGCTTTCCAGTGCACAATGTTGTATTCAAGTTGCTGGACACTTATTTTTTTACCTGACGAAGCTAACAATATTTGTTCTTACTGTTGCGTGCTGTTTTCATTCTACTATTTTAGAACATTTTCTCCCAGAAACGCTACCTTGAGTTTAAACGCCTATATCTTGGCTAATATTGTATAGAAATGTACAAGGCTTACATTAAAATTTAAGTCAAACACCACTCTACTCAATAAACTTTACTTGAAAATGATATCTTTTTTAGTTTTTAAATTAAATTAAGTCAAAGAGGAGGAATATTTTTTGCGCCACCTGGTAGAAGTGATCTTTTTACATATTGGGAGCAAGTACTGCATACTCTGAGTTGTCTAGATTCTTGAAAATGCATCGCCAACTTTAACAGACATTGTGCCCGCAGTGCGAAAGCGGATGCTCCCAATAATGTAAACAATTTTACTATGTAAATCATAGTAAATACATTGCAATAGCAATAAAAACCACGTTTTAAAAGAAATTGACTTTGTCTTTCTCATTTGCTCAAATGGAATACTGTTCCTCTACTAAAAATATACAGCTAAATGAAAAAAAAACAAACGTCAACTTACTTTTCCATTTAATGAATTATTTCTACTAGCGCAGGTCCTTCGATTCACGTATTAAAACATTAAAATATGTCAAATATCAACATTTATTTTCCAGATATTGGAAAATTTGCCCATTCTTTGTGATTTGCTCAAATAGGACACAAAACGTGAACATCTTTGCAAACTGCTCTCAAAATATTGTCTGCAAATTAGGAAAAACAACCTTTTCCATTTAGCTTGTGAAATCGAGTAATTTTTGCATTTGCTTGCATGAGATCACCATTACATGTAAACACTCCATCATATTTAGCTCATTAAAGTTCTTCGGGTTTTGAAGTCTACTTTCAAGCATTCCAATTTCCTTTTATACGACGTGTTTGGTATCAAAATACTCGCCATGATCTGAAATTTCTAATGCTGTGATCAGTTGTGAGATATTGAAAACACGATCGACGCTATCAGCGGTTAAAGCCATTGCAATGTTTACTTCCGGTTTTGAACAGCTGGGAAATTTGTTGCGCATGCGCTAGTTCGGCTTGCGTGTACCCCACGAATATATTTCGCGCACTACACGGCGGGACTTTAAATATATAAACAAAAACATGGTAGCCAAACTTTCTTTCGGTATTTTGCTTGTTTTTATTGCCATCAAAAATAAAAAGGAATAAAAAGGGATAAATTTTGTGCTGTGTGTTGCAAATGCTGCCAAAAAAATTAAATGCTGCAAGAAGTAGCCTTCCGCAAAGCACATTTTTGGAGAGTTGCTTTGGTCTTCGCTTGACGACGATGTACAGACACAACGATTATATGCGAAATTACACTTATGGGGGCAATTTATAATTAAAAATGATTATGAAATTTTTCTTTCTACACCTCCAGGGAATTCAAAAGTACAATTAGAATTTTGGAGATTTCGGCTAATTTTCTTTTAATCTGGTCGAGTAGGGACCACGCGTAAATACAGAATGGGACGGAAAAATTCAAGGGCATACTTTTAGAATGAATGTGTGCCAAGGAATATAGCAAAAGATGTTCGCAGTTATTCAAATAGTTTCATGATTTTTAAGCTGAACACGTCAACTGGTAAAAGCACACAAATACTCAATATATCAAGTACAATCCACGATTTCATTGGTAAGGGCAATTTTCACATCAACAAAATGCTGTTCATCTCAAACAACAAACAATGTGGATGCCAAATTTAGTGCAAAAAGTTTGGAGATTTCCTTGAGATTTCGAGCTATCCGGCTTGCTCAAAAAATACCCGTGACTCAGGGTTACAAACTTCACAGCTGCTTAGGCATATGTTCCCGTAAAAATGCGGAATTATCCGGGGAAATATCAACGAGAAGTGAAACTAAAGGTTGTAAGAAACATATTACGTACTTTTTTCTCGCTTTAGAAGTCAACGTTGGGGCGAGAGACTTTGCTCAAACTCATGCGCGCCAATATTGTGTTCAAGCCATCGGTCTACGTTGCCGCATTTGAATGTACTTATCACTCGCGCATATTCAGTCCAAGCCATTTGAAGATTATATAATACAATTTATATAATTACAATTTACATAATATGTCAATTTAGACCGCTTAAACAAGAGAGTTTCCATGCCATTTACAAATAAACACAGCAGTTTGAAAAATACAACCGCTCGTCGAAGCCATGGAATCTTCGTCGGCAACATTTAACCAAAATCCACCGTTAAAAAGTCCATTTTTAACAGCAGAAGCAATGTCCGTGAGCTAATAAGGAGCTTCCATACTTTAAACTTTTCGATCATTGCCGAAAAAAGTTCAGATCTCCACAAAACTCCTTAAAAAAGCGATTTTTTGCACAGCGACAACAAATTTCCCAGCTGTTCCGGTTTTGTGGACCGGGAATCGAAGGCGCTCTTACGCGCGCTCATTTAAAATTATAATATGTCTGATATTTTTAAACAAAATTATAATTTTGAGAAGTACAAAAGTGACGTTATTGTTGATACAAATCATGAAATATGTAAGGAGGCAATGCATTAGTTCGGAAGAAGTTGCTTTCACACTTCATATAACTAACGAAGTTTTGAAAAGCTGGCAAGACTTTAAAGAGAAGGCTATCTTGTTATCGTTCAGCTACATCGAAATTCTTAACTGTTTTCTCTCTGAAAACCACGCCGTGCTGGTCAAGAAAGATTGCAAAAGAATTGAGGAAATACTGAGGAAAGTTTGCTCAAGGGTTAAAAGCAATTTTAGGGGGGAAATTGGTGGAAATTATGTAAAATTCGCAAGTCAAAGTAAAAGAATTGCCATTCGTCATGGAGAACTTTTGACTGCAGGGGAATTAGAACGCGAGCTGCATGAACTAAATGCTGCAAAAGAAGCGTTAGAAGAAGAAAATAGGAGGCTTCACGAACGGTCCGAGGAACTGTATGAACGTTTAGTTCAAGCAGTTGCTCTTAGAAAGGAAGCAGATGATGACTTTACAGATGCAAAGGCTGAATTAGAAAAACTTCAGGATGAAAATACCAACTTGTGGCAATATTTTGATAAAATTTCAGAGCAAGAGGGATTCAAGAACGGTGGAAAACCCATTCTTGAACTTAAAGATAGGCAACAACGACGAAAGATAAGGGAGCTAAAGACAAATGTGGAACAAGCTCTATGGTTTGCTCAGACCTTTGGTCTCAAGTTGAGCAAAGTAACATTCAAAGATGGTAGTGGTGGATCTCATGAGATGGATTACCAGACGGAAGATGGGAGAGGTACACCTTATAAGGATCTGTCTGAAGAGAAAAGAGAAAAGGTTCACCAGGTCCTTTTTGTCATGGACAGTTTTTGTATAAGTGAGGCAGCTTATCATGAATTGACAATGACAGATGGTGGGGAAAAGCTCCCTCGCTCTTACTTGGTAAAGCAATGCAAAACTGACCTAAACAGTCTTTGTCGCATAACCGCAACCCCAGGTGTGGAAGAAGGTGCACAGCTGGATCTGAAGTCTGAATTACGGAACACAATTAGGAAAAATGCAAGTTTTCTTATTCTTTAACCCAATATGTAAAAATTGTTATGTTACAGCTTCTCTAATGACAGACAATAAAGCCTTAATCAATATGAGCCTTTGTATAGCCCCAAATGATTGTATTTGTATGCTCCTTTTCAGGTTGATTTAGAGAAGTTCAATGAAAACAGTGATCACAAACTTAGTGTCAAGATCAGTGGTGATGGGGCACAAATGACCAGAATAACAAGTTTTGTGATCATGTCTTTCTCACTTTTGGATGCTGATGATGTGATGTCATCAAAAGGTATATTTGTCTGAAAATAATCTGTTAATTAGTCATAGCAAGTAATCCAAGTATGCATTTGGAAAATCAACTTACAATGAGGAAATCAGTGCGGGAATACTGCCAGTTAATGATCGGCTACCTTAAATTAATTATATGTATTTTTTTCTATTTCAGGTAGCCATACAATTGGTATTGTAAAAGGACAGGAAAGTTATGATTTGCTGAGAAATTCCTTTTCAGATATATTTTCTGCAGTGAATGATATAATCAAGGAAGGAAAAATCATGATAGATGACATCAGTGTTCCAGTTGAGATCTTCCTTGGTGGTGACTATAAAGTAAATAGGATTTTATTTCAAGTCATTTTTCCCACAAGTTGCTGATGGAATGTTGTAAATATTTTTAGTTCCTTCTTTTGCTTCTGGGGATGAAAGATGCCACATCAGACCATGCATGCATCTGGTGCATCATTCACAAGAACAACAGGTAAAAGACTGTATCACAATACATAAATAAGCTTTCATTGTAAATGTGTAAGATGATTAAGATGTCATACTGCTAAGCTAATTGTGTGGAATCCCATCTGTATTTCATCAACTGCAAAATTTGACTTAAAAAGCAAAAGCTGACTTTTCATATTGTTAAGGGTTATACAGAGCCTAATATAGGAACTACTGGACAAGCAGCTAAGGTGCATGTTGTTTGCTATATATTAGGTTTGACATGTCTAAGTCAGAGAAACATTACTCTGAAGAACCCATGGCCAGGACTCTGGAAGAGATACAAAAATGTGCATGGAAGCAAAGTTACTCTTGTGTTCACCAGCCTTTGCTCAATGTTCCTTTGGAGAATGTTGTCCTTGATGAGTTACATCTCATGCTAAGGATCACAGGTAAGCTGATAACATCCTTAATACTCTTGAAAAATATAATCTAGTAAATTGCAGTTAGATTAATTAAAAGGTTATTAGCATTTTTCAATATAAGATCCTGTATCATCAGCTGCTATACCACACTACCCCTTTCCTCTAATAAAATGTGACAATCAAGGGTTTTTCTCTGGGTACAGTACTCTTGTTTCCTTCCTCATTAAAACCAGTAAGCTTTAGTTGGGTTATAAAGCCAGTGCATATTCATCTTTGTAGATATCTTGATCAAAAACCTTGTGTCAGCTGCAATAAATTGGGATAAGCTAGACAACTTCAATAAACCACCATGTAAAAGAACAAATCTGCATCTTGACTCACTAATAGCAGCTATAAACAGCTGTGGAGTTAGTTTCAAAGTGTGGGAAAAGAAAAATGCAGATGGTGTAGCAAGTGGCATACATGATTTTACCAGCCTAATGGAGGGTTGTCCAATACTGTCAAATAGACACGACCCGTACGACCCGTAAAATTGGTTGAGTTGAATGAATGTCTTATCGACCCGTACAAGAGGAGAAATGCATCATGTAACTCTATTCGTCGACCCGTACAAGTGGAGAAATGCATCATGATGTGTTTAGAGATAGAGGGGTTAACTCTATTCGTCGACCCGTACGATTTGTCAAAACGTACGAGTCGTTTTGACCGGTACAAGTGGAGAAATGCATCATGATGTGTTTAGAGATAGAGGGGCTAACCCTATTCGACGACCCGTACGATTTGTCAAAACGTACGAGTCGTTTCGACCGGTACAAGTGGAGAAATGCATCATGATGTGTTTGGAGATAGAGGGGCTAACCCTATTCGACGACCCGTACGATTTGTCAAATCGTACGAGTCGTTTCGACCCGTACAAGTGGAGAGATGCACCTGATGTGTTTAGAGATAGAGGGGCTAACTCTATTCGTCGACCCGTACGATTTGTCAAATCGTACGAGTCGTTTCGACCCGTACAAGTGGAGAAATGCACCCTGATGTGTTTAGAGATAGAGGGGCTAACTCTATTCGACGACCCGTACGATTTGTCAAATCGTACGAGTCGTTTCGACCCGTACAAGTGGAGAAATAAATCGCCGTTAACGCATTCAAACAAATTAAGACGTCTTTGAGAAATTTGCGCTTTTGAACATTGCAAAACGAATATAAATCGCCGTTAACGCATTCAAACAAATTAAGACGTCTTTGAGAAATTTGCGCTTTTGAACATTGCAAAACGAATATAAATCGCCGTTAACGCATTCAAACAAATTAAGACGTCTTTGAGAAATTTGCGCTTTTGAACATTGCAAAACGAATTGTTGTGTCGCCATAAATGGTTTTAATAACTTCTTTCTGTTTAAACGGCGGCCGGGGTATAGTTTATATTTGTTGGTTGGCGTGCGGAATGCACCGCTTGGTGCCTTGCGGAAGCGGTAATTATGTCAATGTTATGATATGATCAGTGCGGGTCTCCGGCACGAGTAACAGATATTTAATTGCTAGCGATAAGTGCATAACCAAGCGGGCAAAGTAAATAGACGAGTTATGAGTTATGAATAACGAAGGTTAATTGTTAGCAACACGTTTCACAAATAAATAAAATGACTTAATCACGTTTTTAAAGAACGAGGCAATTCAATATGTATTTGTATTCGCTGAGTTGTGCGTTGCTAATTGAAATATTTCGCATATAGAATCCTGTGTCTGTGTGGTTTTTAAAGAACGAGGCAATTCAATATGTATTTATATTCGCTGAGTTGTGCGTTGGTAATTGAAATATTTCGCATGTGGAATCCTGTGTCTGTGTGGTTTTTAAAGAACGAGGCAATTCAATATGTATTTATATACGCTGAGTTGTGCGTTGGTAATTGAAATATTTCGCATGTGGAATTCTGCATGTGTCTGTGTGGTTTTTAAAGAACGAGGCAATTGAATATGTATTTATATTTGTTGAGTTGTGCGTCCAGCCCAGCACGATTCATTTCTCCACTTATACGGATCGAATCGACTCACGATTAATTTCTCTTAATTTCTTAATTTAATTTATTTCTTTTTAATTTTTCTTTCTCGACTCGTCCAATTTGACAAATCGTACGGGTCGGCGAATAGAGTTAGACTCCTCTATCGGGCAACACAGCATGACGCATTTCCCCACTACAATAGTAGCTACGGACCAATCGAATTTGGTGGGATCATGATGACGCATTTTTCCACTTGTACGGGTCGTAACGACTCGTACGATTTGACAAATCGTACGGGTCGAATCGACATTCATTTAATTCGTCCAATTTTACGAGTCGTACGGGTCGTGTCTATTTGACAGTATTGGACATGTGTGGCCTAATGGGAACAGATAAAAAGCTCCTTTTAAAAAATCTCCCAGAAAAATTAGGTGGCATTATCCAGGCAGATTGTAGTGAGACTGTAATAAATCTGTGGAAGGTGAGTTATCGGTATACTTGAACTGGTGTATAACATGTAGATGCACTCTAGCATCATGAATTTCAATTTCAATTTTATTTAATTTTGATATTTCCATATTTTATGAATGATTCCAGAATTTCTCTGAACTATACATGATGTTAAATAAACAAGAACCATCTGATGATTTTGTTGTTAACTACTTTGAAAAGGTTTGTTTCTGTGTATATAAATGAACACCTTAAAGAGTAAGGCTAAGGCATTCACTAAATAGTTGTTTTTTTAGTTAATTAACCATTTTTGTTGACATTTCAGGCGAGAAAGTGGATAGAACTATTTACTTCTCTTGGTGGGGTATGTGATGGATATTGCAAATCCAATGTCACTCCATACATGCATGCAATGGTATATCATGCCCCCTCATTTATGAGAAAACACAGTGGCATAAAAAAATTTACAGGCCAAGGTGAGTTAATAAAGGGCATATAGAATAAATAGGCAATTAAATCAAGGTAATATATACATCATATTACAATATATTCTTAACTACTTTTTAAATACAGGCATTGAAAAAAACAATGATGATTGCAGAAGAGTGCATCTCAACAAATCAAACAAGTGGGATGCAGCTCGAGATGTTCTCCTTGTGGCGAAAAGAGTGGAAGGATTTTCACAACTTCATTGAACACCAAGAACCTACCAGAAGAGAAGTGCACAGTACTGGGAACATGAATTAAAGGAGAAGCGGGCAAAGCAAAAGCGCAGAATGGATGATGAGAAACAAATACATATCAATGAGAATGATTCCAGTAATGAACCTGATGCTGAGAACATGTCACCTAAAGAGCTTCGGCAGGCTTTGAAAAAATTTGGCATTAAAACTCGTGTGAGGAATGTTAAGCGATTGCAAGAAATGTTTCAGGATGCAGTACAAAATGCACACACACAAGGGGACACCATATCAACTTAATAAATTGTTTATGCACACTGTTTGTTTTTGAAAAGAAGTACAATGAATATAATAAAATATATATGTATATACAATTTACTTAGCACTATAAGTTATTCACATTGCATGGGCGTCTCACAACATCAATACAAAGTTTTTCAATGGGCATTCTGGGTGCCTGTGTTAATATGCCATCCATAATTATTTTGTTGTTCGGCGTCCAACTTAAAATTGGCTTAATTTTTAATGGAGGCATTATTGCCTTCCCTCCCATGCAAGTTAAGAGTATACCACCAATAGTCTGGGAGTTGCAAGCGGCACATGTCCTCAATGGTATACAACCAAAACCCTTTATGGTTTGACTCTTTACCTTTTCTATAGGTGATATAGCGCCAAATGTCTAAGTCTATGGGGACATATGTGGGTGCAGTAGACTTTGATCGTAGCAGTGAAAGGATTCCCAAATAAAACTGTCTGCTTGCTGTTTCCAACCTTTCACTGCTAGGCACTGGAGGCTTTTCATAACTTCTAAAGAATAAAAAAAATCATTCAGTACTGGGATAACAGTTGAAGCCTAGGGAGGTTTACCTAGGGCTAGGGCCTAAATATGCCTATGAAGTTAGCTTACCATCTAGGAATGGCTACAATGTAGACTTCTACAGTTCTGTTGACACAACATGTTATAGGGTATAGAAAATAGCCATCATTAAGCATCTCTATTCTCTTGCATTATGTTTTAAAGCTTTAGAACAAAAAACTGTGGCCAAGCTATAATAAATATCGTTTTTTTTATTTTCGTACCTCAATAACTCTTCACTAAGATGACTTGAAGGTTCCCACGTACAGCTACTCAAAGGCCAACCACTCCATTTGATCAGATACTCATTGTCCTTTGAAAATTTATTAAGAACACTTAACACAAATTCTTTAAATTGAAAATGATACCACGAGATGTTGAACGTTAACTTCGCGCAAATTTTAACTTACATTTTTCGTTCTTCGTTTTGAAATTATTCTTTCAACAAGATATGATGTCGGAAGAGCCTTTCGCTTTCTTTTTGGCGCTGTGTTGTATAACACAACTGAAGAAATATCGTTCAATTGCTTGTAATCGACATCACTTCTTTTTCTTGTCGCCATATTGAAACGAGCTCGCGGGAAATTTTCGGGCAGTGGCGGGCAACATTCATGGCAATAACTGCTGTACAGCATGTCCGACACATGACCAGTAAAGTTGGCGATGTATCTATCCATAACAGGTTCTAGTTGAAATAATAGATCACCTATTGCAACTATGCTTACACCACCAAAGTCTTCTTTACTGCCCATTATATCTTTCAGTCTATTATTTAGTTGGACATTAAACATTGCAGTACCAACTATTGAAATCTCATCCAAAAATATTAGTTTTAGACCACCAAGTTTGCATCGTAAAATGTTTAGTCTGCTTGAATCAAGACATTTATAATTCTTTAATGATTGACAACCAGGTATTGCAAATGCATTATGTATTCTTACACCTTTAATATTGTAAGCTGCTTTGCCAGTTGGTGCAAGTAGTAGTATTTTTATTTGATGGAATTCATCACCTGCTCTTGTATTATACTTCAATGTTGCTTGATAAAGACACTTTGTGAGATGTGACTTGCCAACTCCACCTCCTCCACTGAGAAAACAGTAGAATGGTTTTTCTGTTGTTTTAATAAGATGTAACACATGGTAGAAAAATTATTTTTGTTCTTTGTTTAATTTTTGAACCAGTAATTTGTAAACATCATCTTGCTCTTCATGTAATACCAGTTGGTCAGTATTTAAAGCTGTTGATGGAATGCCAAGATAACCAGACAGATCATAGTTTTCATTCAAGTCTGGATGAAGATCCCTTGCACCTTCAGATTCATCTTGGAGATTCTCATCTCAGATTAATTCTGGATCACTCCGAATTAATATGCTTTTCTCCTCCTAACTTTCAAGTTCATTGTCAGTGTATGCTTTGTTATCAACAAGGTTACACAATATTCTGAGTAAATGAACCCATTGTGTTTCTGCAGATGAGAAACTATAGAATAATGAAGCTGAACCTAACTGCCTTATCATTGCAAATATATCTTTCTTAGCTTTTTCAAAATATGGAGGGGAACCTCTTAAGGCTCTTAAAAATCTAAATCCTTGATCATGTTGAACCATGTTATCTATTGCTACAGATTGTTTTAGTTGACCAGCTGTAAATGTTGTACTATTTCCTTGGCATTTCCTTAATGCAATCTGTGATTGTCCCAGCAAAATCCAGCAAAGATTTTTAATTGTTTACCCCTTGGAGCCTGCATTAGCTTTTGAAACGCAAGTCTTGGAGAGCAAGTAATCTACATTCCAATTCATTCAAATAAAAAAATTGAGGCTTTACTGGGAATTGCATCCCATTTACTGCAGCCAATGGTGGCACCTTATTGTTTTTTAAATGCTTATTGCATGTATACACAGCCATTCAGCATTGTTAACACTTGTTTTATTTAATACCTTTTTTCCCGACCTCAGGATTATTTGCTTTCAGTGTTGTAGCAGGACTGACACTGGACCTATACCATAATTGATCACAACAAGTACAAATGTAAAGAGGACCTTGTGAGACTAGATCATGAAATTTGGATATTAATCTTTCCAGTGGTTCACTTTCATGAATTGTTTCATGCACTCTTTTTTTTTTGCTTCTGTTCTAAAGACTCGAAACTCTTACTGCCTCGTTTTTGTTTCATATATTCAATTTTCATGTATTCTCTATTCTTTGACTTAGAATCAGGCATCTGTATAGTTCGATTTTGTTTCATGTATTCTCTTTTCTTTGACTTAAACTCAAAGGTCTTTATAGTTTGCTTTTGTTTCATATATTGTTTCATGTACTCTCTTTTCTTTGACTTTGACTCAGAGGTCTTTATATTATAGTTCGGTTTTGTTTCATATATTCCTTCATGTACTCTCTTTTTTTTTACTTAGACTCAGGGCTTTTTACAGTCTGTTTGTGTTGCATATATTCCTTCATGTATTCTCTTTTCTTCAACTTAGACTCAGGGCTTTCTACAGTGCGTTTGTGTTTCATATATTCTTTCATGTACTCTCTTCTCTTTGACTTAGGGCTGTTTATAGGGCTCTGTTTCATATATTCTTTGAAAGACTCTTCTCATTTGGTTAGACTCAATGTTTTGTCCAAGTGCCAACTTTTTAAAATTCACTGTCTGATTGAAGTCATAGAGGCTTTGATGAGACAAATCTTTTTGGGACATTTTAGCAACTGATAGTTTTAAAAACGAGTGAATGGTTACACCATTAATGTTAAATGATGCCTTGTCAGTTGTGGCAGTTACAATACTCTTCTCCTTTAAATAGTTCCTTTCAGCATTAATAATGTAACTTTTTCCTGTCCCTCCTTCACCAATAATAACAAGCCAGAGTGGTTCTTTAGGTGTGACATTATTATGATTTAGAGTAATGTTATATGCCTGTTGTTGCATCTCACTAAATGTACTTGTATCTGCTTTGTTTTGACTCTCAGTGAGAGTAACAGTGCAGTCAGTCTTGTTTACTTTGATCCAGTTTGGCATTTCACCAATCTGCTGTGTTGTGTATTTTGTAGAATTGAAATGGGCTAGATTGCAGAATACCCGTCCACTAGACTTCTGTCACTGCGTAGCCATATTTTACGTGGCTACGCGGATACACAGTCGCCAACTGTAAATTACATGCGCGACGTCTCGTAAACGGATTATATTCGTGATTATCAAACAGCCGCAAAAATAACTAACTATAATATAAACGAAACAGATAAAAAAAATCACAAGTAGTTGTATATTCATCATGTAATTAAACTTTAATTTATTATAAAAATTGACATTTAAGAAAGCTAACAAAAACAACACTATATTATAATATTTACCTAAATATTCAGACTACATTACATTATCCCAGGTAGTGGCGGTGTTACAATTGTCCGTAGATTTTTTCACATCATTAAGAAACGTTGAAAATAGATCTTCGCCCTTGTTTTCATATCGCCACAGAAATTCGGCCAAGTGCGAGGAGAACGCTATCTTTCTCACACCGAAACATGGCAGTTTACACTTGGCTTGCCGCCAATTGATTTTATTTGTGTGAAACCCTTCACTGTTCACAAATTCCTTTGAGTGATTCACTAGTCGATGCTCATAGCCGTGCTTCTCTAAATTTACGTAGGCTTTCCAGCAGTCTGAAACGATAATTGTCCCCTTTTCTATATATCTTGCGATTAACGGAAGTAGCGTTGCTTCATCTCGTTTGTCTACTGCTGCCATAAAACTACGTCGCGAGTCCTCCTCAATTCCGCCAAAAACCCACTGTCCCTCAACATGGTGTCCCCTATGGTACTTTCTTTTTCCGAACTTACTTTCGTCTATTTGCTCAATTTTACCAGGCCCGCCAATCTTTTCCTCCTGCTCTAATAGTGTCACTTCACATGTCTCGCGGCAGAAACTGTCCCAGTCAACTGCTGTATTTGTCGCAACGTTTAACTCGTGACGGATTTGCTCTTGATTTACATCACAACACCACCAATACGTGAACTTGATTACTTCCTCCAAAGTCATGTTGCTCTTCTCAAACCAACTACCTTTTCAGATTGATAATTCAACCTTATGTCTCTTACCAGCAACTTGTTTTCGACATTCCCACTTGTATCCGTCAGATCTGTCGGCGCATTTCACTAGTCTCATTCTATTGTTGCAATGGCCACACACTCTTTCATGTGCAATCAATCCCTCGTCCATGCACCAACAAATAACGTTTTCTTTATCAAATAACACCTTGTCCTTTAACCGATCGTACGTCCATTTCGTCGTTTTCTCACTTCGACCATAACTGCTATCTTCGCCACCACATTGTGATACAGCGTCTTTCATGCCAAAATAGGACGATATAGTTTGCGAGGTGCAATTTTTTTGTGCCGTTTTACCAAATTTACATGAAACTTGCACTCCCTTATCCATTACTAAATTAAAACGTTTATCAAAATGCGCACACAGAGTTTGATTTGAAATAGACAATATCAGGAAAATAATCTGCAACAACTCAATACCAAAAAGTCAAAAACACAAAATTTAATTTATTCAACAGATTCAAAATCACAACGTCACCCACGCCAGATTTCATCCAATCAAAAACGTTGGAATTTCAGCGTCAATGGAACATATTGCAGACATTTAGTTCGGTTGACCTTTTGTAATTTTATACTATTCTTTCACCTCAGAAAGCTTAACATATACATATATAATTATACCGATATAGCCTTCTAAATTTTAATTATGATTTTTGGCACTTCACTCTATGCAGGTTAATTCTAGAGGTTTAAAGGGTCTTAATTAATTTCGAGTGGAATTACATGCACACACTTCAAATTCAAGCCAGGAAGATTTGATGGAAAAATGAGTCAACTATAGGTCCTGAAAATCTATTCACAACTTTATCATGTTTCGCTCTGCTTGGTTTACCGGCCTTCCGCCTACATGCTGGATTGACACGTGCGCTTTCTCTCTGTGTTGTATGTATATGCATTGTAAAGTATTGTATTTCATTCTGTCTGAAGATGACTTTGTAATAAAGTCGAAACTTTACAGTCTTAATCTGTGTCTTGTTTGAATAATATTTTGATTCTCAAGATGTCTTGTTTATTCGGAATTTGCTTTTTACTTTAATTTCCATCAACTGTTCCTGCCTTTAATTTGAAATGTGTGTATTTCCACTCGAAATTAAGACCATTTAAACTTCTAAATTTAAAATTGTGCAATGCATGGCTACATCAAATTCTCTAAACAAAGTCAAAAGGCAACATGAAACATTTTCGACACAATTGCACCAAAGAATATCATTTGCATTATCACGACACTGTTCCATCCCACGCCAGACTAGTCCAATCAAAAACGCTGGAATTTCAGCGTCAATGAAACATAGCGCCGACAATTATTCGGTTAGCCTTTTGTAATTTTATACTATTCTATCATCTCTCAAGTCACAAAGGCCTGATTCTCTCACAAGGCATATCACATATGCACAGGCATTTGACAGCTAAACATATACTGATATAGTCTTTTATACCTAATTCTTCTAAACTTTGAAATTGAGCGATGGCTACATCCAATCCTTTGACTAAAGTTGCAAGGCAACATGAAACAACTTGGACACAGTTGCACAAAAGAATATCCGACGTTCCCTTTCGGTTCGAAGAAATTTTTCCGGAGGATATCGCCTTGTTTCTTCGCCACAAAGCAGTTTCCCTAAACAGCTCTATCGGCTACCTGGCGCCCGCCTTGCTAACCACAACTTCGTTTCTCTCAGCTAAAAACGGGTGGACCGTTGAAACGATGACCCACGAGCAACCGATGAACATATATATGATGATTGTTGGCTATCCAGGGACCGGAAAATCATCTGCAATACAACATGGTTGTCTTGAACACATGGCAGATGACAATTCAACATTTCTCGTTGCCAGGACAACATCTTCTGGTCTAGTCAAGCATTTGGCAACAAAAGAGGGTGTATTTTTAGTGTCACCGGAGATTTACGATGTACTCAACAAGTTATTGAAAAATGATGACGAGAACGCAAGCGGTGATGCGATGCTTTTGTGTCAGCTGTATTCGGGAGAATCTAGCAGCTACAACTATTCAACCGAACAGACGCGACTTATCCATGCAAACACTCCCTTCTCCATCCTGGGTTGTACTCAGATGCCAAATGCCGCAAAACTAATCGCAAGAATGGACAATGGCCAAGGTTTAATCGACCGCTTTCTAGTCGCTGTCCCTAGAGTTCTTTGTCCAACTTCAGTCGAAGTAGGAACTACCCGAGACTACCTATCTACCGAACCAGACGACATGCTTAAACAAACATTTCAGTACATTATTGACTGCCAACAAAGTCAAACCGGCCCTTATACTTTCGACGAAGACGCGAAACAGTTGTTAAAATCCCTGAAAGATGATTTTATCGCAGAAGTGAACGAAGCTATTCAAGACGGCTCATTTGTCCCTCCGAAATCCAAGCAACTCGACTTGATTCCTCGACTCGCTGCTGCCCTTCACGTGTTCACGGTCGCCCTCAACAACGTGCTGTCTGGTCATGTTGAAAACCCAATGCCCACCACAATTCCGCTCAACATCTTACAATATGCTGTAAGATACGTTCGCCACCTTGAAATGCAGAAGCACATGTTATGCGAAGTAAGTTGTATACACATGCATGAATTATAAATATTACGTTATTGAAACTACTGTGATCGTACACAACATCAATACTATTCCAATTACATGAACATTAATTTTTAAATATATTTCATTTATTATAGTTCATTAAGACAATCACTTACAATGTTTGTGATGCTGCAAGACCTCAACCCACTGTGGCGGATATCAAAATGGCTATTCTTCTTTTCCCTGGACCCGTTGTTACTTATCGTGCCTTTCGTCAATCTGCCCCTCGTTTTCTCCGTGCATCAACTAAGGAAGAATATAGTAATGCCGTTGAGCAACTCAAGCCAGACTTTGGTTCCGTTATCGCTGCCCGTGTCGCCAGAAGACCCCAGGTCATTAAAGCATTTGTCAAATGCCGACCAAACACCTTTGCCACCTGGCCCTGTTCTGATCTTTGCAACGCCAACGAATACGCCTCCAAGTTTGCTCTTCCTATTCACAAGGCGATCACAAGCAACATTAAGGTCATCCTCCGCCAAAATGCTATCTTGCAAGAACAGTTGTAACTAAATAGTATATAATTAAAAATGTAGCGCATTAAAATCATATTTTACTATATAACACTAACGAAATTATATCAATGTCGCGTAACTTCTTTTAAAAAATGGTAAAACACTCATTACGTAATCAATGCATTGCCTCGTTCTCGTAAAACTCACTGCATAGCCGCGTAGCCACTTCAAAACATATCTACATCAGTGATTACGTAATCAATCTATTGGCTCGTTCTCGTAAAACTCACTGCGTAGCCGCGTAGCCACTTCAAAACATATCTACATCAGTGATTTACGTAATCAATCCCTTGCCTCATTCTCATAAAACTCACTGCGTAGCCGCAAATATTTGTAGCATAACTTCAGAAATGGACAGGTATTCTGCAATCGCTCCTCGAAATGCCAATCACATAATTTACTATTATCTGCATTAACACTTTCATTAAGCTTATGATAATTAGAAAGAATCATCCATTCTTCTTAATGAGGGCTTTCATTTTTTTCCAATAATTCATCACTTTGTTGCACAACATTATCTAAGACATTCTGTAATTGTTTTTCCCAATCTGGCACATGTTTGTTTGCAATTGGAGAATTTAAAAAGTTCAGCCACGAATTAACAAAAGTAGTGTCTGAAGGTGTTTGGTTATCCCATGTATGGTGGCCCATCGCTGCCACTCAAATTTTAATCAGTATATTTTTTTCTGACAAGAATAAAAAGTGTTTTAAATTAAAATCGAAACACATTTCCAGTAAAAAATTCAAGTTAAAAATAACAATTATCATTTCATTTACAAATGTAAATGAAAATTAAAAAAGAAATAAAGTTAAAAGCAAAATAAAACACAAATTAAAGTAAAAGTAAAATTCTTCAAAGCCTATCGCTGCCACAGTACACCATGATGCTTTGTGCGCATCAGTGTTTCAACTTACAACGTCTATGGGATTTTCCCACTATATAACCATGCCATATGATATAACTCCACTGTATAACTCTGGGCATAGGCACTGTCATCCCACATCATACAAAAAGTTCTGATAAAGAACTATAAAAATATTGCCGTATTTTGTCATGTTAAAAGTAGTTTTAAATCGTAATTCGCATGTAAGAATCAAGAAAAATTATCAGATTAGTTTACTATATTTTTTTATTAGTTTCGGTCAATATAATTGAGTTATTTTGTCATAGTTAAGTGGTAAGTTTCATAATGTAAACAAGAGCTTCCTCCTCTTGTAATTATATATTACTACATTACCTCGACAAATTGCCGGAAAATTTCTTGCGCAATTTTGGGCCGCCTATGCTCTGGGTTCAACGAAGATGGCAGCTCTCTGTGATGCTTCATGGAAAGACGACGAGGAATTGAAGGATAAATTAGTTCAGTATGTTCGGGAGGGATTAAAAAGAGAAGAGATATTAAGTTTTGTTAAGAAAGGTTTTGGGCGATATACGTGGAGTGTATGGTCTCTTGATCGTCGCCTTAGGCATTTTGATATTTTTTATTTGGATAGAGAGGTTACTGTGGAAGATGTGAGAGAAGCTGTCGCAACGGAATTAGACGGTCCGAGCAAGCTGATAGGGTATAGACCAATGCAAAAGAAGATTCGAATAAATCACGGATTGAATGTGCCTCGCGATTTGGTTTATGCAATGATGAAAGATCTCGATGCGGAGGGTGTTGAAGCTAGAGCCCCAGCAGCGAAGAAGAAAAAAAGAACAAAGCATTTCACAACCAAAGGCCCTAACTGGGTTCACTCACTTGATGGCCATGACAAGCTCATGGGGTATCAGAACAGCACCTACCCTATCGCTATATATGGCTCAATTGATTCTGCCAGCAGAAAAGTATTATGGCTTCGAGTCTGGGTAACAAATTGTGACCCAGATGTGATTGGTCGGTTTTACCTTGAGCATTTGTATGAAACTTGACAGATGTCCACTTTTTTAAGACTCGACAAAGGGACTGAAACCACTGTGCTATGCACAATGCATGCTTTCTTAAGAAGAAGACATGGTGATATGGAACCAACTGATACTATACTTTATGGTCCTTCAACTTCCAATTAAGTAATGCCAAAGTATTGATAAGTATTTCTAGTTTGAATTTTTTAAAGCTTTAAAGGCAAATATTGAGGTATATAATTCTATATATAGTATTTATTGTCTAATGCAGATAGAGAGGTGGTGGCGTGAGATTCATGAAAGGATGGAGATGTACTTCAAAGAGCAACTAAGTTTTCTGAAGGACCAACTTCATTATGACCCACATGATAAAAAAGATAGGTAGGTAAATAGTTTTGCTTGCTGATCAAGTCAAGTCGAGTCAAGGCAATTTATGACCTAACAGCAGGCCTATCATTGCAAGGCCATATAGTGTGTTCATTCTCAAACTTTCTTTTAGATCATTGTTGGCTTTCATAATGATACCAGTTATTCAAAGAGAGTTGGACGAATTTCAAAATACTGTTTGGAATCCACACAGAGTAAGAAAACAAGACACAAACCTTCCAGATGGAGTTCCTAACCACATCCATGCATTTCCACAAGAGTATGGTCTTGAGGAATGTGGTGAGCATGTTACAAAATAATAAAAATATTGCATTGAAGCATAATTTGATGTTGTGCTATAATAATGGACACATAGGCATTATTCTTTTTTAGTGGTGAATTGCACATTTTGTACTATGTGTGCATCTAAATTAGTTTCCAAATTCCAACATTTAAAACCTTTGCACTTAATATTTTTAGGTTGGCCCATCACTGAGGAACAGCTACAAGAAGTAGCAACTGCCTCAGGTGTTTTGAATGTGCCAAATGATTTTATCACCTCCGAATTTAGAGAGCAATGTGAGAGGTTTATTCCATACCCTGAAAAGATTCAATCTTCAGAATGCAAAGATGCATTTATTTTTTTTAAAAGACAGAGTCAGTGTTTAAAGTTATTATCATTTTGACTTGTGTAACAGAACACTATAACATAACAGACTTACTGTGCATTACATATGAGTGCTATTGAGCATATAATAACACAGGGGTGGATTCACTAGCAGTGCTTGTGCAAAAAATATTTAGTTTTTTGCCTAAATTGATAAACAATCTGAAAATTATGTAAGGCAATTAATTAGCATCCAAAAAAATTGCCAAGACTCTTACCACCTAAACAACACAATTTGTCTCATTTTTAAAAATTTCTGAAAAAGCAACTCTAATTATCCCTGCAACTGGTATTTTCACCCATTGCCTAGCTGGTTGGAACTAAAACAATTGCTCTGGATGCATCCCTGGCTTAACATAACAACAACCATTTTAAATATGGCATTAATGACAAACAGTCTTACTGTCCACTTTTAAATTACAGTTCATTCTGGAATTTTTTTTCAAATTCTGTCAAACCAAGAAGTTTGCAATAAATGTTGCAATTATGTTGACTGACAAATGTGGTTATTGCATTGAATGTCATGTTTCCTGTGGAAAAGAGAAACTCTTCATCGTCCTGCAGTTCATATGAGGCAATTTCTGGGTCAAATAGCTTATGGCTACTACCCTGGATATCAACCACCATCAGCTTCTCATAGGATTTCACATAAGAATAATGACACAAGCTCTCAGCCTTCATGCGGATGTAATTTGAAGTGCCACAAAGAGTTCCATCATTATTGATGTACTTGTCAAAGCTTCCTTTAACAAACTCTTCAACAGTAACAAATTCACCATCCTCCATCTTTCCCAGGTAAATGTTATTGTAGGACATAAACTCACCATAGACCTCTTCATTATTTTGCTTGCACACCTCTTGTTAGACTTGCTACAAGTCGACTCTTTAAAGCCACACACGAGCTTTAGCGACCGAGCGTGGCGAGGTCGCGAAAGGGAGGGAAGGGAACACGCGGAAGAGACTCTTCCGTGCGTTCCCTCGCTTTCGCGACCTCGCTACGCTCGCGTGTGGGTTTAAAGAGTTGACTTGTAGCAAGTCTAACCTCTTGTTGGAGCTGCTTTGCAAAATTTCGGGCAAGTAGGTGCATTTGCACCACTTTCTTTGTGTGCTGCTCAGGGGTCTGATTTGTTGCCTTAATGTTTTCCAAGGCATTTGTTAAATACTTCTTGACTACCCAAGTGGAAGTATTGAAGCCCTCTCTACGACTTGTTGCAGAGAATGCTTTACGAAAGCCTCCTGCGCCAATTACTTCCGGATTTATAACAAACTCTACACGACAAGATTCGGGAGACCACCCCATATGATTTATATCAAAACTTGACAGCTCAATGACGGTGGATGGTTTTTCCTTTATCTCTTCTTTGCCCAGTTTCAACATATCCACCACAGACAAACTTTTTGGGAAAGTGCAACTTGGCTTTACAACGGTTGATTGTGCAGATTTTAGTGGTTGGAGGAAATTGGATGAGTACGTCTTCTCTTTATAGGTAGCCTTGTAGATTTTTCTTTCGACTGTGCCTGTGATGGTTGCAAGTCATCTACTTCGTCTTCAGCCTTCTCAATAATCCTCAAATGGATTACTTTGAGATTGGGGATTTGCTCTAATGATTGGCATGACGGCCCTTGCTCCTTTGCTAGTATATCGCAGCACATATTACCCTTTAGTTTGGACTTAAAGAATTTCTCACAAGCTGCCTTGATATTGTCGAAGGTAACCTCGTCGAAGTGGAATGGCACGAATACCCTAGGTCCCAATCTCGAATATTTTTGTGCTTTACCACAAACTTCGGATGACAGTTGTTGCACCACTATTTCATCTTTAATCCAGTCGAACTTTTTCGTATTACTCGCTATTTTGCTGTTCTTTTTTTCTTTCATGGCAGCCTTAAATTCTTTCCACGCAGCAGCCATCTTGAATGCGGATGGCCAGCACGTGGAAGCATAGGTTACGGCACAGATGATAAGTTACTTAGTGCATACTATTTGTTTACTTTACAGTTCAAAGAAGTTACCCGAAAATATGGTTCATGAGAGATCACTTAATGTTTTTAATTGTGGTTGTTTGAGCTACTTCATGTAATGCATATTATAACAGATGAACACAATTTTGGGTAACCTATAGTGGAAACACTGTGGCAGCGATAGGCTTTGAAGAATTTTACTTTTACTTTAATTTGTGTTTTATTTTGTTTTTAACTTTATTTCTTTTTTAATTTTCATTTATGTTTGTAAATGAAATGATAATTGTTATTTTTAACTTGAATTTTTTACTGGAAATGTGTTTCGATTTTACTTTAAAACACTTTTTATTCTTGTCAGAAAAAAAAAACTGATTAAAATTTGAGTGGCAGCGATGGGCCACCATACCCATGCATCATTTTGAGAATTTTTGCAAGGTTTGTACTTCAAAAGCTGGTATTTACAGTATAGTGGATAATTGATCCCTTTTGGATTTGAAGAGTAACAAGGGAAGAAATGTGGAATCGCATTTGGTGATTGTTTCACATGTTTATTTTTTACAGTCTTGTACATTGTGACAAATTAAACAAAACTCATTTTCATTATATGTGGAGACTCGTTGTGAAAAATTGAATGTTTTGCATATTTATCCAATAATGAATCCAATATCCCATCAGGTGGAGATGGATTCCATGTATTGATGAGAGTATCTACGTAATTGCAAACAACCTTCACAGCTTTTTGTCCCTCAGTGATTTCAACTGAAGCAGGAAAGTTATCTGAACTTTTTTGCTGTTTTTCTGCAATGAAACCTTTAAGTGCAATTTCTGTTAGTCTACAAAGACCTGGATCAGACTTCAATTTTGCAGAACCATTGCAATGGATACTACCTCAAGCTTGAAATTTATATAGGTACCAATGCCACTCTGCATTTAATGTTGTCATATAGCCAGTGCTTTAGAAATGATTCTAATTTTTTGGTAAAAAACCAATTTACTATGTGGGGATTTTCAAAAACATTTTTTCGTTTATCTTCAATACTCAAGTTATCAACATTCGAAGAAAAAAGAGAATGCAACTCAGGCCAATGAAGGTCTGCAGAAGAAAATGAAAAAAAAATGTAGGGGGACCTTTTGCTACAATGATTGCTTTCAAATCTTCTTATTTTAAACCAATATGCTGAGCTTCCAGTAATATTTGCTACTTATCTAGAAAGTTTGCAAATGAAAGGTGATGAATTATTACTGTAAGCCATTTCACGCAACTCATCTATTGTAAGATGTGACTCATCAGGATTTTGTTTTAAAAATATGGCATTTTGTTGAAGAGCTCGTTTTCTTTGAATCGTGTTAAGAGCCCAATATGAGAACCTGGGCAGAGAAGCAAATCTATATATCCATTTATCATTGATTTTTTCAGAATATTTAATTAGATGCTGAATACGACTGGCAAAAGGGATGTCCCTTTGCAAACATGGATTTGTTGGATCACCATTACCATCAGGAAAAAGTGTTGAAAATGCAAGAGTTGCAAGAAATGGTCTTGTATACTCATTAAGCAGTTTATTTTCAATAGTTGGCCAATCAATCAGGGGGGCATTGAGACAAGTTTTTATTGCATTGCTTTCAAGGTGGTCATTTTTAGGTTGCAGAAGGAAGCTATTTGTATCTGTTTCACAATTATAAACTTTATCTTCACTTGCAATTGGGTCAGTATGAAAACTATCAACAGTATCTGGGTACAGTATCTGGGTATGTTTCCATTGTCTGGATATTGGAAGGAATGCCATTTTCAGGTAAAGTTTCTAATGTATCTGAATCAAAATGCACATTACTATACTGCGGATTGTGTCTTATTAACCAATACAAGGCCTGCTCAACTTTTTTTTTCTGACTATAACATCTTTCATGGTGTTATCTTTTCCTTTCATTGTGACAATAATAATTGTAATTTTACTTGGACATTGTGGGAGTGATTGGGCTAGCTGTGAAACATTTTGGAGCAAATTTATGCAATGACCAAAATACCCTTTTGACCACCAGGCTTTACATAAACCCTCGTAATAGGAAGTGCTCTAGCAATTAGCATTTCTTCAGTTTGAGTTAAGTCTTTCAGTTCACTTGGCAATACAGAAGGAATCATACTATTCGCAGAAGAAAACTTTAGGGGAATTTTTTTATCAATCTTACACCTACGACAAATGTAATTATTGGAATTGCAAGATTTTGGCTTGGTTGTCAAAGGCCAGGCCTCATGACACACACTACACTGAACAAAGTATTGCATTGACTGATGAAACTTGTTGACATTGGACTCGAAATTTTCAGTGGAATATGTGCCTATCTCTTTGTGTTGCTTTGCACTTTTACCTTGTTTAGGACTTTTGCTGCTTTGACATGTTGGATTTTCTTCTTTACTACTATTTAATTGATTTGGCTTTGACTTATTACATAAATGATTGCATGTAACTGTACAGGAATCAGAAGAATGCTTTTTTTTTAATATTGACCTCTTAAACTTTGTTCCTTGAAACTTAATTGTGAATCAATACTATTGCCATTTATTCTATCCTCATTTAAAGTTGGCATTGGTAACTCACTTCTTGTAACTACTTTATTTTGCTTTGATAATGTGTAGGGTGTGTCTTTTACAGTAAATGTAGAATCATATTAATATTGCTTTCTTTTAAGCAATTGTCTTCCCAGAGTTTTTTTTGTTATACTCATGTTATGAAAATTATCAATGTTTTTGCATATAAACAGTGAATCATTGGTACTGGTTACGTCCAGAACAACATCATAATGTACACCATTAGTATGTTGAATGTAAATGTAAAACTTATTCCATGTATAATGAGCACAAACATTAGTGTATATGTAAATGTCTGTACTAAGCAAGGAGGAGGCAGCAAATATTTCAATGTCTGTACCCTACACCCTTTCTTGGTGCATTCCATTAGACTGAAAATAGTTGTTTAAAGACATGCCCATATGTGGTAGCAACAGGTTTTCAATCCACCGTAATAAAAAAGATGGCGCCGCGCGTTGCATTTTGGTAAAATCGACAAATTGAATTTATAATTAGCTCATGGAATTAGCGCGAAACATAAATAAACATGGCGAACAGTAGTGTGAAGTTGACCGAAGAAGATATTCCTGGAGCTAAGCTTACCAAAAATGTCACGGATATCACAAAATCTGAAGCAATAAGATGGTTGAAATGCAGGGGTTGTAGGAAATTGAACGAACTGACGCTACAACAATTAAAAGACAAGTAAAGACCTTGTAAATGTTTTGAATATTTTTGAAAATATGAACAAATGCGGATTAATTTTAAATTTGTTTAGCCCAAATTTCATGCGGAAATGTTCTATTTCAGAGTAAGTTTGTACATTGCCAATGGTTGGAATACAATGCTTTTGAAAGACCCAGATAATGGGAAAAATTACGAAAGGAAACGAGTTGTTCTCCTTGATCCAAAACAATTTGAACTGGAAGTGATTTTAAACAGCAGTATAGAAGATAACTGGACCACTTCAGTCGAAAACATTCCTCGTATAACACATTCGACAGTTGAAGAATATTTCAAATTAGCAGGTGATAAAAGACATGTTACAGAGGGTTATGCTTTCTCAAAAACTAAAAAGTTTGAAACCAGTGGTAAAAGAATACAAATTAATAATTTATTAAGTCATGAACAAAAATTTTTGCTGGAAGGTTATACCAGGCCGTCTATGAAGCAGGCTAAAAATATTTCCCAAGGAGAAAATTTGTACAAATGCAGAATAGTGTTTGACTCTAAAACTGGCAAGATTTTGGCTGCTAAAGACCTATCTTGTCCTGCTGGGAGCCGTGGGTTTTATAAACACATTGCTGCACTGGCGTATAAACTTGTAGATGTTATCATAGCTGGTGGTAAAGAGTTGCCAAAACCAATTAGCTGCACTGAAACAAGACAAAAGTGGGGTGTTCCTTCGCTAAAAGCAGCCCAGGACCCTGAAAAAGAAGTGATGAAGAGAAGGCTGTTACAAGATATAGTATTTGAAAAACATATTTCCAAGAGAGATGTCAATGGGGGAAGAAAACGAAGGCTTCCTAGTGAGATATTTCACAGTTACCAATCAAAGCCAGTTGGAGAGCCACCTATTGATAGAGAGGATGTGGAAAACTTTTGTAAATCTTTGAAGTCTTCAAAATGCTCTAATATTCTAGTTGATGTTCTGGGGGATAATGTTCAGTCCAACAAATTTCTGGAAGATCAAGTGAGAGTAGCTGAAAATCATTCAGAGACCAGAGCTGCTCAAGGAAGTTCTGAGTGGTTTCAACAAAGAATAGGAAAAGTCACTGGCTGTAAAGCACCAGCAGTCATAGGGCTGTATGGATCAAAGGAATTTGGTGTAACATGGAACTGCATAAAAAATAATCTACCAGAACCACTTAAAAACTTCCCTAATTTCAAGAGAGGCCACCAGTATGAATCTGAAGCTGCACACTGCTTTACCAAATGTTCAGGAATTTTAGTAAATGAATGTGGATTTATAAGTAGAAAGACTGATGATAATTATGGGGCTTCTCCAGACAGAACATTTGTAGTAAATGAGGATATCTGTGAAGTATCTGACACTGTAACTGGTAGGGATGAGCCGATTAATCGGTAAATAATCGGCAAAGCCGATTAATCGGCCTTTTTTAAAATAATCGGTAATCGGCCGATTATTGCCTGATAATCGGCAATAAGACTTTTTCTGTTTCTGCCAAGAAAATGATAAAATAACTGAATGAAAGTGAATAGATTTTCAATTTTTCACGTTGCGGGCGTCAAAAAAGTGAAAAAACCCACGTCTTTTGTCTCATCTGTGTTTGAGGAAGTCATTAAAAACAATTAAGCCACCGACGCATTCCGATGCCTCAGCGACGCATTCCGATGCCTCAGCAACGCATTCCTATGCAATGAGTCATACTATAATGTGTTTTCTGATTGGCTAAAATAAATCAGGATGTTTGTTATAAAATGCAGAGGAAATAATTTTCTAGCAGTATCACGAGAAATTTTCGCAGAAGCTAATGGCGCACGCGGTAAAAAGTGCAGTTTGGACATATTTTGACATTTTGGAAGATGACAACACGAAAGCTATGTGTAAAGTTTGTCAGGAAAAAGGCTCTCGAGTTATAATCAGCAGAGGAGGAAAAACATGCAAGCAGTTCACCACGACAAACATGCGCAATCACCTCCGCAAGCATCCGACGGAATTTCTTGCACTTTCATCAGATGAAAAGGAAAAGAATATTGAAAAAGATAAAAGAACACTACAAGACACGAACTCAAGCACGGTGACGATGAGAAAGAAACTAAAAACGCAGATGTCATTAGAACAAAGTGTTGAAGCCGGTCGAACTTGGGATATGAACAGTCGTCAAGCCCAGCATATTACCAAACTAATCGGTGAAATGATAGTTCTTGACAACCAACCATTCCTAATTGCCGAAGATCTGGGTTTTATGCGTCTGATGAAACATGTAGCCCCGCGTTATCATTTACCGAGTCGACACCACTTTAGTGATGCTGTAATTCCCAATTTAGTGAAACGACCCGAAGCAGCTGTTGCCAAAATGTTGGAAAAGGCAAAACATTTCTCCTTTACTTCAGACATTTGGACATGTTCCCACAACAACGATGCGTTCATTAGCCTGACAGCCCACTGGATTGATGAAAATGAAACAAAGTTCCCGCAGCAGTCAATCGTACTACAATCAAGTTTCTTCCCCGGAAGCCACACCGGGCCGCGAATCGCTGAAAAGTTTACAAGCATGTTGTCAAAGTGGACTATCGACAGTTCAAGATGTCACATCGTTGTTACTGACAATGCGAGCAACATGACAAATGCCGTACAGTTGGCCGGTTTGACGGGCAGCCCATGCTTCATTCACACACTGCAGTTAGCGATCAGCGATGCCATCTTTTCCCAAAGAAGTGTCAGCGACATGATTGCCAAGGCGAAACGAATGGTCACACACTTTCGTCACTCGCTCGGAAGTAGCAGGCTAGCAGAACTCCAAAGTGATCTGGGTCTTCCAAAGAAAAAGTTGATTCAGGATGTGGCGACAAGGTGAGTTAAATTATAAGTTATTGCCGTGTGCGTTACAACCATAGGCGGCCCAAAATTGGCGGCGAAAACTTTTTTGACTATGTAATGTATAATATATAATTACATAAGGTAGGAAGCTCTTTTTTACGTTACGAAACTTACCACTTAGACTATGACAAAATACATCAATTATATTGACCGAAACTAATAAAAATATATAGTAAACTAATCTCTGATAATTTTCCTCGCTTCTTACATGCGATTTACGATTTAAAACTACTTTTAACATGACAAAATACGGCAATATTTTTATAGTTTTTGATCAAAAATATTTCGTACGATGCGGGATGACAGTGGTCTCTGTATTCGTCACTGTTT
Source organism: Dendronephthya gigantea (assembly GCF_004324835.1). Lineage (NCBI taxonomy): Eukaryota > Metazoa > Cnidaria > Anthozoa > Malacalcyonacea > Nephtheidae > Dendronephthya > Dendronephthya gigantea. The sequence goes on from NW_021163081.1 coordinate 602,720, forward strand.
TGAAATATTTTACATGATCCTATTGGTTGAAAAAAGAAACAAACTGTAAAGTATTTGAACGAACTTTTTTCAACCAATAGGATCATGTAAAATATTTCAAAGCAATGACGAATACAGAGACAACTGTCATCCCGCATCGTACGAAATATTTTTGATCAAAAACTATAAAAATATTGCCGTATTTTGTCATGTTAAAAGTAGTTTTAAATCGTAAATCGCATGTAAGAAGCGAGGAAAATTATCAGAGATTAGTTTACTATATATTTTTATTAGTTTCGGTCAATATAATTGATGTATTTTGTCATAGTCTAAGTGGTAAGTTTCGTAACGTAAAAAAGAGCTTCCTACCTTATGTAATTATATATTATACATTACATTGACAAATTGCCGAAAAATTTTTCGGCCGCTAATTTTGGGCCGCCTATGTTACAACCTTGAAACTTGACAAATGTTTTGCATGTTTTAAAACGATAGTGTTTGTTTTATTTATTAACCACCAATATCAATATGGATGTTTTTTTTCGTTTTGCAGATGGAATTCCACTTACTACATGTTGGACAGGCTGTTGGAGAATAAGAGGGCTGTCACACTCTACTCTGCTGAAACACCAACCACAACTCTTTCGCCCAACGAGTGGTCGTTGATGGAGAAGGTCCTTCGCTTGCTTCAACCGCTCGAGGAATACACTAAGCTGATGAGCAACAACAATTCGTGCATATCCGAAGTGATTCCCGCCATTACAGTGTTGAAGAAATTTTTAAGCAGAGATGACGGCGAGAAGACAGCTGGAGTACGCACAATGCGCGATGAGCTGAGCAGTGCCTTGGAAAGAAGATTCCAATCAACCTTTTCCAACAAGAATTTCGTGTTGGCTACGACTATTGATCCAAGATTCAAAACAAAGTTTTGTAAAGATGATGGTCGTTCTACGCTGATTGATGAGCTCAATTCTGGCCAAGATTCCTCAGAGTCCGTTACGTCAAGCCCAAAGGAGAAAGAGTCGGTAAGCCGCAGTGATGGGCCGCATCAAGCACTGTGGTCGTGTTTTGATGAGATAGTTGCATCTGACGAGTGCGTTACAAGTCTTGAAGAAGAGGTCAACGCATTTCTCAGTCTTCCATAGCAACCGTTACAAGCGTGTCCCTATACCTGGTGGGTCTCCAACAAGAAAGCCTATCCGAATATTTTCAGCATCGCGCTGAAGTATCTAAGTCCACCAAGTTCAAGTGTTTATTCCGAGCGTGTATTCAGTGAGGCTGGGAACATTTCAACTGAAAACCGCAGTAGACTAGCTCCACATAAAGCTGACAATATCCTCTTTTTACATCATAATCTACCAAAACTCAACTTTGAATATTGACATGCGAGAATGAAGCCGATTTTCATTGTAAATAGTGTATATTGTAAACATTAAAACCGCATTTGGCGCATTTACAACTTAATGGTTATTCATCTGTTACTTTTCCTTTTAATTTTTAAATAATCGGCAGCCACCGATTAATCGGCCAATTAGTTCCAATAATCGGCTCATAAATAATCGGCCTCAGTAATCGGCAATTTTCCTTATCGGCTCATCCCTAGTAACTGGAGATGCCTATAATGATTGTATGGAAGGATTATGTTTACTTGAAATCAAAACTCGAGCAGCAGGAAATTTGGAACCATTAACAGCTGTGACCGGTGCACATGTCACACAAGTCCAGCTGCAGTTGGAATGTGCAGAAGCTGAAAGTTGCATCTTACAGTCCTATGTTCCTGAAACTAAGAAAGCTAAATACTTTCTGATCAAGAAGAACAAACAGTTTATAACCTGTTTCACTAATGTATGCAATGCCATCATTAAAGATGAACAGTATAATATAGTGTTAGTTGATGAAAATAAATATGCTAAAGAAATACATACCTGTTTAACTGGACAAATTCCAACTTTTAAGAAATTATTACCTCTCAGACAATGGGCTAACGAAATTGCTAAATTATCAAGGGAAATAACCTTTAATAAAAATTAGATTGATAATTTAATTTCTTCACTTAAATTATTTACATTCAAAAACATATATATGTACTTGTTTTATACTGTAACTATACTGAAATATATTATGCTATTATTTTTTATTACAATTCAATAAATTATTTAATTATATTAATTTAGTGTACAATATTTTACATATTACAAATATTCAACAGGTGCAGTTGCTTTACTTACATAATTGTTTACATCATTGTGATATGTTAACATTACATCCGAATAATTATTAACTCTATTTATTTACATCATTCTCAACTTATATCTGGAATTGGTTGTCTGAATGGTGAACAGTTTCTGGTACTAAATAGTGATGGGTAATAAATATAAGAACCTATACATGCTATGCACAACGCCTCATTGTTTCCCTTAAAACCAGCCTCTCACCTACACCTACCCACCTTATTTTATATATATTTGTGAATGGAAAATTCTTGGAAGGTTTTATAAAATCACCAAGACTATCCACCTGCCAACAACCAGCTCCTGGAGCATTAGAAAATTAACTATTGTGAATCATGAAGTGATGCTGGGAGAGGATGTAATGGGTCTCAAGCATGTATATTTTACTCACAGCTTTGTAGTGTGTAAATGTACAGTGTAAATATTGTCATTCCTCTCTCTGGAATTGTTCATTACAAACAAGAGGTGGAAGAAATGCAGTTAGTCTGCAACACACCTTCCACATTTTGGACGAAAGATGTTCATAACGGATAGGGATTATCCCTTTTAACCACCTGTCGCCATGGTGAGCAAGCTTTAATATACCACTTTGTTTTACAATCTCCTCATCTGAAATACTTCCTGGATAAATGTCACATGCAAATACAGGCAACAGAGTGGGTGAAATGCCAATAAGGCCCTTCCCAGTGTTGTGGCTTTTGTATTCTGACCATGTCGCACTTTGTTGTATAACTTGAGATGGTTTTTCAATAAAGATTTCTGTGCAGTCTATTATCAAATATGTGTCCTTGTACTCTCCCTTAAAACAAGATGGTAAGTGCTTCTCCATATTCTGATGACTAGTTGTTAAGTTTAGCTGACAAAGACAATAATCCAATCTATCAATCCAGGTACAAACTATCTGAGACACCACATTTTGCTTCAAACCAAACCTTTCTGCGAGATCCTGCCCCAAAAGACCAAGTTTCAGCCTGTTTAAAGTCAAGAACAGTTCATCAATGTCTTCAAGGGTTCTTTGCCTCCCTCTGGCATTCACATACGAAGGATCTTTTGCTTTATTGCTATAACCATTATAATAATTCAAGACGAACCCTGGTTTTGGTTTCACAAAATTGTAGATGGCAAGGAAAGTATTATAATCTGGTAATCCAGTAAAAAATCTGATGTCCGAATCGGAGTACATGAATCGTTTTGCCCCAAATCTCTCGACGCTGCTTTTTAATTCTTCCTTTTCCACGTCGGCACTCCCTTTCTCTAAACGCTCCACATTTGCGGTTTCGATAGCAGCATTGACTGAGTCACTTTCCGCGGACATGGTCGCAGCCGATGACGAAATTTCTTGACTTAGGTCAATTTCATAAGCGGCCGTATTTAGACGCTTTGGACACACCGGTGGTGGTTTATTTTCATATAATAATGCGGATATGTCAACTGGCCAGACAAGGCTTCCCAGTTCTTTGTCCCACCGAGGAAAAATGGATGGTACATTGTTGTTCCCGAGCTTCCTGCCACCAACAAAGTGAGCACTGCAGACTCTGTCGCCCTTTGACCACTCATAACCTTGCCCAGTTAATGCGATATTTTTTATCCATTTCTGCCGTAGCGTATCATTTTTTGGAAAGCTGTAGAACTTTAATGTCTTGTTTATCCAGCTTTTATGTTTACATTGCGCCACAGCGCACTTGTATGGCATTTTCGGCGCAGAAATTTATTAGAAAGCATTATGCCATATTGTTTATTTACAAATAATTGCAAGCTAGCTAATTATAAATTCAATTTGTCGATTTTACCAAAATGCAACGCGCTGCGCCATCTTTTTTATTACGGTGGATTGACCTCATGTGATTTAATATCTTATGTCTTACTACACTATGGTAAACCTGTCGGCCTGTAATGAGGTAAGAAAGTGCTTGGAATAGACCATTTCCATCACCAAGTAATTGATTATGTACTATTGCTGGTTCAGTTAGGAGCTTTGCAATTGCTGGCCTTATTGGCAAAATCAGTGGTAAATCAACCAAAGAACACATGAACCTTTGCGCATTTTCATGAATGGGAACAAAAGCATAAGAACGTGCCATAATTATTACTTATTTTTATATATATATATATATATATATATAATTATATATATATATATTATATAGTCATACAGAGCATCACAACTCACCTCGATTTACAGAAAATAATTGACGCAATTGAACACTATAAAAACAACATAAAACTTTTTTTAAAATCAGGCATGTCAAATGCCAATTCAAATGATGGAACACAAGGTGTGACACGATGCTGAAACCCACAAACAGAACTCACAAACAATTATAAAAGCACAAGGCGTAACAAATACAATAATGCAAATATTAATATTATAAAAGCTCAAAATACAATAATGCAAATATTAATATATAAATCCATACCTCAAATAAATTATTTGATGTATTAAAATACACTATAAATATCCGGCGGAGAGGCTGAAGACCAACCATGTGGTTTGCAGATCTGAAAATATAAAAATACAAAAAAGAAATGAGTGACAATGGTATAAAACATGATAAATAAATAACGAAAAATCAAATAAGTAATTGAATAAACATTTAATAATTGTCCATTGAACAAAACACTGAAACCCACAAACAGAACTAACAAACAATTATTTAAGCACGAGGTGTAACAAGACACTGTTAAAACTCGAGGCATGACACGACGCAGAAACCCAAGGTGTAACTGATATCAATGGTATAAAACATCACAAATAAATAATCGAAAATCAAATATATCATTGAATAAACATTTAATAATCGTCCATGGAACAAAACGCCGAAACGTACAAACAGAACTCACAAACAATTCTTTAATTTAAGCGTGAGGCGTAACAAGACACTATCAAAACAAGGCATGACACAACGCAGAAACCCAAGGCGTAACTGATATCAATGGTATAAAACATCACAAATAAATAACCGAAATCAAATATATGATTAAATAAACATTTAATAATTGTCCATGGAACAAAATGGCGAAACACACAAACAGAACTCACAAACAATTATTTAAGCACGAGGCGTATTAAACAAGACACTATCAAAACTCGAGGCATGACATGATGCAGAAACCCAAAGCGTAACTAATATTTAATAATCATTTAACAAACATAATCCATACCTTTCAAGTAGTTTTACACTACGATTTAAGTCGCTTCAAGACACAGTCGAGGACACAGTGACAGAAGTTGCCAAGGCGTGTTTGTATAGAAATCTATAAAAAAAATTACAAGACAACACTAAAATACCATGCTCACTACACAATGCTCACTATGAATCAACAAAGGAATATAAACTTACCCTTCAAGCTTTCCACATCAGCGACGGATCATAAAACGAATATCACCTAAATCAAACTGAAGCACCTAAGAAAAACTTTGACCTCTCACGTCCAAGTGTCCAAGATCAGGCAAATCATTTTGAAAACTTGTGCTTCCACATGGAAAATAAAACGTAGACGGTTGATCATCATCCATGATTCCGATATACAAGTTTTTTGGTGTCGAATTAAAAATACAAATAATGAAGCATATGATATGAAAAGGTTTCTCCGTAAAAAAGTTTATTATAACACTTGGAAGGTTTTCTTAGTTTGCCAAAATTGTGTGCAAGCTATTACTCAAAAGTTGTGAAAACACAACCGACAAAAAGCCTACTGCGCATTTCTGATATCGCACGACCACAATGCACTGCGGTAAACACTGGCTTGAGATAAAATCCCCTACACACACAAATTAGGTCTGCTGCTACGCTCGCTCGCTTCAGGCTCGCTCGCTCCGCAGCAACTGGCAGAGTGTTTAAAGTGTATATGCAATGAAAATTTCGCTTTTGGGTTTTTTATATTTTCTGAAAATTTGTTCTTTCCCGATCATAAAGATACCAAAATTGTCGACAAATTCGGACTAGAAGTAAGAAAAATTTAGGTTCAAAGTTGGGCTATGAAAATAAAAACTGTTGAAATTCCTCGCGCGGCCAAAAGGTCGTGATGACGTATGCAGTGTGACACAGTGCGCTCTTCCTATTTAGAAATACTATAAACATTGGAGCGTCTACCACGTAAAATCGCAATATTTTTGCACTTTGATGAGCTCCCAAAGAAATATGCGTCTTGTAGATGCAGCGTATTGGTCAAGTGAAGACCATCATATCAAAATACATCAATTTTTACTTTTTAATCACCTATATAAGCGGCCGAATGTAGCTTTGAACATTTGAACTGTAGACATTTTCGTAGGTATCTACAGGGACAGTTTTTATATTTGTATAATATGTTATTCTGTAAACCTAGGTAGATTTATAGACATCCCCGTTTGCCTGACGTTACAGTATTTTGACATGTTCTAGCTGTTTTCGTCTATTTGTGGTGATTAGATGCGCTGTATCGGTATCCTGTTTACGCGCAATTTATTCCTTAGTCACTAATTGCGGTTGCTGCGTCAGTATGGGTATACGCACTTATACTAGAATATTAGTTGTTACTGAGTAGATATATAACCACAAAAACCAAGGTGGTGTGCGCAAATCCTGAGGGCGGATTTCCACTGTCGCATTTCCACTGCCATCACATCTGCGCATTCACGCAAAAGCCCTCTATAAAAACTGCGCAGCAACAATCATTATTCATTTTCCATCGAACGCGATCGAGCAATGGCTTCAAGCATAAAAAGGGCGAAAAGGGGTAAATACTGTGTTTGTGGAGGTCCTGGATTGCGCAGTTGCACAAATACCTATCACGTTGAAGGGATATCAATGCACAAGTTTCCCGAGAACGAGGAACAGCGGAAAAACTGGATAAAATTCGTGCGAAGACATCGGCCAAATTTTGTTCCAAGCAAATCGTCAGTTATATGTTCCGCGCATTTCGAGAAATCTTGCTTCGCAACAAGGTATCATGTTGGGGTGCCTGACGAACTCAAACCAAAAGCTAGATATCTAACACCAGGGTCTGTTCCAACTAAAGATACTGTCATCCTGGATGAAATGCCAACTACTTCACGTGCTAAAAGAAGGGTGAGTCTTTTATTCAAACAACTTGACAAAAAATATTTGAATATTTTTTTTGCGTGTTGAATATTATTTGTTATATCAATCTCTTTTTTATCAACAGATAATACGGCACCAGTTATCACCGCTATCGGTGATTCCAACCAAGACGAGGAAGAGCACACAACTTCAGATGAAGATGAAGCAGATAAAATTGAATTAGATGAAATGCCTACACAAGAGACAGCATGCGAAAGTCCGATTCTTTCTGACAATCCAAATGAAGAGAGTTTTATATCCGAAGATCAGGAATTGCTTCGGTGCACCAAATGTGATCTGGAAAAAGAAAAACTAGAGAACCTTCAGAGAGTACGTTCTGTGCAAAAACATCGCCTTTTAAAGAGAAAGCGGCAAATAACAGCATTAAGGAAGGAGAGTAAAAACCTCAAAAAGGTTGGTTCTAAGTTACATGATTACTGTGAAAGTGATACTACAGTCTCACATGATTATTTTAGGGCTTGTTGAAGTGAGTTCTTTAGAATGAGCTACTATAAATATTTTGTTATTTTTCTAAGATCGTTGAATCTTTGCGACAAGAGATGTCCTCCAGTTCGTCTGAAGACGAGAGTAGAAGTAACTACGATTCCGACGAAAACAAAACTGGTGAAGATATAGGCATCTTGGATGAGGCTTTGGATGATGAAGATGGATCACTGGCAAACAGCTCTGAAGGTGAATTGATCGATAATTTTAGAGATCCAGATTGGAATGCCAATATGGAGGATGAAGAAACAGACTCGTCAGCTGATGATGAGCTCGAAGACGATGGAGAGGAAGTACGAGAGGGCACATCACAAGATGCAAGGTAGATTTTTATATACACGCAGCATCAGTGAATAATTCATAAAATACTTTGAAAAATACGGAAATATTATTTCGACATATTACTACTGTTGTTTTTTAGATTAGCGGATACAGAGCCAAAGTTTATAGTTTTTTACAGTATGTTGGTTTCACTGTTTTCATTGTTCTGCTTTCACTGCAAGACCGAATCGCCAAGTGTTGACATAAAAGTTCGTGGAACAATGGCAATAGTGGAACAAAGATGTAAAGCATGTAAAGGATCTTACACGTGGAGAAGCCAACCGTTAGTGTTAGGAAAACATCCTGCTGGCAATATTCTGCTGAGCTTCGCAATTCTCATGTCCGGATCCTCTGTTAGCAAAGTTCTTCTACTCTTCAGGCATTAGGACTTTAAAATACTGCGCGAGAACCTTTTTCTATCATCAAAGAAAATTTATCTTTCCATTGATACTACAGTATTGGGAAAAATCTCGAGGTATTTTAATAAGCCAGTTAAAAGAGATAAAAGACAGTGTTTGGGCTGGAGACGGTAGATTTGATAGCATGGGACACAGTGCGAAATATGGATGTTATACCATGTTGAATTGTAATTTAACTAAACTGGTACATTTCGAACTACTTCAGGTATTGTTTTTATCTAAATATGGCTTTTGCAGTTCTTTATATTATGACTGTTTTAACCACGCAAACACCAAAATTGGTTATAGGCTAACGAGGTTGGAAGCAGCAATAAAATGGAGTTAGAGGGGGCCAAACGCTCGTTTGACGCAATAAAAGGCAAGGAAAACCTTCCAATTAACACATTTGTATCCGATCGTCATCGTGGTATAGGTAAGTGGATGAGAACCATGCAGAGAGATACCACTCATTACTACGACATATGGCACCAGGCAAAGTCTACGGTGAAGAAGGTTTTAAAAGCTAGCAAGGAGAAGGGTTGTGAAATATTAGCAGAATGGGCTAAATCCATCAAGAATCATTTATACTGGTGTGCTACATCTACCAAAGCTGGGTTTTCATCTCTCATAGAGGCAAAATGGTTGTCATTTATGAGGCATGTGAATAATGAGCATGACGGGCATCCAAACGCATTGTATGACAAGTGTCATCATGGTGATATTACAGAAACTAAGAAGTGGATTAAAGTTGGTTAGTAAAAATTTACCACTATTCTTTCAAGAATGTGTACAAAATAATTGAGTAGGTTTTTTAACTTACATTTTTAGGATCAAAACCCTATCAGAAGCTAAATAATATTTTAACAAAGAAAACCCTTGTAAAAGACATTAAGAAGCTTTCACCCGTAGTCCAAACCAGCTCATTGGAAGGGTTTCATTCAGTGCTAAATCACTGGCATCCTAATATGATATGCTTCTCATGGTTGGGGACATACTGCAGGTATGTACAAATGAGGTACCTTACTTCCAATTGGTATGCTCAAAACAATTGATATTTTATTGTTTTCATTTAGACACATCCTAGCATGCCTGCACTTTAATGAAAATGTCCACAGAGAGACCAAAACCTCAAAAAAAGGAACTCCTTATATCAGAGTAACATACCCAAAGTTCAAATTAGGGGAAGAAATGGTCAGGGAGATTGCTGTCCCAGCAACATATGGTATGTAAATGCTTTAGTGAAGTGTCATAAATCCTTGTATAATTGCTGTAACACATGTTCTGTAATATTTTGTTGACATTTTCTTTAGGTTATGTAGATGAAATGCGCAAAGATCTCCTATATAATTGCAACAAGGCAGATCTGAAAAAAACATATGACACACACAAAGCTAAAGAACCAGATTCTCTAACAAGCCAGTTCTCTAATCGCAGAACTAAAGAGGAAGCTATTAGAAACCAGGCACAGAGAAAAGGGAAAACAACTAAATTATTTCCTTCAGGTAAATCTTGGTATATATTTCCAACCTACAAGACCTCTTGTATTTCATTTTAAAACTGATTGTTCTCTCTGATCTAACAATTTTATGCCTATAGCTAAATTATACCATAACCATGTGTCAATGGTGCATTTCATAGGTAAAAATTAGACATTATATACTTAATTTAGTTGAAACTCAAGAAACATTGATCAGCAGGGAAAAGGCTAGCACCAGAAAAAAACAGGGGCAAAAGCGCAAGGCACCATGTTGCAAAAAATGTGGAGAGCCAATGAAGGGGCATCAAAAAGGTACTTGTCTAATGAATTCAGCTCATCAACAACAGAATGATTAAAGTTTAAAAAATATGTAAGTTATTTTAATTGTAATATATGTAATATATTTTTATATGCAATAAAACGTTTATACCTAGATTATGTATGCACAAGTGCCTTTTATCTTGTTCTCTGTTGGGATGATTTATAGCCAGTTGTACTTGGGGATAAATACCTCTTCCTGATTTCATTATACAAGCATGCAGGAAGAGGTCTAGAATTTTCCCACCCAAGCATACCAAATAGCCAACGCACCACCCATCTGTATGCCACTGCTCGAAGATATCTATTATAAAAATAATCAAACAGAGGGTTGTTTATAATTTATACATTTGGTAGTTTACCCTTTTCACTTAGACTAACAAAGCATTGCTTTATTATGAATGACTCAATGAGTGCAACCAAATCAATCCTTGTAATATATACTGAGATAATAGAAATGGAACATCATAGCTCGCACAGGCTAAGATAAAATAAAACCGTATAAAACATAACGAAACAGTTTGACTTATGCGCCTATCAATGTTTAGCCCCAGGGTGGGGGGGGCGGGCAACCCCCGGGAAATTGATCGTTTAGACTACTCCGAGAGTCGGGAATTTGACAATACTGAGGGACCCTAGGGTGGGGAAATTCGACATGGTGGCCATTTTGAATAATTATTAAATGACATGTGGAGCTTTCTCGACGATTCTTGACAAACAAATATGGATAGCATAAAGGTAAGAAAATAGTATTAAAATAGATTTATAGAATATATATTTTATATACATTTAGTACTTTGTAGATCTATCATATATAAAATGATTTTATTGTTGTTTATTATATTAAATATTGAACATTTTGCCTTTTGGGACATGAATATTTATTTAACATATCAGCATATTTTATTAAATATATTATAAATATTCATGTAGTTGACCATCTTTGAAAGTATTTGCAAAATTTTAATAATTATTTTAATAATATATTTAAAATAAATTCAGGTACTTATTGAGTTTGGAGTAAGCAGAAAAATTGTCGAAATTCAAAAGGGTGAGAGTGTTGAGCATGTTATAAAAAAAGCCAATGATTTATTTGGAATTAAAAGCAAGGCATTACTACAAGAATATGATGAAGATTGGGATGCTTGGATAGATTTGCAGAGTGTTTGCCATCTGAGAGATCGACAGAAGCTTCGCCTTTATACAGTTTCTCAAGAAATGGAACAGGTTATCTATATATATTTATATACATGTTTTATTTATATATTATATGGCCGGCATGGGGATCTTGTGCCTGAATGGCATGCACTGATTGGTTGTTTGCCAGTCATTTAATATTAATTATTCCTCCAGTAATGGACTGCTGTCATAGTATAAACAGTCCAACTTTCATATTCTTTTCAAAAACTGCGGATGAAATAGATGAATAGAACTACGTAATTTTCAGTTGGTATTCAATTCAATAATAACTTTTATAGAGTCATCTCATGTTGATATTTATTATGCTTATTTGTGGAATCAGGCTTTTAAATGACTTCTATTATGTATTAATGACTGCTATTAAGGGATGAATATATTAAAATGACTGGGATATTTTTAGAAACCATCAACTACAGATTCATCTGATATTGCCACCAGTGCAATTTCCATAAATACAAACATCTCAGGTAACTTTTTAATAATAACCGTATATAATATTACAGGCAAACCAAGGCCGCTTTAGCATATTTTTTATTTGTTCAAACTCAGCTAAAACCAATCACCAGGGGTTTAATTAGACCTATGGCTATGTCATATACATATTTCATAAACTGTTTAGTCAAAATTACCCGCTGGTGATTGGCCTTTGCCTTAGTTTCAAAACATCACAAATCTGCAAATGCGGTTTGCCTGTTCGAGCTGTAAGCCCCAGAGCTTTCCCACTAATATTTGTACATTTTTGTACATTTTCAACAGAACAAAGCAAAGTTTCACAGTCAACACTGGTAATAAGGAGTGGTCAAGTAAAAATTGGACCTCGATTGCAGGTGGGTTACAAATACTGTAATTTAATCATATAATTATTTCATTTCCAGTGACCCTTGTTAGAAATGTACTTACACAGAGTAAAATGTGCACCATTTGATCAATAGTCAAAATCAGAATTATGTCTTTTTAAGTAAAGTATATACCATAGTTAACAATGTGCTGTAGTTTGTAATTGTTACGACAAGCAGTGCTTCAATCTACTAAGTTTATATTTGCTGTATGAATTATTTAGGAGTGTAATTTTGTGAAAAGCAGCAAGGAAGAAATATACCAGGCAGCTAAGATATATGGTAGAGATCATAACAGAGCTTTAACATCTTACGAACTGGCTGTGAATGGAGAAGCTGGAAGATTAGCTTCAGATGATCCAAGCTTACTCTGTAAAAGAGATGTTTTATATGAAAAGGCAAAGGAATGTGTCAGATCTAGCAGCACATTTTCATTCAAGAAGGGGCAATCACGGTCAAACCTAGCTAGTAAGTCTACAACACCAGCAAAAAGAAAGTACACTAATGAATTGTGTCGGGAAGACCATATTACAAAGCTTATCGAAGATATTGATGGTAAACAGAAGCAAGTAAAATTTAAACTTTTATATCAAAGGAAAGCCCAAGCATCAAAAGATTGGGAAACCTGTGAGAGGCTTCAAAGTGAAGTAAATATGTTACGAAAGGGAATACATTCCCTTGAGCAAGAATTAAAAGTTTTTAAAAGAAAGCAGCAGAAATCCGCATGGTTTAAAAAGAAGAGCAAAAGTGCTTCTGTCAAAGAGATTCCAGCTAATCAGTCGACACTAGTTGAGAGCGTTAATCAGCCGATGGAGATAGAAAAATCCACGAATGCTGAAAAAGAAGTAATCCAAATAGCAGACGATTCTCAAAATATGAGCTCAGGTAAACAGGGAAATAACAACGAAGGTGAAGTTAATGAATTTGCGGTATTAGTCACTGATAGCAGCACAGAAAAGGATTTCGTGTGATGCCCTCTCATGAACGACCTGATGATTTGAGAGGGCTTATTGACGATGTACAATTGTTGAAAAACCAAAGAAACCTTTCAAAATACATTCATGTTGATAATTTTACTGATGTTTCAAAATTAGAGGGATTTACGTTGGAGAAATACATTGTTACATTCAAAAAGTTGTGTAAAACTGAACATGCTCCAAGTTGCACAACATGTTCTAGTTTTATTGCTGTTGCTAAACATATTGCTGAAAATGGCTTCATAAGATTGAGCACTGCATTTAGCATTACCAGCCCTACCGTTAAGTATAAGTCAAAAGATGCCAAACGCAAGCTTTTGCAAATGCCCCTAGCTGCTTTACGAATAAAGCTACATGAGAGTAATGCAATTTATTTAGTTGCAAAGAATAATAATCTAACTTTAGCGAGAAGTATCCTGAGCAAAGTGGACTGTAGAAATAGCAAAGGTGAAGAAAACTATATGACCAAAACATGCGTAAAAGAGCTATTGAAGGCTGCTGAATCGGATGCAGAAAGAGAAAGAATTACCTTTGCAATATCACAAGCGTCCGGACATAGTAACACAAAACTGAGGAAACTCTATGAGGATCTGAGTAAAAGAAAAGAACGTGTAGAACATGCTTTAAGAGAAGCGAAGGAAATACGGGAAGCCTTAGAAGATATTGCCAGCATCCAAGAGAAAGCTTTACTGAGGTCGTTTGGCATTGAAGTAGAAAGCGACAGTTCTACAGAAGATGATGAAAGTGAACTTGATACTGAGGATGATAATTCACATTGTCTTTCAAACAGTGAAATTGCCCAGACCAGTAATGGAAACCTGGACACCATTGCAATCACGCCAAAGCCTCGTCCAATTAATCACCAAACAAGCAACCCTTCCATATGCGAAAATCCTGATGAGGTGCTGGACATACTAAAGTCTTGTCGTTTAAATTGGTTTGAGTTTGTAGCCATTATCAAAGAGAAGATGAAAAATCAAACAAAAGAATTTGTTGATCATTTTCTGCTGAGATTTCGTGAACAAAATGAACAATTAAAACTAAATGAACATGAGAAATACTTGCTTGAACAAAGCAAGCGCGCATTTGATATTGTGGAAAAGGAAGAGAGTACAAATTCAAATTTGGAGGAGGAAAACATTCAGTCGGATATTGAAGAGAATTATGTGGATTGGGGAGCAATACGTGATCCTCTGCAAGGTGAAGGAAAAGAAATTATTGCAAAAAAGGTGAAAAGTTATCGCTTAAAGTCAAAACGAACAGCAGCTAGAAAAATTGCAGAAGCTAGATTTCTTCGGCGTAAACGTGGGAAAAAGGTTGGAAAAATTCTCAGAGAGTGCCCGGATATTGCCAAAACAATTGAAACTTATGTGCGAAGTACTGGAGCTGGTGCTGACAGTTGGCGAAGGACTGGACTTATCACATTTGATGGAAATCGCAAGCTTAAGAAAAAGGCAACATTTGCCGGGATTAAGGACCATTTACAGAAAGTTTACAAAAGGAAATTCGGTTACGGAACTGTTGTACAGCTTTGCGTGGCCAAAAATAAGAGACGGCAGTCAGCTAAACGGTACAAAGCAGTTGCAAATGTAGTTTGTCGAAGAGCGAGGAAGGGCTTTACACTTAGATTCAACCCTGACCAGCATTGGTCTGCAGCATTGTATAGGGGATTAGATGCTTTGCAGTTGAAAGATGGTACAGATATACTTAATATCAACCGAGATGACCAAGCCGGTTTTCGGCTGGACACGTTGGCAACACACAGCAAGCATGCCACTCTTTGTATTGCGGAAGAACAGCCTCTAACTACTAAAACAGATTACGTCAACTCCTATCCTTCCACTCTTCAGACAACCTCCTACAACTTTTCAGAGACAGATACAACAAGCGAACTATGCGCTGGGATCGTTAAAGCTGTTCCTCTCCACTGTAAAAACCCTGGTCAACATGCACATGATCTTGATGTTATTGAGACATACGAAGAGGTGAAACCTGTGTTTTTTAATTCTGTGACTGAGAATCGAAAGAGCAAAATCTGTGTGCAAGTGGATGGAGGTCATGATGAAGGGCCAGCACATCTGGAAGTACAGTTTTGGTGGACTAATTATCATCTTAGGACAGCATCTCGAACATTGATTTTGACAACGAGAGAAAGTGGTTCAAGTAACAAAAATAGAGTTGAATTACAAAATGGGTGCCTTGCAGTGGCACACACTGGTCTTTTTATACCTTCGACTTTGAATGGGTCATGTATGCAAACATCAAATGGAAAAGTAAATGAGGATAAATTGAAGGAGAATCTGAGTGATGCAATTGATGTCTACATAAGTAGAGTTAACAAGTGTTCATGTGGAGACACTGTCATTAACCTTTATAAAGGTACGGATAGTCTGACAAATCAAGATATCAGAAAGATGGTTAAAACATACTTCAAAGGCACACCTGACGACGTAAACCAACTCAAAAAAGAACACCCCGAAGAATACGAGTGGATTAAAGACATATCCGAGTTGCGAAAACGGCATGTGGTTCCTGGTTTACCATCAAAATATATTTTCCATTTAATCTGCTGTTATAAAGAAGGTTGCATTCACCCACTCTGTGTGAAGGGCAAGCCCGTTCCAGAACCAATGTGGTATGAAGGAGGTCCACCTCTACGTTACACACCTATTCCTGTGCCTGATGCAAGCAGGTACTGTAATGTGGCGTTGAATATACAGTTTATTATAATTTGGATGATGAATGCAGATTTAATACAGTATACCACAACATTTTGAAAATTTATGATTAACATATTCTTTTATATCTTTATATAATAGACCATTTGGAAATCCAGACTGTGGTGAATGTAAAGGCGTGTGTGCAGGACACTATTTAAAACCAGCCGAACTCTTTCCAAAAATAATTTCAAATGAAAAAGTGAATGAACTGCCACCTCCAACAGAAGTTTTGAAAGATCTGTTTATTGCACAACCCAACTGGAAGGATCTGGTTGAAAGAACGTCAAGTCAGGTTTTGCTTCCCCAAGATCAGGTATGTGTATAATATGTTTGTCATTTTTCATATAAACCCACATTTTAAATACTATTTAGGACTTCCAATGTTGCAATCAGTATATATGTATAAACTTTAAGACATTTACCACACCATTTTGACTAAATTATTGGTTTTGATATCAAAAGGTAACAATGTGGTTTCAACACTTGCAAGTTGTGCGAGAAAATAGAAAAAAAGGAGCAGCCAAAACAAGAAAAGAAAAAGCAAAAAAAAGAAAAGATACTGAAGAGAATGGGACTGCAAAACCAGCAAAAAAGCCTAGGAAGAGAAATGGAAAGAAAAAGAATAATGAAAACGGACAGCGCATAGAAAAGAGAAAGCAGACTGAACCCAAAACGACGGTAAACATACTGTGACAATTGGAGCACTCTCTTCGCATTTTAACCATTTATGTCATTCATCCGAGATTCTACAGTATAGAATATTATTATTCAGATAATACGATTTATTATCCATATATGGTTGTCAACATCAAAATTAAGTAAGTTGACAACAATTTTTTTTTTACATTTAAGAACACCTCTGTTTGCCAATTGTGTAAGAAAGAGGACCCACCTTATGATGACGAGTCTACCGACGTTGCCTGGATACAATGTGACGAATGCGACTTATGGTTTCACCAACATTGCATAAATTCAAACCTTGGTCCACTTGACCAAATAGATGATTTATTTTGGAAGTGCATGTTTTGTCATCCAATTTAGTTTGAGATCATATAACCTTTGACTTTATATAACTAAAATCAGTCAGTCTGAAAACAATTGTTTTCAATTTTGCTTGCACATGGTTGTATGTTTTATTATAAGCCAGCTACTGGTTTGCAACATGGCAAGCTATAGATACAGTTTGGGCAGGCTTAGATAAAATTTTATGAATTAATTTCTAGTTGTTCATACATTCAACATGGTTGGCATTCAACCAAACACCTTTAATCGATACACATCACAACAATTGTTCTCAGATGATTATATTTTTACATCTTTCCTATATGTAGATTGAATTTTATATTCCTGTTGATTAAAATGTTGTTTTTTACAGAGTAGCCTTTTTTATCACCTGGGGGGTGGGGAAAATTGACGAACATCTAAGGCACCAGGGTGGGGAAATTGACAACGAGCAAGCCTAAAATGTCAAATCCCCCGGGGGTTGCCCGCCCCCCCCACCCTGGGGCTAAACATTGATAGGCGCATTACTCGTTTTGCCCATCTTGAGTTCTGCTTGCTGGTTTGTGGTATTTTTTTCCAGTTTTATCAGACAAAAAGGCTCCAGCAGTTTCCAATACAGTCCGATGAGTTATAACAGGATAGTCCCAGTGCCGAGTTATGCAATCTGCATCTTTTCCGTCGTTTGTGAATTTTGCCATACACTCTAAAATCTCTTTACAGCACCGGTACTCCCTAGCGTCACCCAAGAGAGCATCACTACAATGCCCACACGTACACCTATTATAAACATTTCGTTTGTCAAACGAAGCAGAATATGAGGAATAATTTAACATTAAATTGTCTTACTTACCACAAACTGACTGCAACAGTTTTTTCGAATCGTGCTTCGAGGGTTTCTCGCAAAATTCCGTCTTCGTCGGTTTAATCTTCTTCGTAATCGCTATCAGCAACCGGCTCAAACTGATAGGGCTGTACAACAGACGACTGTTCAGCAACATCTTCGCTATCTGTCGACTCTTCTTCTGTATTTGTCTGTGATTCAAAGCTTTCGTTATCCGACATTTCGTGTCTCGCAATCAGTAATGTTTTGTTGTTTTCGTTCAGCCGAGCTGTTGCTGTGTCACACTGCATACGTCACAAGTCCGAAACTCTCGGTACCAGTCTTTCAAATGTTTACGATTGAAAAAACGCGTAAATCTCGTATGTTTTAGGCCGTTTTGAAGACTTTAGCAGCGCTTTTACAACCAAAAAATATTTTTACCGAGTCAAGCGCAGTAAAGTCTTTCGGAATTTCACAATTTTAATTTTTTCATTTTTCCTTGCATATACACTTTAAAATATCCAAACAACTGTATAAAAGCATGCTGCATATGCACACATTAAAAACAATATTGCTTGTAATTGCTTGTTAGCCTGTTTAAAATAGAAGGCTTTGGGACAGATTTTGCAAAGTAATGCTTCAAAAATTTTCTGCTTCAAAGGTAACCTCGAAGGCTCACACTCTCTATGTTGTTTGATTTGTGGTTGTTTAGTCAATTTCCTGACAGAAGATCTGCAACTATATGTACAATCTGAATTTACACATGTAATATAATTACTGTAAAAACGTTTCATATGTACTATATTATACCTTGTAGCTTGCTGGTGAACTACATAGATTTTGTGTGAAGAAATTTATTATGAATATTTCTTCGAGAAGATTTGCTTTGTTTCGCCAGATGCGAAAATTTGCTTTGTCGTGCCAGATGAGATTTATTTGCCCTCAAAAGAGCTCGTTTTGATCTCCGAAGAGATTGCTTTGCCCTCCGAAGAGGTTGTTTTGATCTCCAAAGAGATTATTTTGCCCTCTGAAGAGGTTCTTCTGATCTCCGAAGAGATTGTTTTGCCCTCCGAAGAGGTTGTTTTGATCTCCGAGGAGATTGTTTTGCCCTCTGAAGAGGTTGTTTTGATCTTCGAAGAGATTGTTTCGTCCTCCGAAGAGGTTTAATCGTTGCTAGAATGCTATAAATATCTCCATTTAAACTCTTACAAAATTTGCTGTTATTGACACAGGGTAAATGAGTCAGAATTCATCATTGTAACACTATAAATATCAAATAAAAATTTGATTCGAAAATAAAATGTCATTACATGGCCCATGGGTGCCACAGGCCTATTCGCCACTATATCCACAGAGGTAGCCCAACTAGATGTAATGATTCAATTGAGTTGGATTGAGTACTGCATTTTTAGCACATTCATTGATTAGGCTATGGTCCCATTTGTACAGTAGAGGATTCACCCATCGGAACAGGACAAATTTTGAAGTTATAACAAATTTTGAAGTTGAACTTGAAAATGTCACCTGCTACAATTGTTTACCCCATTCAATTATATAATTATGATTGTTTGGGTTTACTCAAAATATTTTTATAAAGAATTACTCTAGCCTAAACCCAACCATGGCCGAGGTTGAAGCAATAAAGCAGCTCTCGATAGAATAAACCGACTATATTAGCATTTACTGAAAAATCAAATTTGCACACTGTGCAAACCTGGTGATTGCCGTAATTCCACTGTTGTATGTATAGGAAAGGTAACGTAACTGGTTTTACTGTGTTTTTACAAACAATCGAATTTGGGCAAATATCAGGAAACATGTGGGCAAACATCAGCAAATCTGAAATTTGCATTAAGTTTGCATGCAGCAGATTTACTGACTGGGATCCAGTATATCCCTGGAAGATGAAGTTTTTAGACTTGTTCAGAGAAAGCTTTGTTTCATTATTATAATCTCATTGTTTATGGAATGTGGCAAACAAAAGAAAGGGGGATGGTTATCAAGCCAAAATTGCAAAAAAAGAGTAGGAAAAAAAAAAATCTTCCAACGACAATGCTACAGGAGAATATCTTTTATTCAATGACTGCCTTTGCCAGTCAAAGAAAAGTGCCAAATGTACTCTCATATTGGGCAACTTATCATAGTATCTCATAACCAACAACCAACTATTTTACAGAGCATAAAATCAGCTTGTCAAAAACACTTCTGAACATCAGCTGAATTACTGTCTGGTTACTATCTTAAGGATGTTGAGTTCCACTGCTACTTTAGTTATGGCTCATTGTTTTTGTTTCTAAATGTCTTGAAGTCACCTGTGCTCTGACTGTGTGCAACTTCAGGATTCTGCTCTAGATGCTGGATTGGCCAGAAAGAAAGTTTCCAGTTTTTATGTCCAACTAGAGAGAGTTAGAAAAGATGTTGATGTTAGGCTTTCCAAATGCTTTGAAGAAGCAGCATCATTCGCGAAAATGTGAGAGCTTTGCCAGATAACTGTGTTCTCGGATGTGACTTTTTGGAGCAACGTGGAGGCTTTTTGGATCTCGTAAATAAGGTTATGACAATTGGGGACGCCCAAACTCCCTTTCTGCCGAATGGGGAAGATAAAGACTTTAGTCTTCCTTGTTATCGGGTTGTTGTACTTGAAGATACATGTATTCAGCCTCATACTGAAGTTATCATTCCAGCTCGAGTGCTCGATTATCCCGGAGCGGTGGATTATAGACTTATTGAACCGGATGTTCGAGAAACGATTCCAGGAATTATTGTGGGTAAAATGTTGGTGAAGCTCAATAAGGAATCGCCTGTGGTACCGGTAAGAATGGTCAATGTGGCAGATGATGTACGCAAAGTTTTGACTGGAGTTGATTTGGCAAAGTGTGAAACCGTCTGCTCTGTGGCTGAACTTGATTCAAATGAAGATGGCGAACATGGTCCAAACAGTTCAGGCAGTATGATAGGAGAACATTTGAACCTACTTTTCCAAGAAAGTGTAGCAGAACTGGATGACGAGCAGAGGAACAAAGTTTATGAATTTCTTTGTGAAAACGCTGATTTGTTTGTAAAAGACTCCAGTGATCTCAGGAGGACGGATATTGTGACCCATTGTATTGAGACTGGAGGGGTAAGACCAATAAAACAGCCACCTAGAAGGATGCCACAAACAAAAAAGTAGTAGCTCGTCAAGCAGTAAAAGACATGCTACAGCAAAAAGAACCTTTAGCAAGCCCTTGGTCGTCACCAGTTGTCTTGGTGAAGAAAAAGGATGGCACTATGTGTTTTTGTGTGGACTATAGAAAATTGAATGACGTAACAAGAAAGAACTCTTATCCTCTTTCTAGGATTGATGAGACATTAGACGCGTTAAGTGGTTCAAAATGGTTCTCAATGTTAAATCTAAAGAGCGGGTATTGGCAAGTCATGATGAACCCTAAAGACAAGGAGAATACGGCTTTCACCATTGGAGAAGGGCTGTGGCAGTTTCGTGTAATGCCATTTGGGCTTTGCAATGCACCAGCGACGTTTGAGAGATTGATGGACGCTGGGTTGCCGTGGAGTGTTTGTCTGGTCTACTTAGACAATATAATCGTTCGTGGGAGGACATTTGCAGAGAAACTTGGCAACTTGCGTAAGGTGTTTGACTGCTTGCAAAGAGCAGGGCTGAAGCTGTCTGTCGGGAAATGCAACTTATTTCGTCGTAAAGTGAAATATCTGGGACATATCGTTAGCGAAGACGGAATCTCTACCGATCCAGAAAAGGTTAGCACTGTAAATGATTGGCCCAGTCCTGAGAGTCTTACAGAATTACGAAGTTTCTTGGGGCTATATTCTTATTACAAAAAATTCATTTGTGACTTTGCAACCATTGCGAGCCCGTTAACTCGTCTGTTAGAGAAAAATCAAGCATTCATCTGGGATTTCTTAGCGGAAGAATCGTTTCAGAAATTAAAGAGAGCGCTTGTTTGCGCACCCGTTTTGTCTTTCTTGACAGAAAACGACACCTTAATTCTTGATACAGATGCCAACAATAGTGCAATCGGAGCAGTACTGTCACAGAAGCAAGGCAGAGAGGAGAAAGTCATTGCATATTTTAGTCATTCTCTTGATCGAACTCAACGTCAATACTGCGTCACAAGAAGGGAACTGCTGGCGATTGTAAAAGCCCTGGATCATTTCCATTCGTACTTGTACGGAAGACAGTTTGTGGTGCGAGCAGACCATTCTTCATTGCGTTGGTTGATAAATTTTAAAAGTCTGGAGGGCCAGTTAGCTCGATGGCTTCACAAGATACAGCAGTATGACATGCAAATCGTACATAGACAGGGAAAACACTATTTGAATGCTGACACCATGTCGCAACGTCCATGTTTAAAGTTACACTGCAGACATTGTGATAGAGCTGAATCAAAAGAAGACGCGTTTAAAGAAGTAAATTGTTCGAGTCGAGAGGAACCTTCTCCTGGTGTTTGTGATGTGAGGCGTTCCACCTCAGAGGACATAACCAACAAAAGCTTAAATGACTTTGTAAAAAAAACCGTAAGTCAGCAGGAACTTTCCGAAATTCAAGAAAAAGATCCAGATATCGGTCCAGTTCTTCGATGGCTGAAGGTTTGGAATGGAAGACCTGGGTGGTCAGCGGTGTCAAGTCGTAGCGAAGTCACCAAAATTTATTGGGTGCAGTAGGACAGCCTAATTGTGAAACAGGACGTTCTGTATAGGAAATGGGAGTCCACAGATGGTGAAGAAGTGAGATTGCAACTAATTGTACCAAAGTGTTTGCGCGAAGAGATTCTAACACAACTGCATAATCATCCTGTGGCAGGACACTTCGGAGTGGCAAAGACATTGAAACGGGTAAAAGAAAGATTCTATTGGCCGTATTGTCAATCGGATGTCAAAATGTGGTGTGCGCGTTGTGGTCTGTGTGCATCAAAGAAAGGACCAAGTCAGGGACAAAAAGCACGTCTGGGGAAATATCTGGTTGGTAGCCCTATGGAAAGGATTGCAATTGATGTGATGGGCCCATTTGTTCTCTCTGATAAGGGGAATCGTTACCTGTTGGTGGCTATGGATTATTTCAGCAAGTGGCCTGAAGCTTATGCCATTCCTAGGCAAGACGCAGAAACGGTTGCAGAAGTTCTCGTCAACGAATTTGTTTGCAGATTTGGCTTCACTCTGACCAAGGAACAAATTTTGAGTCGGCAGTATTCCAGGAAATGTGCGCACTACTCGGTATACATAAAACTAGGACAACTCCACTTCATCCAGAGTCAGACGGGATGGTGGAAAGATACAACTGAACTTTAAAGACACAATTATCTTTGTTTGTGGAAGAGCATCAACACAATTGGGACAAATATGTACCTCTTCTTCTAATGGTGTGTAGGACAGCTGTGCACAAGGCAACTGGATTTACTTCTGCTCGTATGATGTTAGAGCATGAGGTTCGTGTACCAATTGATCTCGTTTATGGATCTCCAGAAGATGAACGCAAGAGTTCTACGCAGCATGTCCACAGTCTACAAGAAAATCTGGAAGTAGTTCACAGATTTGCCAGGGAAAACTTGGAATTAAGCTACGAGAAGATGAGGAAACAGTATAATAACGACAGTAGTGCAAACCCTTTAGAAGAAAATTATCTTGTCTGGCTGTTTAACCCTCGATGAAAGAAAGGAAGATTGTCCAAGTTGACGAGGCCCTGGGGAGGGTCCATTTACTGTTGTAAAAAGACTGAATGATCTGGTATATCGGATAAGGAAAAACATGCAGACCAAACCGAAAGTTGTGCATCGAAACAGATTATGGAAGTATGCTGGCGACCAATTGAATATTTGGGGTAATGAACAGTGCGAGACTAGTCGTTCCGACATAGGGACTCAAGAAAGTATGGATAACAAAGTTGGTGAATCTTCAATGGGAACCCTACGAGGGAGTAAACGAAAGAGGAAGCCAAGAACTATTCTGGATTTGTAACATTAGTGTCATCTCCGAGTCGGTAGTGTGATGAATGTAAATATAGAGATAATTTTTTATACTTAGTATGCATGGGTGAACCTTGGGGGCGTATGGAAATACGCTCCAAAACAGTAGAGAGATATGAAACGTGTGGTATAGAGAGTGAGAGAGAAAATTAATGATAACTGAGTTTGTTCAAAAGCTAAGCAAATTATTACAGTATGTCATTTTGGCAGCAATTTGTTTATGGTAATAAATATGTTTTGATGCATAAAATTTCAATATTTTTTGCTTGCTGTGTTTTTGTATATTAAAAGTGTGTCGTTGTCAAATTGATCTCTATACACATTTAATAAACAAATTACTTCATGGTTGGCTCATTTGTACGATTTTTATTATGAACTTGTTGTGAAGGATTGCAAACTCGCTTGTTTGCTACGCTCGCTCGTTCGTTTTGCAATCCTTCACAACTCCTGCATAAAAATGGTACATACTCGCCAACCATGAAGTAATCTATATTTATTCATGCCTGTTACAGTCCATTGTCAATAATACTTATTGGGTTGCCAGCAGCACCAAAACAGGTGATGAAAGAAAAGAAAAATAGGTACGCAATGCGTACATGTGGGTAGCCCTCTGAAACATTTGCAAATAATTGGCTGCGATTAAGCTATGGTTTGGCAAAAAAATTAAAGTTTGATTCAATGTCACACTACAGGCTGCTATAGTGGCTTGTCAATATAAACTAATGCTTATAATTTTACTTTCTAATGCCATATGTTAGCCAGTTGAATTCACGAAATCGATTTTTTTGCGCAATATATATAAATTTTTTATTGTATTAATTCAAATACAAGAGTTCAATTTATAATGCTAATGTTGTTGCATCAGGAATGATGAGATATATTGGAACAATCATCATCCATAGTATTCTACAAGGTGGTCCGGGATTTCCAGTATTTAGTCCATGTATCTATCAGTATTTATCCACAGGTAATTTTGAGCTGGCCATGAAAACTGCAAACATTGGGGAATGTTCTGTTCACATGAGGCACTTTATAGTTCAGGTAAAGGAACGTGTTAAGACAGTAATTTTATTTTACACTCTGCCAAAGATCCACAGAGCTCAGTGCCCCTGTACAGGTTACCTTCATTTGCATGCAATTAACACAACTTCATATTAAGCTAACAATATAGATGTATCACTTTAAATCACATGAATTCCTGACATGTTTTTTAAAAAATATTTTCAGATTTTAACCAAAAGTGATCTTTTCTTTGAGTTAAACATGTTAATTAGCAGACAGTAGGATGTCTAGACAATGGGATGACATATTTTTGAGTAATAGATTGTGAAAGTGACAGTAAGGACCATATCTCTTCGGAATTTTATTTTTTTTTACTGAGCACTTATTTCTTCATATTCATTTCCATAGGTTGATAATACTGATGATGTGAAAAATCTTGATGAAGATGAATGTCTAAACATTTTATCTGAATGTGGCCTCACTGAAACCTTAACCGTATGTGCAAAAGTGATTACAAACAAATTTTGTGTCTATGTTTAATATCATTACTGTAAATGGGAAAAAGCAAATGTAATTGTTGCTTTCTTTTTAACAGAATGAAAAAGAAAATAAAGATTATTCAGCTACTTATCATACATGATGTGATAGGACGGCAGAAGATAGTCCTTGACCAGATTGCAGAAGGATTTAACACCCTTGTCTTCCGAGATAAGATGAAGGAATATCCAGTAATGTTTGCTCCATTATTTGTTCCAAGCTCAGAAAGTGAGATGAGGCAGTGGTTGATGTCCTGGAGTTTCCAGAAGTGTTGAGCAAAGATGAATCAGTGTTTTGCAACCACCAAACTCAAGCGTTATTACTGTAAATTTAGAACTTGTAAAAAAGCTGACTGTATGTTTTTAATTGGTAGGTGCAATTGTGGAAATTGCAATGTGAATTTGTTAACAAATCCTTAGGAGTGTAAATGCTGTCATGAAATTGCGGATTGAGATATCTTTTACTTCTCTATGGTTTGTTTTCTTAACAGACAAAGTTGGTACATTTTCTATATAACTGGTGATGCGACTAATGTCTGGTGTGGGTCTTACCATACTAGTGTCTGAGCGTGTAATACTTGTAAAGTATGTGTTTAGTGTCTCTGCAACAGCTTGAGAATCCTTGACTCTTGGAAGTTTAGTTTTTGTGTAATATACAGTGGGAAAATTTTTAATGGAGATTTAGTATTGTAATAATAAATAATTTTTGGATCTTAAAGAAAAATGAGATACATACCACTTATTAACCGAATTTGAGGTCCGTGCTAGAAAAATATCAGATTGAGGTCTTGACAGTACGGACCGAGTGATAGCGAGGTCTGTACATAAAAGACAGAGGTCTGATATTTTTCCAGTATGGACCGAACGTATTCGGTTAATAAGGGATTTATTATATGGCATACAGTATTTAGTTTATTTATACAATGTACTGCAGCATTCTTGCTGGCTCTTTCGCCAGCCAGTCTCCAAGCAAGCACTGAAGTGGCCTCCAAAACTTTTGTTTTTTACTCGTTAAATAAGAATGATACAGTAATATAAACAAAAATCAAAGATGAATAAATATGATATTCACATGTACCAAATAATGCTCTTCTTCGTCCATTCTCCATTGATATTTTTTGTGTCAAAAATAAAAGTGCAAGCTTGTTTTTGTTCAAAAATATGAGAGTTGGACTGTTACTACGGCAACGGTCCAATGCTGGGGGCTTCCAGACCGGCAAAGAACAAATCAGCGCACTTCATTTTAGTCACGAGACCGCATGTCATATAACAAAACAGCATCAACAACAAGCAGATTTGTTATGCATGAATGGCCCTTTGTTCTAACATTCTAATTAGTCATGAATGTAAATAAGAATGCTGGCAGTGGCATTCAGCGAGTTTGTAATGCATTGTGGTATCGCAAGGGGGCAAACAGCCAAACACTGCAAAATTTACGAGGTAAAATTTTGCTCCTGGTGATCATTGTGCTGTTTATGGCTGTTCAAATGATTGACTGAAAAACAAGTGATAAAACTGCATGTTGGCATTTTTAGATTTTATTCGCCAAAAATGCATAAAGAATTTTCAAAATGGGAAAAATTACTCAATCGTAAGGACTCCAAAGTGACGTAGAGCACAAAGGTATGTTCGAACCACTTCAAAGCAGGTTATTGATCAAAAGAATTTCCAAAAGGGGAGCCAACTAGCATTGCTCCGAGATGGCAAAGGTGGAAAAGAGCTTTTGAACTGTTTGTGGTTGGAAAAAGAATTACGGAAAACACGCAAAAGCGAGCAGTATTGTTGCACTGTGCTGGCATGGAGTACAATACATTTTTTACACATCAGATACTGGGGAAGATAAGGATTATCTTTAAGCGAATGAAGTGCTGGATGCATATTTTAATCCTTCTGTTAATGTGCCATATGAAAGACATATGTTTTGGCATATGATTCAAGAAGACAATGAGATGGTGGATCAGTTTGTTACAAGGCTTAAACAGAAATCGTTAAGCTGTGATTATGGAGAATCAAGTGATGAATTTATTCAAGATCAAGTTATTGATAAGTGTCGTTCTGTTACATTTTGTAGAAAATTGCTTGAAAGAGGACAAACTTTAACACTTAAAGATCTTCAAGGGATATGGGGAGAAGTCAAAAAAGAAAATGTCAACTATATTAGTAGCAGAAAGAAAAGCTTCAAAACAAGGTAAAATCAGATCAGGATAAATGTTTCATGTATGGCAAGTCACAGAAGTGTCCTGTGAAGTCTGCCGAATGCAACAAATGTCACAAAAAGGGACATTTTGCAAAAGTTTGCAAAACCAAAATAATAAATAAAAAAGATGGTGAAAGAAGAGTTAACTACACAGATAAAGATCAAGATTCGAAAGAACAGGACAGTGAATATTTTTTTGTGGTTAACACTTTACCCCAGAGGTGGTATTGGGTTTCATTGTTGTTGAGGTTGGAGGTGTGTCATGTAATTTTGTGATTCTGGTTCCACATGTAATGTGATTGATAAGATGTGCTGGGAAGATCTGAAAAAAAAGCATATCAAATGTAAATCCCAGAAAACAACAACACAGATCTTTGCATATGGTTCCACAAAACCTCTAAAAGTAGCTGGAAAATTCATGGCAGATGTAGTGCGTCAAGGTAATTAGGTAAAAGAAGTAGAATTTATAGTTATCAATGGGACGGGTAAACTGCGAGTCTTGGTGACATTAATAGGGATGACAGAAGCTATTTGCCAAAAGAATATTTACATCTGATTGTTAGATGACCTCATTTTGAGAGCATATAAGGAGCTAAGTTTCAACATCAGATCACTCCTGATGAAGACACTAGACCAGATTGTCAAAACGTTGGGTCGTGAAAGTTAATCTTTGTGTGGTGATTACTTTCATTTATTAAAACCAAAGTAGCAATAATTACGATAGACATAAATATATATTATTTTTATTCATGATGAACATATTGTACAGTAACAAAGACTGGTTAAACCATAATATCATTTGATTTTTGTTGATGTAATAACTACTAGTACTAACATGATTTATATAATGACTACAATGAAACATGCAATTTGATTGTTTATTAGCCATGCAGGATCAGGCAATCCTGCACAAGAAAAGCACTTGCGGGATTCTCAAAATATAGTTGTTTCACTGTAGTCATTTTAGAAAACACGAAGTATTCTAAGCACTCATTTGATTTATCTTCAATAACACGATTTTATTCCACATGCTGACATTGAATTTCACTTACTTCTTGCAAACAATTCTCTGCACCATGTGTCTTAGGTAAAATAAATAATTTGTTTGGTCGACCTTTACATTGAACGTTAAACCAGGTCTTTAATCATTCTGCTACATCTGAAGAACGCCCAACACCCCTCAATTCGTACAGTTTACAATCTTAAAAATGCGGATATGCCTGGATTAAAGTCAGTTGACTCGTATCCCTTGGGATACTACGATTGTTGATAAGGACGTAGATTCAAGTATTGCCTGTTGGTATGATGTGTTTTCGACATGCATCGATAAATTCGTGCCAAACATAATTATCAAAGATGGTAATAGACCTCCGTGGATAGAGCGTGAAGTTTTGCAGCTGATCAGAAAAAAGAATAGAATTAGACGTAAAGCTAAATTAAATGATTCCCCAATTATTTGGGACCGATTCCGTAAATTGAGACATGAAGTAAAAAAATTGCTTAAATTTAAAAAGCGTAACTACTTATGTAGTCTTAGTAGTTCACTCTTGTATAATCCTTGTAGATTTTGGTCATATCACAAAGCAATTACCAAGTCTTGTAAAATCCCAGACGTCATTAGACATGGTTCAATCGAAGCTTGTAATTTGATAGAGAAGGCTAACTTGTTTAATGTATTTTTTCACTCAGTATTCTTGTCATTGGATACTCCTAATACTCTACCGGTAGCTAATCTTGGTTACAATTCCATTGAGGAAATATCTATTTTGAGAATAAGTACTGATGTGGTCGAGAGACAACTAAAATCCTTAAATGTCACCAAAGCCTCGCTAGGAATTCCCTCGAAAGTGTTGCAAGTGTGTGCGGAAGAGATTGCGCCATCATTGACTAAGCTGTTTAATATGTCTCTTGAGCTTGGATCTTTTCCCGAAAAATGGAAAGATGCTAATATTGTTCCAATCCATAAGACCAAGTCTAAAGCGATAGTTCCTAATTACAGAGGTATATCTCTTCTTGACGTCTTATCTAAACTATTGGAAAGGCAGGTGTACGATGGCGTATTTAATATTATTTTCCCCCATCTTTCTCAATGGCAACATGGTTTTCTGCCTGGTAAGTCAACTATATCGCAACTATCTCAAGTAGTCCATCACTTTGGTAAGGCTCTTGAGAAGAGGCAACAAGTTGATGTAATATATCTTGATTTTTCCAAGGCATTCGACAAAGTTTCTCATTGTAAGCTACTATTTAAATTGGAATGCCTCGGTATAAAAGGATCTCTACTGGGTTGGTTCAGGTCCTATCTAACTAATAGAAGGCAAAGAGTTGTGATTAACAATATCTCATCTGACTTTCTTCCCGTAACTTCTGGGGTTCCCCAGGGGTCAATTCTAGGACCCCTGCTTTTCTTAATCTTTATTAACGATATGCCTAATGTAATATCAAAGGATACCTCTTTACCACTCTTTGCTGATGATTTAAAGTGTTTTCGCTTAATACTTGGTCAGAAAGATGGGGATGAATTACAAGATGATTTAAATAAATTATTGACGTGGTCATACACCTGGGGAATGGAGTTTAATACTAGTAAATGTAAGGTTCTTAGAGTTGCACGTATTAAATCTGTCTTTGAGAGGGAGTATTACCTTGGAGGAATTAAGTTAGATCGAGTGGTTGTCGAAAAGGATCTTGGTGTTTTGATTAGACAGGATTTGAGCTGGAATGATCATGTTGATCTTATTACCAGTAAGGCCCAAAAGATGTTAAAACTCTTATATCGTTCTTGCAAAGATATATGTGATGTTAAAACAAAAAAATTACTATATATAACTTGGGTTAGGTCTCGCCTTGAGTATGCTTCTGTTGTGTGGTCTCCTCATACCAAGAGAAATATATCAAGTTTAGAGAAAGTGCAGAGGAGAGCCACCAGATTTATTATTGGCAGTGATTACTCTGAATATGAACGTTTAAGGAAGTTGAATTTACTTCCCTTACAATATCGAAGAGAAATAAATGACATA
This sequence comes from Dendronephthya gigantea, assembly GCF_004324835.1. NCBI lineage: Eukaryota > Metazoa > Cnidaria > Anthozoa > Malacalcyonacea > Nephtheidae > Dendronephthya > Dendronephthya gigantea. Next base: position 633,299 of record NW_021163081.1, read on the forward strand.
ATTTTCTTCTTCAAATGCTTAAAGAATATCTATGCAGTTGATATATCTCAGTATGTTTCTTTTTGTTCCTGTTGCAAGCCACTTAGAAATGTTGACTATCTAACTCTTGTGATCCCTTTTAGCAGGACAGAGACTTTTAAAAACTCATACTTTGTACGTATTTGCCGTCTTTGGAATGACTTACCCCTTGCGATAAGAGAATCTAATAACTTAGTCATCTTTCGTAATAGGTTATTTCAATTTTATAAGGATAAATTTTCTGAAACCCTCCTGTTGCAATAATAATTAATTAGTATATAAATAATGAATGTTAATAGTGACTGAGTAGGATGGAGTCGATTAGTAGTTAGGCTCCAAATATATTGTATTTAGATTATATATGCACTTTTAATATATATATATATGTATTCTATCATGTATTACTATTGTAGGCTAATAGGTTATTTATATTAGGTGGCTTATGTTAGGGAACCTCGAGTTCTGTTTGAAGCTCACCTCAAATTGCATTAGAATTATATGCAATTTGTAATATAATTTGATGTATATTTGGAAATTTGATTAAAGATAAAGATTAAAGATTAAAGAATTCCCTGATTGTGCTGTGAGGTTCCATAAATGTGAGAGCCCATGCTATCTGTATACCAGCACTGTGCAGCTGCCACTCAACCATTCTCTGTGTCACAGTCAGTTCACATTTTTTTGGAATACCCACCCAATATTCTGACTGACTGAAGGTGAAATTTTAGTATCACACTTATTTGATTTTGAAAGCTTCAGCCAGATCATTTTGCAGCTGAACCCATCAATACTGCCATGGATGGGTAAGCCAAATTCCTTGAGTTTGCCATACCCATCCATGTACCAACAATATATGCAACATGTTTAAGTTGGTGTCTATGTCTCTCTCCACAACCATCGGGATCTACCTCTCCATGTATTCTTGTGACATTGCTCCTTGGAATCATAAAACCTTCACAGCGAGCATGTGCTGCATAATTCTGTAACTGGCCATGCAGCCTGGACCATCTACCTCTTGCCGTATCCTGGCTCTTACACGATCTTAATCAAACTGTGTCGATCTTCTTCTCAAACCTAGGATCTTCAGATGATTTCAGAAATCAACATAAAAATTAAAGAATTACACTGTATTTTACCTCGTAAAAAGTAATATTTTATTCAAAAATCTTCAGTTAAAAGTTTTTCGCCACAGTGATAGCAAAAATTGTCATCTAACACTACATTTTGATGACAGCAGGTGTCCCCCCAGAGTGAGCACAGAAAAAAGAACCTTGGTATGAGGTTGGAATTAAATACACTTCAACATAAATCACATCGACATGGTCACAGTTAACACAGTCTCACTCAATCCTTATATTCACAATAGTGTATTATAAAATGCATGATAACAATTCGATTCAGTGATGATGATTCAAACTCCAATTAACAATTTTATAATTAAAGTATATACTTGTAACCTTATATTCACAATTATATATACATGTACACAAAATTGTTATTTAAAACTTTTAAAAACCTTGCCTACCTCGAATTGATCATCCTCATCACAATCAAAACCCTCACATCTTATGCAGTGCCAAACATCGATCAACAAAGTATTTTACTAGGACCATGCACAATATATTTTTGGCTCATACTGAGTACTAAATTGTGATTGGTCACACAAGTCACAGCATCACAAGTCCGCACTACAAGGAAAGTCAGTGTATATAATATACTGTGAGGAACGCACACGGCCACATTGACATTTGTTCACACAGGTCAAACATGGTCACAGACGATCGTACATGGTCACACATACACATGATCACTCATGGTCACACATAGTCACACCCCATCACACATGGTCACACACAATCACACATAGTCATACCCAATCACACATAGTCACACATGGTCACACACAGTCACACTTGATCACACATAGTAACACTTGATCACACATAGTTACACGTGGTCACACCCAGTCACATATGGTCACACACTGTCACACCAGGTCACATACGATCACAGGGTCCCACACCTAGTCACACATACATAAAAAGCTTGGAATGCATTACAATACATAATTTGTAACGAACAAGCTTGCCGGGATGATTTAAAAAAGCTGTGGTTAAATAGTCTGAAAACACAGCAAAATTTTTGTCTTTATTTGTTCACGTAAGTTAATACAAACTTGTGCTCTTAGAGAAAAATAGATTTTCCGCTTAACCAATAAATTGTCCAGAAGCACAACTGATCATTGATCATAGTGAAACATAGAAACAAGTATACTGTTTGTTGTTATAAAAGAGGGAAATTAATTATTGCCAAAGAGTCAATCGCAAAAAAAAATGTGTGAATGCACAAGTCGAATTTAGTTTAATTTTTATATTAGAATTTGTTTTAAATAATAAAAAATTCACTCATTCTGGATGATGCACATTGTGCTGCTTTAAAAATAATAAACATTACCTAAATTTAAACATCACCCCCCTTATTACAAACATATATGGAGTTCCAGGAAAAAACTTGTAGCATTAATCTGGATCTACAATTCCTGCTGACCTTTTTTTTCTTTTACTCCCAAATCATGGTAAAGATATCGTAGGTGGAGCAAAACATCAAGTGGTATATTACTCAATTTTTTGGCCTAAAATGCATAAAGCCTCAGAGCCAACACTATTGTTAATGACGTAAAGCACTGGCCAACAATATTCTTGCAATTGCAAATCTTACAAATACGGCGAATATATTACAGACAGGAAACGCTTGGAATTTCAGTATTTTAATATGTCTCGCACAATCTGAAACTAAGATGCAGATTATACGATAAATTTATAAGTAAATAATGCGAACTAAATGTTTAAATTATAGTAAAGTTGACTTACATCTGTTCCAAGCAAAGTTTCCCGTTCGTAAACATAAATAATTAATAAACCATATAAACCTTTAACATAAACCTTCGAATTTGTTTTTGTGCTTTTTTTTTAACCCACGTGGTTCCCATAAAACCTTTCGGCATGTTAATCCCTTTAATTAAACAACATGTAGTACACAGCTATTTACATCAAAACCAGACATAATGCATTTACACCTTAAGACTCATCCTATGTACCCCCCCTCTGGAATTCGACATCATTAAACTCCCCCTAGAGAACAGATTGGAAATGATTAATATAATTGAAAGTAAGATTGATTAACACTCAAAAATGCCCAACTTTTATGGCAATACCCTAAAATATTGATAAAAATATATGGAAACCACTGTGTAACATTTAATATTGACATCCCCCACCCCCGCTGGGCATGTAATCACTAATGTTCCTTCAAGAGTTAGGTAACAGTCACCACAGCTGATAGTGACGGTTCTGTCACATTCTACATGATGTTTAAATAATTTGGCAGAGCCCTTATAACTAAGTGTTAACAAATTTTAAGACAATCGTCCACAAAATATGTTGACACTTTTCAAATTATGCCCCCATTTCCCCTATTTTAATATTGTAGGACTTTTGCTAACGCTAACAAAGTGTAAATTTCCACTAAAATGATGTGGGCATGTGTAGCCATTGATTCCCAATATGTTACTTTAAGGTTGAAGAGATTATATTAGAAACAACATTGACATATGGGGAGGGGATGTTTGTCTCAAATATTATGTGGACGATTGTAGAGTTTAGAACAGCTTGAGACATATTGTTAAATAGGTGGCCCTAAATGCCATATCCAGATTCAACCTCATGCATGCATTTGTTTTAGGCAAACAGAATATCCCCTAGGCCTAAGCATCTGTGAAGGAGATGAAAAAAATGGAGCCACTGTAATTTAATCATCCAAAACCAAGTTGAGTTCTATGAAATATACCAGATTGTATAATAAAATGTCATATATGATATTAATAAAGCATTACAGGTTGTTTTTATAACTGCAAATGTTATTCACAAATATTACTCTAAAAATACCTGTACTGCACTCACATTTATAGAAAAATTTTACGGGAAAAATACACATAATCGACAATTACCACTCAAAATTAAGTTCGATATGTAACTGTTGACCACTACTAATATATGTTATTCAACCTTTTGAATTCGAGATATTTACATACAAGACGAACGATTAACTGCATCACGGTTAATGGAGTGAGACTGGTTAGGCTAGCCGGGTCACATCCCAAATATGTTGCGTCCACTGTTATTTAGATCACGTGATAACATAGCTACATCAATTCAACTAAATGTAATTAATATAAACAATAGAGCGGTGTAGAATGTTTCTAAAGATATAATTTTTCTTTAGTAATTGCATCTCATTTTATGATGTAGTTTGAAAAAATAACCTGTTTCAGCTATGCCAGGCAAGAATTGTGCCTTTTATGGCTGTGGAATCAGCAGAAAGCACAAACTTTCTCTTTTTAAAATACCTTCAATTGGAGTCTCCGATAGCGAACACACCAAGACTTTAAAGCAAAATGCTCGACAGGAATGGCTTTGTTTGCTTCTTAGAACAAGAGAAATGACTTCGGATTTAAAGAAAAGAATCAATGCAAACAGATTATACATATGCGAGAGGCATTTTAAAGAGGAATGTATCTTGAATAGTAAGTATAGTTTATCATAAATTGCTCGTTCTTGCGCGTATCGCACAGTCTTATGAATTATGCATTGGCCTAATCTGACAGTGTGTCTAGCATGAGATTAAAAACTGAATGAAACATGAATCTTTCTAGTCCTACACAGAAGGTATTGGTTACTGGTAGCGTACCAACAGAGAATTTGCCACCAAAGAGCCACACATATTCTGGCTTACAAGGACAATGTTGACGAGCCATGCTCTTCAGCCTCATTTTCTGCTGTATCGACACCAGCCAAGTATTGACAACTATTGAGAGTCTTTCATTTCTTGTTAATGAATTAGAGATGGATCCATGGCAAGTTGATAAATCTTGGGAAGGAGAACTGAGGTTCAATTTTTATGACAATGTGCACTGTGTCCCCAAGTTCTGCATTGTTGTTGATTCTGTTCTTCAGTTTTCTGTTTTTGTTTACAATTGGCCAATCCCAAAGGATCATGCTGTCTACCGGGAACGAAAGCATTCAATGAAATATAAAAACATTGTGGAACTGTTGAGTTTTTCGTCAACTTCAAGATTTGCGAAGGTTTGGAACAAGATACGCATGTAAAATCTGTGGCTGTTGACCCCACATATAGTCCACCAACATCTACAAAGTCTATCCTGCATCATTCTGTGCCAAAGTTGCTCACCCTTGATAAAGAACACTTTGAAATTTCTCTTTACCTTCGGTGTGTGTCTGTGATATTCTCTTGGAAAATACAAGTTCCACGCAGATGTGCACATCCTGTGTTAATGCTAGCAATGCTATACATAGAGCAGAGAAGAAAAGACCAAGAGCTTCATCAAGTCCAGCAAAGCCAAAAGCATTCCTAGCAGCCTGCGGTCCAGCAAAGTTGCGTGCTACTGTTATGGCAACAAAATTGCAATGCAAGCAGCTGGAAGCACGTCTTGAGCATCTTCAAGAAAGTTTGAAAAAAAATGGCATTGGTGTGAGTGATTCCTTGGAGAAGGACCTTCTCACAATTATAAGAGGACACAACCTTGATACAACACCTCACATAAAATTTTTCTGGGGAGAGCAGATGAAATTATTGCAAGGCAAGAAAATGGGTAGAAGGTACCATCCTCAAGTAATTCGATTTGTATTGTCAATCCATGGTAAATCAGCATCCGCTTACAGGGAGTTGAGAGACAGTGGTGCTCTTGTTATTCCAAGTGAGAGAGTATTGAAGGATTACAATAATTATTTTAAACCTAAAGCAGGTAATCATTTCGTAATTATTTTTTTATTTTGTGGAGGAATGTGCAAATTATAAATGTTATGCAAGTTATTTCTGACCAAGATTTTTTTGGTATCATTTACAGTATATAATTGATTATTTCTTTCGGTGTTCTTTATAGTACTACTCAAAATATTCTAATTATGTTTAGTTATGAGAACTATAGCTCAGATATAAATTTGGAACTAAAATAAAGCATATTTGAACATATGTTAAGTGGTTTTGATTGAGAAATGGATTTCTATTTGACAACTAGTTCCAGTACTTCCCTGCATTTCTAGATCATCTCGTCTGAATTGAAAATATTGTTGAATGTGTGCATGGGTAATGTATAGCATGCTCTAATGTTAAGCCTATTGATTCCCCCTCAATAGGAATCCATCAAGAAAATGTGGCAACCCTGAAAAAAAAGGCCTCCTTGTTTCCTCAAATGCAAAGATATGAGGTGGTTGCAATGGAGGAAATGAAGATCCAGTCAAACCTTGTGTTTGATAAAGTGTCTGGAGAACTCATTGGATTCATTGACCTTGGAGACCCAATGACGACCTTTGCCAATATAGGAGAGGAGGATCCAGTTGCAACACATGCATTAGCATTTCTTGTGAGGGGATTATGCACTGACCTCAAACATGTCATTGCATATTTCTTCACAGGAAATGTTACCTCGTTCCTGAAGACTGCATGGAACTGCCTTTATAACTCTGGATCAGGCTCATCCAGTCGTTATATGTGGAACAATGGTCATTACTTGCTATTTCGACATATAGCAGATTTGTTTTACAGTGACTAAAAGTTTGGTCTGCAAGTGGTTCCCAAGTTAACCAAGGAGCATGTTGTTCTTACTCCATATAGTAAGATGAAGGTCAAGCTGACAACCCAAGTTCTCAGTAAGTCAGAGGCAATAGCATTAAAGTCCCTATATCACTTGTGGGATCTTTACGGATTTGAATAGAGCTTGAAAAATTAGTTTATAAGTTCTAAAACCCTTTTTGATGTAGTTAAATAGTTTCGGAAATATTTACATCTAAACATAACGATTTCCTAAATTTCCGTCGTGCTCGGGGGCCTGGGACTCAGGAACTGAGTTCTTGTCAAACATAATATAATCAATTGTAATTTTACTTCGATCTTCCAATAATGTAAAATGTTTTGAGAAAAACTCGCCCAGTTGCTACAGCCATACACAGCGTACCGTTTCCGCATTTTTCTATTGAAAAGCGCAAACTATATCGCCAGTGAAACTCTTCATGTTTACATTATAAAAGACGGCGTGTTTGCAAATCATTCCTGAGTCCCAGTCCCCCTAACCGACGTAATTTCGAAACTATTTAATTATATCAAAAAAGGTTGTAGAACTTATAAACTAATTTTTCAAGCTCTATTCAAATCCGTAAAGATCCCACAAGTGATATAGGAGAAAGTGAAAAACCAGATGTCCTTGGAAGATGAACAATTTTTTTGACTGTACAAATGTCAGGTCAAAGACAGAACATGTACGAAAGAGAAATGATTTCATCAAGCCTTACACTACTGTAGATGATCAAAGATTATCATGGGTTAAAGATGTCTTCATAAAGTACTTGGAAGATTGGCAGCTAAGTACTTTGACCCGTGAAGGTGAATATACAGCTGAACAACGTGGAAGGATGTTTCTCTCTGCTAAACATTTGAAGGATTCAAGATCTCTGCATATTCACATGTTAAAGCAATCCAATTCCTTCTTCAGAAAGGTTTTCAATATGTGCTCACAGAACGGTTCATGGAAGATGTTGTTGAAGATTACTTTGGACACCAAAGGAAACAAGGTCGAAGGTCAGATAACCCAACTGCACAGCAGTTTGGTTACAATGATCTAACAATTGCATCTCAAAGAGACATTGCTCCTGTCATCAGAATGAATGTTCCTAGGTCGATATGAGAAGAAGAAGTGGTATAAAGTAAGTCACCAGCCAGTGAAACAGCGACGAAAGGAAGAGAAATAATTTACATATTTCTGTTTACCATAACACCTATTGCATGATGTGTTTTCTAAAAGAAGGCAAATCTTTCAAAAGTAAACTTGAAAATTATTACAGTAAAACACATATTCAAAAGGTGCTACTGGTATTATACATTTATTGTTTGAATCTTAGCTAGTAAGATAATTAAGGCTTTTTTCTTGTTTTTCTTCTTTTCTGTATATTGTACTATACACAATTGTGGTTGAGTGATTATTACTCAAAGTTTATGACATATGTGAAGAAAGTTATACGAAATTATACGAAACTCCAGCTCGTCTTGTGTAGTTTAGATACAACATATCCAGCAACGTAAGAAAGAGGACTACGCTCTGCAGGATCTAACTCTAGCTTACAAGGTTTGCCACTCGATAGTCTTTACAATTCAAATATTAACATGACCGAAGAATCAAACCGTAGAAAGATTCAGTCAGCTTATCCTGGTTTTTCTTGCGACAAAACTTGTCATACAGAGGCTTTAAGGCATTGAACAGGGCTTCACCGGCAGAAATATTGCATAGACTATTGTTAATATTCGTTCCATATAAGTTTTCTTCAATGAGGTTTGTCTTAATGGATTCAACCATTGAAACTACAGTGCCCTCACAAAGTGGGACTTGCGTTGATTCAGAGACAAGACTAGCGTCAGAGTCTTTTGAATTTGTATGTCTTGTGAGGCCACCTTTCGATTTACACACCTTGTCGCATTTAGAGCAAGGAAAAGATTTTTTCCCTTCAATTTCCTTAAGGGCTTTGCCGAATCCGGCATCCATTTGATCCTCTTTGCCAACTGTTTCAGCTATTGCAACAGACACATCAAAATCATACATCTTTATCACTGTTTCACGGCGAAGTGTACTGTCTCTAACGTTGCTCCTCGCGCCTTCGTTTTCGCTATCAAGTTCGCTTTCCACTTCAAACAATCCTTCTCTTTCATAAGCATATTCTTGATCACTTTCTATAGTTTCCATTTCAGTCTCAATCATAGGCTTGTTTAATAGCTTGCTGGCAACAAAGCCCCAACTTGTCTAAAATTCTATACATTCTCATAGTATCGAATTTCATTGTTATGAAAACAATGTAGCCATGTCATCACATGACTTTTTTCCCTCTGATCCCTGACATTTTTGCTGCCCCCTTTGAAGTTTGCTGGTTTGAACCAGTTTATTTTAATCTTGTGATTAAAACCCTCAAAGATTTGAATGGGGCGCCAATGCATGTTTGAAAGTTCGCCCAAGTCGCTATGTTGAAAAGGAAAGTGACCCCTCTGGGGTATTCTCATCGGATTAGCTTAGCAGAGAATGAGATGTTGCATGCAGAAGTGGATAAAACTGTGGATTATGGCGTGTGACTTCTATCTTGCATAGGTACACATTTTTACTTATGCAGTGAAATCTCAATTTTTTATTGCAAAAATGCCAATTTTTCTCCCTTTTTTAACAAGAATGACAGTATCTTTCAGATTGTAAATTATGCGTAATGGACTGACTTTCTGTACTCATGCACATTTTGGGACCGACCTTTTTAGACTTCACAAAGCTGGGGTGGTGTCACACTTCCTAATGTGTGCCCCTGGGGTTATTGTTCCTTTGCTTTCCTCAACTAAATGTATAGAAAATCAAGAGCAATATTAGAAAAAAAAGGCCAAAGAGGTTATATAAAAAGTGACTATATGCGTGCAAATCTGTAATCCCTCTAATCCCTCACAATTTTCTAAACTTCTCTTTAAATTTTAAATGTTTTAAGTAGAAAACTGAAAGACTTTCAAGGTGATACACATTTCTATAGTTAAAGTCTTGTCTGCAGCGTTAAGGATAAATATAATTTCCTGTCACTCTTAATAGTGTTAGAAAACATTATGCAACATTGCAAATTTCATATTTCAAACATACTGTACCTTATTCTATGTAAATGGACAATTGACCAATGACATCCATAGAAGATGCTTCAAGTATGACAGTTTGCAGGTCGCCAGATGATATATATGAATAAATAATAGGAGCCAAATAGGACAATCTTGGACCACCTTGTATTAGACTGTGCACAATTTCAAAAATTCCTGTCAAAACATGTGTATTGCTGAAAACTGGAACTATTCACAACACTCAAAAGAAAGCACGAAAGTGTGAAGGCCGGAATTTTAGGTACAATGTATTCTAATGAGTTGTATAATCCCACTGGGATATTAATCCCTATAAAATATGGGCATTCTTGCTGCATTTACGCCAAAGTTGATCAAGCGCCAAGTAAGAGAGCAGTAATTTCTCGTCGTCTCCACGAAGTCCAAGCGAATCAACTTCAACCGCTCATATATGGCCGAAGACGTGCCTCAAGTACCAGTGGCAGTGCCAAATGTACCAGTGAATAATCCTCAATTGGCTGTTAACCCTGTTCCACCACCAGAAGATTAAACATTTCGTCTTATATTAACATTGTCTTCGCTACGCCTATGGATTTTAATGATCATCTAATACGGTACTTGTATATTTGATGGACAATGTTGAGCTCTATGATATCAGCTGACATGCTGATTTTGTGTTAGAATGAAATGATTTCTTTGGCAAAGGTTCATTAAATGATCATCTAACACGGTATTTTGTGTATTTGATGGCCAATGTTGAGTTCTATAATATCAGTTGAGATACTGATTTTGTGTTAGAGTGAAATGATTTCTTTGGCACAGGTTCATCGAATGATCATTTAACACAGTATTTTGTATATTTGATGGCCAATGTTTTGCTCTATAATATCAGTTGACATGCTGATTTTGTGTTAGAGTGAAGTGATTTCTTTGGCAAGGGTTCATTGAATGATCATCTAACACGGTATTTTGTATATTTGATGGCCAATGGTGAGTCCTATAATATCAGTTGACATGCTGATTTTGTGTTAGAATGAAATGATTTCTTTGGCAAGTGTTCATTGAGTGATCATCTAACACGGTATTTTGTATATTTGATGGCAAAATGTTGAGCCCTATAATATCAGTTGACATACTGATTTTGTGTCAGAATAAAATGGTTTTCTTTGGCAAGGGTTCATTGAATGGTCATTTAACACGGTATGTTGGTGTTATAGCAATAAATAATTTTAAGAATGCTAATAATCATATTCATTTGCATCAAACATGATGGGGTGATTGCCAACCTTGTACATTATATTGATATTGCATTAATTCAGAACAATTCTAAATGTTTACATGATGTTTTGTATTAAAGCGATGTTCTTGTTGTTGTGTAGTCCCTCGCTAAAAAATATGAGGACCTGAAAGCAAAAGTTGACTCTCTGACGGTTTCATCTTTGGATGAGTTACTCACAAAAATTAGAAACCTGACATCGCGACCACTATCTGAATTCTCCCGTTTTGATGCTATGGACATACTTGAAGCTATCAAGAATACTGCCCAGGATACTAAGCATGAGCAGGCTAACTATTATCGATTAACACATGACACGCTCTGACCTAAGCTTAGCACCAGTACGGATGCACAGTTTCGTGCATATTTGGTTTCGCTGTTGGGTGATAAAGACCAAGAAAAAATCCTTGACAGGATGGCAAAGGTTGACAAGAACGACAAACGTCATCAAGTAGCGAGACCAGCAAGTCTCCAGTCTCAACCCGGAATCAACCGTATCGTGCTATTCGTTGTTTCCACTGTCATCGATTTGGGCATATAAAGGCTACCTGTTTTAGATAGAAACAGCAGAACCAAACTTCCGCATTGCCTAAGAAAGATACATAGATCGTTCAAAAATCTCTAATAATGGATATTTATCATAAAAAATTTATACGCAAGTTATAAATTTGCGGTTAATGGAGTAATATGTTCTAGAAGGTCCTATTTCACCCTACATATGGACCATCTCTGGCCTAGCTGTCATAGTTATCGCATGCACTAATTTTAGCCCGGGCAAGGTCAAGGCCTTAATAGAACAAGGCAGTCTTTACCAGGCATGTTAATAGTTATAAAGTCCAAAATCTGAACGAACTCTGGCATCTTAGCAATCTCCCCTGACGGTCTTTCCCTTCACGTGGACTTGAACAATGGCCCCCTTTTTTCTGCAAGGATTTTGCCTGCTCCCCATGCATGCATTGGTCATTCGCAAGACCTCAGCCAATGCATCCACAACGCCGGTCAAATATTTAAAGGTCTCTACTGAAAGGCAGTGATACATATATCTGCGTTTCAAAAGTAACTATAACCAAAAACTACAAAAATAAACCCCTCCCACCTCCCCACAGCAAAGCACTGGCCGCTGTGGCATCCGCATGTAAATATACTGATCTCTAGATAGTCTATCGATATTCTTCTTGTAACTTGTAATGAATTGCAGTGATTAAACAATGGCAGGAAGTGCTGTCCTTCTGGACAACACCTCACCATGTGAAGTGCATTTGTACAGGTCATTTTGGTCGAAAACGCGACCTGATGACCTGACCTAGAGACTCGATTGGTCAGTCAGACAATATTTGAGTCGAGCTGACTGACCTGAACAGGGGTCCGCCTGTTCCCCTGTTATCTAGAGGTCCGCCTGTTCCTCTAGAAAAACCTATAGTTTTTGCATACTCTGTCGGGTTTTGAGTGCCCTTACTGTCTCAGTATAACTAATGGCGGTCCCTAGATCATCAGGTCTCAACTCACTGAACAACATGCACAGAGCTGGCTCACACCCTCTGCAACTTAGAGGTCCTCCTGTTCCTCTAGGAAAAACTTAGGTTAATTAGAGCCTCTAGACCTTTTTTCGAGCGCTTCCTGCCCAAATTATATGCCACAAAAATGTCTCATTATGTTATTCCTTTGCTAAGTTTCCAGACGTTCAAAATCCTTATAAAGAATCTCAACATATAAACTACATTAACTTATGATTTAAATATTAGTCTGACGATAATCGGACTCTGTGTGCTATGTTTATACAAACATTGAGAATTGTTAAAAAAAAATAATAATAATTAGAGACATATAAAGTTGGTCATATGTTCTTTGATATGAAAGTAGCATGGGGTGTAACAGCTGCAAAAACAGGGTCACTTTAACCAGCCCTCCTAGTTACTAGGTCACAGCTGTTGCCCCTCTGTGCTGCCATGTGGTTTCTCAAGTTTTCTCTAATCTCCTATTATTTCTGTTAGGCTCCACTTACCTTAGCATTGGATTGGGAACTTGCTCCATTCTTTGATCTGAGTATCGCAAATGGGTTACCTATATGGGAAACCCTGTGTGTGGTACAGAGGGGGCAACGGTTGTGCCCGATAACAGGTTAAATCGGATTATTCAGGGTGATAGCCTTGGTAACATTCAGGAACTACTATTTCGGGACCCCAACCATTTTCGTGAAGGAGAATTACATAATCATGTTACTGCATGGGAGCAGTTATTGGATGATGCGCCGAAACCTCAACAATTTCAAGTTTTGCGCTGGATACACGAGAATGTAGACATCTCTTAATATTTTCGACCTTTTTGGGGAAACTTAAAAGGCAGCTTTTATGACTCTGCACGCCTGCCATCCGTTCAATTTTGTAATAACCTTTCATGTCGGGAATTTGTCGATTTTATCTCTCGCACCTTGATTGATCGCGTGCATACTGGAGCTATCTCTCTTCTTGGTCGGGTGGGGGAAGTCCCTCCACCATTCCTTGTGTTACCTCTTACTGTTGAACCACAGAAACCAAGATTATGTCACGATGCCCGCTTCCTTAACTTATGGATGACAGATTCCCCCTTTACATTGGATAGTCTTGTACATCTCACACGCTACGTTGCAAAAAATACTTACCAAACGGTCTTAGACGATAAGTCCGGTTATGACCACTTATTACTCTCAGAGGAAAGCCAAACCTATTTTGGTATCCAATGGGGAGGATGGTATTTCCTCTACAATACTCTGCCCTTTGGGTGGAAAATTTCGCCGTTTGTATATCATTTCACAGGCCTCCTGGCCTCAAATTTCTTTCGCTCCCTCAGTATACCATGCTCCCTTTATATTGATGATCGCCATAATGGACAACTCCAGGTTGATTTAAGTAAGGGAGCCTATTCCCAGTTGCAAACCTTAGATGAATGCGGTCGGGCGGCTTCTAATTCTGGTATCTTCCTTGTCGCATACTACTTGGTCCAACTTGGGTATTTCCTCGGGTCAGGTTGTCCCATACTAAAACTACATCTGTAATTTCAGGGGTCAAGATTTCAGGGTTGATTATGGCAATTTGTCTGTGTTATGTGCAACATTTCCAAGTGTACCAGTTGTTGACATGACTGCTACAGCGAGTAAAAGTGATAGAGAATCTATTAAAAAATCATTGGGCCTTAAAGAATGTACCGAGGTCATTGGTAATCCTGACCGGAGAAACATTACCTACAAAAAACATTTTAGAGGTCAACCAGATGTGGACTCAATAATAAACATTCTTACTCCAATTGCACAGGACTTATTGAAGGCACAGAAAAACTATTCTTTGACAATTATATACATCCCATTGAAGTGGTGTGGGTTTGCTTACAAATTATTTCAGTCTGTTTTGGGGAGCAGTCAGTATTTTCCAAAAGGATCAACACCAGTGCCCAAGAACAGGCTGTTTGCCCAATTTCATTCACCACAAACACAAGAAATGAAAGATGAAGTTCTGAAGCAATTGTGTTCTGCAGAAAGTACTGTAAGGGTGGTATTTGCCACAGTCGCTCTTGGGATGGGAGTGGATATTAAAGGCATACGAAGTGTTGTGCATCTCACCCCACCGCGTACTATCCAGCATATTTTCAGGAAACTGGCAGGGCTGGAAGAGATGGGCAACCTGCAACTGCAGTGCTTCACTATAACATATATGATATTGCAAGAAATAAGCAAGGGATGCAAGATACAATTAGGACATTGTGCCAAAGCAAGTGCGATTGCCTCAGAAATATCTTGCTCACTTCACTGGACACTGAACCATATTGTACAACACCTGTTTATCCTAAACACCTTTGCTGTAGTGTTTCTGAGTTGAAATGTGATTGCTCAAGTTGTATTAAGCTGATTTAGAAAGAAATTATGTTATGCACTAGTAAATATATGGACAAGTTTAATTGATAACGTCAATTGTTAAAGTTAGAGGGAATATACTTTCCATATAAATTTATAATATTTTGGGGGGAAAATCTTTACTGCACAAATTATAAATAAACATGCCAATTTGATAAATACTATATAATGCAGTAATGTTACTTGTTTATTTCCCCCCTTTGTCACACTGGAAAATTTTTAATCCCTTATTATATATACAACAATTTACATGACTTCCCAACAGTTCAATGCCAAGAAAAGTAAAAGATGTTAAAATATGTATAAAAACTAAATTAACTTTTAAACATTATTTACAAATATGTATAATTAATGTTTCACCATACATTTATATTATATTGCTTCCACTTGCAGCAAATCTGATTTTAACGCTAGGAATATGCTAGATTGCTAAGAATATATGCATATTAGAATACATGTGGACTTTCTGTTATAATTTTATCTTTACCACCAAGTCTCAATTTAAATCAATAAATTCTCTTGAGAGTGAGATTTGGTGGGAAAGACAATAACTTGTACAAAGACAATTATTATTACTTGTTGATGAATTGAACATTAATAATTTGGAAAGTAATTTTGTTAACTAATTGATGTTCAAGGTTGTTCAACATAAACAAGCAAAACCATTCAGAAATAGTATGGAAAGATAGTAGAGAAAACAGGCACAAGGTTACAAAAGTGTGGAACATTGTGCCTTAAGACTATGCGCAGTGGCAATTTAGTGTTTTAAATATCATCTGTAATGTCATCAATTAATAGCGAGTGTATTAGTTCACTGAAATCCTCACTTTGTTTATCATCCTCTGCATGAACAGTAGGTGCATCTTCAACTGTTGGAAAATGCAATGCAAAATTCCTTTGATGTCGCTTAAACCATTCACAAAACAATTCCTCATTTAAATCCTCCAATGGGTCTGGCGAAATCCCCACAAATGAAGTGTGAGATCGACCACCAACAAAAGAGAGGGGCTTCAATTTGCGCAAATCCGAGAAGATTTTATTCTCATCTCTTGAAGATGACCGATGGGAATGGGCTGAAGACTTGCGTCTAATGGATGCCTGTTCATCAAACACATCAACAATCTTACGTACCCCTCCAACAGCTTTACTTATCCTTCCAATTGCTTTCTCGGTCTTGTTGGCCCCCATCATCCGAATAAACCCTTTGAGATCTGCATTCCAGTTTTCCTGCAATAAATCTATCTCTATGTTTTTGTCTCTACCTCCATTCCAGTTAGCCAAAGCTGCCCACTTACACTGATGTGCTTCTTGAGGTGATAGCAAGACTTCATTCTGGATGATAAATATAAGCATCTCAATGGCATAAACATTATATCCAGAAACAGATAAGAAATAGAACAACATATGTTTCTGGATTGTGGCCAAATGCTCACCATTTCCTGAAGCTACAGCATCATAGCAGTATCTCGGAAGTATCTCAATGTGCCATGTTCTCTGCTTGAGTTTTTGTACAGCCGTTTAATTAACCAACAATATGGCTATACTCAAAGGAAAAATTGAAGCTCACCTTTAAAAAACTCCTCTTTGTATGCCATCCAACAATTCTATATGGATATAAATGGTCAAGTCGCTGCTTCGCTGTGTGACAACCAGAACGAAGGTCACATGCTCCAGCAAACCTCACTCTTGTTAACTCGTCACCAAAACAAGGAACTTTTACCCCTTTAAGTGGATCACAGTTTTGAGTAGAAGGTGGGATGTGGGATCTCGGTTGATCTGGTCGTGTTGGAACTTCTACCAAGGGATAGGAAGCAGATGCGTGGTCTAGCTGATCTTGACACTTACCACTTGCCTTGTATATCTCGTGTGTCTACTCTTCCAGCTGGTCAAGAACCTCAACACAATCACTATACTTTTTCTCATCTTTCATTAGTACAGGCATAGTAATAATTTCTGACTTACAAGATGCTGTATCAGAATGTTCATGAGTGAGTAGAAGTTCCTCAGATATGTATGATTTAATTCTGCTGAATTCTGGAAACATCTTGATTAAGATTCTTGCTACCAATATCTTGTAACGAAAGTGAATCTCCTTGAGCTCTTCATCCTTGATGTCAACTATTTCTCAAAAGTTGCAAGTTTTTATATCTTTCTGAGAGCCATCATCAGGTAGGTGGTCACTTGAAACTCGGGTGAACACCATGCTGGTAGCAACAGCATGGACACTCTTATTTTGATAAGTTTCCCGCATATCATGCACTTTCTCCTCCCAATCTATGTTGTCGACAACAAAGACAAACTTCTTTCCAGCCTTCATTAACTCAACAGCATGATCCAAAAAGTGTTTGCCAATGTCATCAAGGACAACATACTTTTTAGAAGAGCTGAGACATAAGCCATACTTGTTTAGCCATACAAAATAAGCCATACAAAACCCTTCCCACTTCAGTAATGTGAAGAGTTCATTTTATTTTGATGAGTTCAATTATTTCAAATATTACCCCTTATTTGCTTCAATACTTTGTTGGGATTATGTATTTTTCTGTACCCTCTAATGCAATACAGAACAATTTACAGAAAAATGCACAGGAAGCTTTGTACTTTTACCGCAAATGAGATACAGGGAACAAACAAGTAAAATGTGTTAAATTCCACTTAAGTGTATATATCATCTTTCATAAAACTGGATTTGCAAATTGCAATTAACATTATTATCATATTTAGGTGGGTCTGGATCAGCCCTTGAACAAGTAATGTGGTATACTGTAGCATGTGAAATAATTTGGCACTAACATAATGTATTGAGGTGCCATTGCCTCTGTACTTCATACTTATTGTCTATCACAAAAGCATGCTATAAGAACCTACATTAGTTGATGCCTTTCCATCAGTCAGAATGATGGTGTTAATTCTCTGAATTCTGCTCAGCTCATGACATCTCATAAACATAATGATGCTATAAATCCGGCAAATGGGGGATAACGTTTTGCCAAGGTTCTCCATGGAACAATCAAGCAAGCTTGATAAGATATCTGCAACTGTGGGGCATCTAGTGGAAAGTTTGTTTATAATTTCACCCATCCATGTTTCCTTGGACAAACCTCCATAGGACCTATCCCTCAGCACAGATGGTTCATCTCTTCTGGCAATATTTACCAATTAATCCATCTGATGCTCGATATATGCCACGGAAATTAGGCTATGTTTAGTGTGACCGGGTCACATGGGTCACATGGTCACAAATAAAGCTAACGTATAAATATGAAATAAATTATAACGTATAAATGATAGTCGCTAGTAATAGTCCGGTTAAGCAATATGCGCTAAGGTAAACATAAGTCGTAAGCTAAAATGAAACAGTTGCTTGCCATATCGTGCTTAATGCCAGTTACCTGATGTCAGTAAGCGTGTCTTGTGCAATAATTATGTGTACTTGTACGCCGGAGGGCGAAGTACATACTTCCCTTAGTTCCATATTAGACGCGCTGTGGCCGCGTACATATATGTACATCTGGGAAAACGAAGAATTACACGGGCATACGTTCAATTTAAGAACAGCCTTACTGTAACAACCCGTAGCCTCTTCCTTAATATTCTTATATTCTTGCATTTTCTTACATTCTTTTGTGACACATAATATCAATAATACGTCACTGCTATGATCACGGTCCATGTAAACATGATGCCTAGCCACTTGGAAACTATTTCACATCCATACCACTATGTCAAAGCGGCCTTCCAAACGTGCAGCGTTTTCAGTGGAAAGTTTACGAGAAGAGGTTGAGCAGGAAGTAAAGCAAGACGCAGTTGATAAAAAAATATTATGTGATATTACAGCTGTCGATCTTAATTTTGTAGACTATATGTCGGTACAAATTATTTTATGTGCTATAATAGTAAAATTCGGTCTAAACACCGTTTGTGCTTTTGCAAATATTGTGCAATCGTTATGTGTACTTCCAATGAAAGTGCGTCAGGAAGTTTTACAGTTGTTGCATCCACAGTTGTCAGCAGGTGAAGCCGAAACATTGTTTAAATGCGTGAAAAAGGTGAAACTGCGGAACATAATAAATACTTCGAAAACGGACCAAGTTTATGTGTTTGCACCACCCTACGAACACTGTCTTGCTTGTAATTTGCCCTTAGTTAAGCACAATGCCCCAGTATATGTCCAGTACCATCATCATTACGGTACGAGTAAAGGAATCAAAGTATCTTTAAAGTGTAGTCGGTGCAAACATTTTTATGGTTATTCGAAGTATGGCAACCCAGAATCTGGCTGGAAATTATATCCTGAAGAAAGGTCGTCCGTAGAAGCATCTGATGTATGTTTTGTTGAGAGGTCCCTACTAAAATGGCAGATATCATTAGCGTAAGTACTAAGTATATGATTTGAAATCACAACTGTTAATATATATTACTATTTATATTATAAACGTTATTGCTTTGTTTCTATTGAAACTAGAAATCATAGTTGGGTGAGCTTTTCTGGATTTTCTACTGCCTTTAATGAAGTATTTTTTGATCATCGTGGTTCGACAGACGAAGGTATACTAGCTATAGTATATATTTATACTATATATATACATACGATAGGTAAAAACCCGCTATCGTACGTTTGTGACTTGTGACTACCTTTACGCATATGACGTCTATAGAACGAACTATCTTCCTTCTTATCGTGGTCTTCAAACGATATTAACAAAACACACAACCCGTACAGGGTAAAAGTAAATTTTCTTGCAACAATTAATCGTCCCTTTTAATCGAGCATTCTAGAATATATATTATACTGATATACCATTTAATTAATAACTGTCAAACGATGGCAGGTGTGCGTCTGACAGGTGACGTAACATAACAACACTTGAGTTGCTATCAATTTAGATAAAAATTTAGGAATCTAAGTTATTTTCTACACAATTTATATATAAATATATATATTTATTTATTTATATATATATATAGGGTTTAGCGAGAAACAATGTGCTGCAGCTTTTTGGAATGGTGAACTTGAAGATGAGCTGAGAGAGATTGGCAAGCTTGATTTTTTTGGACTGATGAAGAAAGATGAGGATCGCGAGAAAATTATGGAAGAAGTAGACAAGTATAGAGCCAAATCTGTATATAGACATTCACCAGAAGATTGTTCTGATGAATGCAAGGCTAGAGGTATAAAGGCGTGATATAATATAAACTATATATAAACGAAAACGTTAAAACTCAAAAATAGCGTTACCTTGGCATTTCACCTTGCAAACAAATATTTTTGCAGGCTGTGGAAGATTATGGGTGGTGGATGGACAATGGAAACTTATGTTCGCACATTGCATGATGCAAAGGAAGGTAAAGTATATAGGTGTACAACATTTCGTATGCACATGTGCATGCATGTTGTCTAATCGTTACTATATTTTTTTCAATAGAGCTTTGTCCGGGGACTTCCACTTGTAAATTACCCAAATGTATGTACGAATTCACCGAAACATGGCAAGGCATTTTGTAAGGAACATCTTGCATACTTGCATGAGAAACACCCAACTGTTCCCACTGGCATTCGTGAATTTTTAAGCTATTGTGGTGTTCATAATGCTCATCTTGATGCAGGTATACGTAAGTTTTGGGATGACCAATGGCGTCACAATTCGAAAACGAACTAAACTTATTATGCATGTGGATGGCTGCACCTTACTATATAGGCAATATAACATATTTTCACGTAACATACCTAGTTTTACGTCGTAAATATTTGGGGGGGGAGGTTTATTCAAGGTATCATGATGATTAAGACTGCAGAACATGTGAAACAAATTTTGTTGTATTTATAAACAGGCGAGAAGAAAAATGAATTCAGTACAGAGGAGTTACCGAATAGTGATGTTGAGAGAGTAAATAATGTACTTTCTTCGCTTTGCGACAATGATGCATCTCCTCGTGGGTCAAGTGTAGTCGAGACTCAAGGTAAAATCTAAAAATTTTCGAATTTAATATACACGTAGTTATGCAGGTGAATTATTTACATATCCAACCAGTTTGACGAAGCAAGATGACATGAACGATAAAACGATTTATTTAGGAAATGCAGAATTCATCGAAAAACAGCAAGATGCGATAAATAGTGTTTTAAGTGACTGTACAGAACCTCAGCCAACTAGTTGTAATAAAGATACGGGTGTGAAACAACGGATGCAAAAGTGGTCCAGGGGACACCTTTTTGTTGTCCGAGGAGGAGGAATTATTGACAAATGGAGTCCACTATTTAAGTCAATATATATTTTCTAAGCAATGTATAATTTAGGTTTTTGCATAACATGCATGTTTTAAAAGTTCATTTAGTGTTACTTTCTTTCTCTAGATCTGAAAGTCCATCTCAAGTATTTATTATTATTTTATCATGGCTTTTCGTGATCCTGAAGGGTTTAAATCCCACAAATTGGTCAAATATTTTTTTGTCGTATGATAATATGTGCCACTTGGATGGTATGAGAGCATCAAGAAATCCACTCCCACTTCCTTCTCCCTGGGACAAGGCATGGACATCGGTAACCAAAATCATAGATAGTCTGCATATTAAAAACCACAAAGATGTTTCGTGCAAAGAGAAATATGATCCCAATATTTTGAAAGAGCTTCTTCCTGAAGGAAATACCATGGCTGCTGAACAAACATTTGTTTGGTTGTCGCGATTTAAGAAAATCCTGTGTGCAATGCCAAAAGTTCACCACCTATTTTATCTTCACCGCATGGTAAAGCATAGAAATCGCTACACAATTGCTTGTTACAAAACTGGCAAAAAGCCCTTACTACCAAAGGCCCGTAAGAAGTAACACTGAATTAATGTGCAACATATATTTGCAATTTGGAATATTATTTAGAACTTATAAGACAAGTGCGTATTTTATACACATAATATGACAACATGCACGCATGCCCTAAATAATAACAATCATAAAGTAATGCACATTTGTAGCTATGCACTTACAGTATCGAAAGCGATATATTTCAAATTATATTCATAAATACAATTAAATTAATGCTTAATTAGGGAATGCTTTATACAGGTATGTCATTGCAGACATCACATTGCTTTGCTGCACGATGGACAATACCTGCAACAAGAATTATTATAGTATTATTTGATTAATTTTAATACAGCGTTATGATATTTTTGTATTTCAATTTTATCATAATATAAACGCCTGCATACTCACCAAGGGTTTTCTTTTGGTACGCGTTTAATCTTCAAACAGGATAGATGGTAGTACCTGTTTCCTGGGCACTGTAAACACGCAAATAATCATTTTAAATTTCAACAAACCACTTTTCAACCCCATTTTCACCACCCACAGTTTTAGTTAATACGGACTAATTAAATTTGACTATCTATTAGGCAATCCGGCGAAATATCATTCGAAACGTCCAAAAAATCACGGGGCTTTAATGGGTGTCGTATTGCTTTAACGTAAAATTCAGTTATACGATCTATACCTTATTCTCTTTCTTCCTTCTTCGGTTTTCACATATAATCATTTTATTCTCTTCAAGCTTTGATTTAGCCTAAATTGTATCACACATGTAGCAATCGTATTTAGTTTCGACAATACCGACAACTGAGGTCGTTCATGAAACACAGCTACGTATTCAATGATGCATGCGAGGTTACAGTTTTTAATTATAGGCACGAACTGATTCAACTCAATGACTTGCCTCTTTGCAGACGCAATATTTGTATCCTTTGTTCTCGTCTGGGATTTAATAAAAATATAATTAGACTATGTATATCGCACGAATCAAGAAATATTTTTCATACTTTGCACTCAAATAGATAACTATACCTGTCAATTTGATCCTTTTTGATTTTGCAACAGTTGCATTTAAACCCCTTTTTCTCGCCCCACTGACGGTAGATAAAACATCGTTATCTTCTATGTCATTTGCTTCAACTGTTGAAATACATAGTTTGTGCTTTGTTAATTTTAGCTGGTCTACGTGAATAAGACTGCCTGACCAACTTGTTAGTTGACTTCGGGCAGGTAAGGGGACGACGGTCCACATACCTTCAAAAAAAACCCCACTGTCATCTAATAGTGAAGATGCATCTTCTGGTTGTGGGGCATCTTCTGGTCGTGGGGCAGCTTCTTGTTGTGGGGCATCTTCTGGTTGTGGGGTATCTTCTGGCCGTGGGGCATCTTCTGGTCGTGGGGTATCTTCTGGCTGTGGGGCATCTTCTGGTCGTGGGGCAGCTTCTTGTTGTGGGGCATCTTCTGGTCGTGGGGCATTTTCTGGTTGTGGGGCATCTTCTGGTTGTGGGGCATCTTCTGGTTGTGGGGCAGCTTCTTGTTGTGGGGCATCTTCTGGTTGTGGGGTATCTTCTGGCCGTGGGGCATCTTCTGGTCGTGGGGCATTTTCTGGTTGTGGGGCATCTTCTGGTTGTGGGGCATCTTCTGGTCGTGGGGCATCTACTGGTTGTGGGGCATCTTCTGGTCGTGGAGCAGCTTCTTGTTGTGGGGCATCTTCTGGTCGTGGGGCATCTTCTGGTCGTGGGGCAGCTTCTTGTTGTGGGGCATCTTCTGGTTGTGGGGTATCTTCTGGCCGTGGGGCATCTTCTGGTCGTGGGGCATCTTCTGGTCGTGGGGCATCTTCTGGTCGTGGGGCATCTTCTGGTTGCACGGGGACGACCTCATTTCCCTCTTTTGACTTGATGTTAAATGCTGCAATGTAATTTCCAATTTAAAGTGAATACTTTCTGGGTAGCATAATGAATTCTTACGTTGTCTGTCGGCATTTTTCATCATTTCGTACACAACATAATGCACCGACATAGTTACGCAAAATAGTAAACAACACAATACGAAGTATTTCCGTGAACAAGAGACAATACAAAAAGTATTAAGAATAAAAATAACAGTAGGGTTACACAAATTTCCGGTAAATTTGGCTACATACTTTCTGAAAAGATACCCCAACTATCATCTCCAAAAGCGGAATGTTTCACAAGAACGCACTTTCTTGAAACCACTTCCACACCTTCTGCTCCTCTGCAAATGGTGTTGCCGTTTGGGTACTTATTGAAATATTGCTTTTTGTTGGTTATGACACCAACGCCAAGCGTGGCAATTTCCTTTCTCATGACATCCTCACGTGGTGTGGTATTCCCCGTCTTCTGCTTCACCAAAGCTAAAAACCATTTCAAAGCAATAGCAACACCACGTATTTTTGGTGTCGAGGGTCCTGACGAAAAACTTACGTCAGGATTTATACAAGTCAGCATCTGAATAAATATAAATATAACATTTCTCACGTGTATATCTAAATGGAAAAATTGTTTTTTTCGTATATTAAAGTATATATTAAGAATTTTTCGTATATTAAAGTATATATTAAGAATCAAAGCTTGATACTTTAAAATTACATTTTTTACCGTTGGTATTGCAAGTTTATATTCTTCTATACACCTCGTGATGGTATCTATTATGAGTGGCTCGCCCGACTCTGGTGTCATAGTCATGGGATCTGTACTTTCTCTAGCGTCTTCGGTCTGGTATTTGTTCACTCCACGAGGAACGATGACGTCGATAAAGTAGGAGTATGCTGCACTGACATCAATTTCTATATCTGCCAGTTCAATGACCTGTAAGAAGAGTAATTTATGCACGTTCAAGTTAATCAATAAATGTATCTTCTTACCTAAATCACATAATCCTAAACCTGGAGCTTAAATATTTCACAACGCTATTAATATACATATATTTCTCACTAATTTTCTAACTGTATACATGTACCTTTTCAGCAAAGCCAATTAATAATGCATAATTTTTCATACAACGGTCGTCCAAATTCGCGACGTCTTGTACCATGGACGCAAGAATAGATTTGGAACGGGTTTGACAAATATATTCCACGTCCTCGGACACTCCAATCATCGTTCCAATGGCGCTTGACGCACGATCTAGAACGCTCTCACAATTTGATTCCGCCATTTGTTGGGCGTCCACTCCATTGGGACATCTAGTTCCTTCAACAAACGGAATCATGACGACCCGTCCAAAAACGCTATGAAACATTTTGAAAAAATAGGTATAATTAATGTGATATACTTCCACGATTGTACTCACACCAACAATGCATCTGTCCCATGGCGTAATATGTTGCATGGAGGCGTACCAATTTTAGTTTTATACGGAAAGGATACTTTCTGTAGGCCAAAGGTTTTCCGTTATTGTTTAAAGATAATTTATTATACCTAAGTATTCAATGACAATAAACAGCTGTACATGCACTTTCATCATTTTATTCCTAAATAACTTACGTTGGGTCCAATTTAAGACCATCTAATATTTCCCAGTTAACGGTAAATATTGGAAGAGTTTTGGGCAGCTTTTCAAAAATACATGTGCCATCTTTTCCATTATTGAATATGGATAAAGCAGCGTCACTAAGAATCTTGGGCAACTTTATATCGTCCAGTACGGGTGGAAGGGTTGAACGGCTGCAAAGACGGGGTATAAACCTTTCCTTCACAGAGGAATAGAAATTGGCGGTGTTACCAATTAAGGCGAGCGCTGCTCTGGCAGATGTAGTTTTCCCAAGTCTGTTTGTTCCACATACGACGGGAATTGGGCAGTATTTCTTGACTTTGATGATCATTTCATAATGCAAGCCCATTAGCATTGAAGCTATATATATGTAGAGAAAGTTAGAAGAAGAAGTGAAAAACTACAATGGGACGCTTTTCTTGGAGAAGTCAGCTTGGAAAATAATATTTATAGCCAATTATATGTATGTACCGATAGTAAAAATTCCAGCCATTCCATTGTGGTGTAGAGTACCCATCAACGACTTTACAACATCCCCTAAAGTTAACGAACTTAAGGGTAGTATGATCGACGGCAAACTGCTGCTGTCCTCTTGATTTTGATCTTCGACCTCTAATATGTTCTTTATATAAACATATGAGGTGTCGCCCTCGTTAGCCAAATTTCCTTCACCCGTAATCTGCAGATTGTCTCCAAGCACCCAAACATTGCTATCTGGTTGGCGACCAATTCGCACTGCTGCTTTATAGGTGTCGTTCGTATTGGAAATACGGCATTTCCTATAAGAAATATAGTTTGTAGCAACATTTATTGACAACTCAACGTTGTGTAAAACGTACCTGAAGTAATTTTTCATGAGCCATTTCAAAAAACTACGGAACTCATGCGGTTCCAAATTACAAGTCAGGACCCCAGATCCAAAGGATTTGTTCAGTTCCTCTAGAAATTTGGATACTCCACCATTCATCACTTTTTGCAGTTTGAAGTAGCATATTCTAAAAAGATACGCCTTCAGTATAATATACGTTTATCCAGTTTGAGACATGCCTGGTTGCCATGTTATATCTATCCACGGACGATATGGTATGAAATGCATGCACGCACTTTATGAAATGCATAAAATACAAAAATATAAATACAAAAATGACTGAATTGAAACTCATCTATAGACATTCAGGAAAAGAAACAATTAACTGTGGTTAAAAGCAATATGAAAATGTGCAATACGTCAATCATTAATGATTCTCATGGTGATGTAACTCATTTTTAGCGCTATCAAAACTTGAAACTCTGCGCAGCAGCAGGTTAATTGTGAGGTGAGATAAACCGTCCAAGTATACATGTCAGAAGCTTTACTGATTTTCTGGCGGGACGCAAAACTTTACCTATATCGTTATAGCAAGGTTATATATATATATATACGTACGGTGTGAGGGCAAGAAAGAAGTGTATATAAGGAGCATACTGGCGTTGGATTTGTCGAAATAGACGGACGCGAAGTTTGTCTTGTAAATACTTAGGCGGATTAACTGATATGCGGTTACAGAACATGCCGGAGGATTTTTTCAATTCATAGCTATAATATACGACTGGCCTATATGGAAGGGGTAAATGTGTTTGGCAATCGGCGTGATTAGTGAACAACGATCAGGTGGCAATGTTCATGTGCCCGTTACAAGAAAGAAATACATATACATGTTTCGACAATTATATCGATGTGCAATGGTATATATGAACAAACATTTTGACACAAAGGCGTGTTTTGCATTGTTGAAAGGTTTCGCCTGCATGCACTTCGAAAGAACGCTGCATCTACAGAAGCGTGTGTTTGTGGGCATGTGATGCATTAGCTCATGAATAAGAAAGTGATCTTAGCAGGTATCAAAATACTTTTAATTCTTTGAAATTGTGTTGGAAAGAAAAATATAGAAGTATAGAAAAGTATCGTATACTATTATTGTCTGTAGGTGATGAATTAATGCCTCCCCACTATTCTAGCATCTTATTGCACAACTCAGACCCATTTTTCCTGACTGAATTGACGAGGCATACCAAATTATTCAATCACGAATTGTGGGGCTTGTTTATACACTTTACGCAATTGTACGTACGTCGCATACACCACTATTATTTTTATGTCTGATACAACGCTTAATGGTCTTAAATAATTTATTGAAATTTGCATAATGCTTTAAAACACACACTATAACGTATATCAATGCATACGATTTGTTACTTTGGTTGATTTTACAACGTAATATTACGATTACGCAGTATAAATTGAATTGTGACCAGTGTGACCAGTGTGACCATTGTGACCATTGTGACCAGTGTGACCCATTGTGACCAGTGTGACCATTGTGACCCATTGTGACCAGTGTGACCAGTGTGACCCATTGTGACCACTGTGACCAGTGTGACCAGTGAGACCATTGTGACCAGTGTGACCATTGTGACCAGTGTGACCACTGTGACCACTGTGACCAGTGTGACCATTGTGACCATTGTGACCCATTGTGACCATTGTGACCAGTGTGACCATTGTGACCCATTGTGACCAGTGTGACCCATTGTGACCAGTGTGACCATTGTGACCAGTGTGACCCATTGTGACCAGTGTGACCATTGTGACCAGTGTGACCCATTGTGACCAGTGTGACCAGTGTGACCACTGTGATCAGTGTGACCATTGTGACCAGTGTGACCATTGTGACCCATTGTGACCAGTGTGACCAGTGTGACCCATTGTGACCATTGTGACCAGTGTGACCATTGTGACCCATTGTGACCAGTGTGACCAGTGTGACCAGTGTGACCATTGTGACCAGTGTGACCCATTGTGACCATTGTGACCATTGTGACCCGTTGTGACCCATTGTGACCAGTGTGACCCATTGTGACCAGTGTGACCAGTGTGACCAGTGTGACCAGTGTGACCATTGTGACCAGTGTGACCAGTGTGACCAGTGTGACCAATTGTGACCATTGTGACCCATTGTGACCAGTGTGACCAGTGTGACCATTGTGACCAGTGTGACCATTGTGACCCATTGTGACCAGTGTGACCAGTGTGACCAGTGTGACCATTGTGACCAGTGTGACCAGTGTGACCCATTGTGACCATTGTGACCAGTGTGACCATTGTGACCCATTGTGACCAGTGTGACCCATTGTGACCAGTGTGACCATTGTGACCAGTGTGACCATTGTGACCCATTGTGACCAGTGTGACCAGTGTGACCAGTGTGACCCATTGTGACCATTGTGACCCGTTGTGACCCATTGTGACCAGTGTGACCAGTGTGACCATTGTGACCAGTGTGACCAGTGTGACCAGTGTGACCCATTGTGACCATTGTGACCCGTTGTGACCCATTGTGACCAGTGTGACCCATTGTGACCAGTGTGACCATTGTGACCAGTGTGACCATTGTGACCCATTGTGACCAGTGTGACCATTGTGACCAGTATGACCCATTGTAGCGGTTTTAAAAGTTACGTGATCTATTGAAATATAATAAAACTTAATTAAGATCAAGTATATGAATTTGGAACCCATGCAATTTCGGTAGCTTTCTGCGCATGCGTGGACTATCGTGACTTGTGACCGGTCACAGTATCACTGCGTCATTTGCAAAGAAATATATCGTGCATGGTATAAATTAATCCTTGGCAATCTTAAGTTTCTCACTGTAACCAGCTTCTAAAGGATTTACACTCTACAACAGATTTGAGGCAGTATATTAATTAAACTGTGGTTAACACACAAACATGAAGATTTGATTCCTTAATAGAATAGTACACATTTTCAGTCATCATTTGTTTTTGGTCGTTGTATGGGATATTTTCATGTACTCAATAATTACCAATAGTGAACATCGAACGATCAAACAAACCGGGGCCGGTTGTTCAAAAGGTGGATAAAGCAAACGTTAAAAAAATCCTCACCACTTCATATGACCAAGATTGAACTTCACAATTTTGAAATTAAAGTACTTTTTAACGATTATAAATTTAATGTAAATAGCTTTATCGTTTTTCAAAGCTTTTTTGAAAAAGTCACTATTCATTGTTTTACACAAAGTTAATTTACATATTTACTACCTTCAATTAGCATGAGTATTAAACCAGGCTGGAGCCTCGTCTCGATTGGCTCAATCTGGTTTATCCTCTGCAACACAAGAGTGAGAACACATGAATGATCTACGTCAGTTCGTCTCAGATTTCCCGGCTGCGCCTGAGCAGAAACACACACATGATCAACCTTAGCTACAAATGTATAACATAGTCTTTGAGATGTGGGGTTAAGATGTGGGTTAGTTATGAGGTATGGGTCTTTAGTATTGGTGATTTAGGGGGTAGAGTGGGGACGGATGGAGGGGGAAGAAAACGAATTATACTGAGCGTCGAGATCAATTTCTCCCATACCTGAAACAAGTAGGTGCCGTGAGAGTGTGGTGAAATAGGATACTATTCACAACACTCAAAAGAAAGCACGAAAGCATGAAGGCTGGAATTTTAGGTACAATGTATTCTAATGAGTTGTATAATCCTACTGGGATATTAATCCCTATAAAATATGGGCATTCTTGCTGCATTTACGCCAAAGTTGATCAAGCGCCAAGTAAGAGAGCAGTAATGGCCCACCCCACCCATCCCGATTCGCTTGGGATTTGTGGAGACGCCAAGTCGGAACAGGTCGTCACCTGTATTGACAGAGCGCTCGATCAATTTCTCCCATACCTGAAACAAGTATGTGCTGTGAGAGTGTGGTGAAATAGGATACTTTTCTGGTTGTACCCCCTTTAAACAGTACCAGGCCAATACATCACTGTAGATTTGCCTCAACACTCCACCAGTGTTGATAGCTAGCTTTCCTTTAATGCAAAAACATAAGCCTTTCTTTGAATCAAAGCTAATTTACTTTGTTTTTGCAAATTAAGCAAAATATCATTACATTACATTGCCAAAGAAACACCTGATTCTGGGCTAAGAATAGCCTGCGATTAGGGAAGCCTGATCAGCAACGAAAACGTATTACAACAAACTTTGATGTACACAAAGAAATGGGAGTCATATCACTCTGGGTGAAGTACCTTAAATGAAAGAGTCTTTCATTTATGCCAGAGGGATGGATTGCCACATCCACAGTCTTGGCACTCTCCATCCCTCTGGCATTAATGAAAGACTCTCTTTTATTTAAGCTACTTCACCTAGAGTAATATGACTCCCATTTTTTGTTTACATCAAAGCTGGTTGTAGTATGTTTTTGTGGCTGATCAGGCTCCCCTCATTGCAAGCTATTCTTAGCCCACAATCAGGCATCTCTTTGGCAAAGGAATGTATTCCAATTTGGTTTTGTTTTTTTGTTTTCTATAGGCCTGTTTTTATTAGGCCGTTGTTATACCACATTTGATGCTAAGTTGTTTGAAGATGCTGCCACACTGCTTCCTGGTTATATTGGAATGCAAGTAGTTAAATTTAATTACAAATTTAATAACAAGAAAAGTGTGCTGTTAGATAGGGTGTACATGGGAATCTTGGCTACATGTGAAAAAATATATCCTATTTATATCAATCCTATTTATCCTATTGGCTGCTGAAAAGTCGGAAAATTTCCGAAGATTGCTCCATGAGAGAGCAGCCAATAGGATTGACTCCGGATATCTTTAAAGGTGATGTAATGTAGGGTAAATTGGATTCCGCCTATCGACAAGAAAATTTCGACAGTGTACTTTAAAAAACTTTATTTTAAATGGACAAATTTCCGTATTTCCCAATACATTTTGAAGCTAAAAACTATGTTGGAATTTAGAAAATATATCAAAGTTCATTTATATTTATTAATCTTGCAGTATTTTGTTGTAGTTTTTCAGTTTTTATCGACGTTTGACATGTATGTATGTGATATATTATTGATAATTGGTGATAAAGTTGCCAACCTTAGGATAAATTAATATATTCTGATCACTGAGTAGCGTGTATGTGCGCGGAACACGAGTGTTGGGCTACCTATGAACAAATTTTGCCAATGTCTCTATTAACCATTTTCTTTGTATTTCTCTTGTAACACTGTCATCAGGTACATCAAATGTAGCCATATCACTTGAGATAGTACCTTAGAGTGTCTGTCCAAAAGGCATTGTGATTACAAAAATTGTATACAATTCAGTAATAGAGTGTTGTTTCCATTAACCAGTAACATTTGAAAGATTATCTAAAGTACATATGTTTTAACCAACAATCAATTTGTTGATAATATACATTTAATGTCCAAACTGAAGACAAATCAAAATGTGCTTCAAATGCAATTAAAAATTCAATCACCTTCCATATTCAACATGCCACACAATTCCATAAAAGAGGCACATATATGCACTTCTGTTTCACAAAGATGAAATTCTTTTTATTCATCATAACGATTCTCTACAACTTTTGAAGCAAGTTTTTCCAGTCCTATTCATGCTAGCTCGAGATTTATGAACACACAGTAGTCTAACTCAGTTTTTGTAT